>NW_008794665.1:9981219-10066177 GCF_000699145.1 Aptenodytes forsteri | reverse complement strand
GGCACCGGGCACCGTCCCCTTCCCTGGTGCCCAACGGGAGACGCATAAGTCATTAAAAATCACTTATCACTTTCTGCCCAAAAAGTAACACACCGTGTTGGCAAAAAAAAAAAAAAAAAAAAAACCCTGTTAGGTTCAAGTGTTAGCAGTTTAGACAATCAAGCACTTCTGAGCCCTGCTCCTGAGATAACGGTCCACATCTTGTAGGGGAGCGCCAGCAAGATGTCACATACCTCAAAAATAGGCAAAATTTCACTAAAAGGGGCTAGGGAGTGAAGTTGCAAAATGCTAGAGGGCATCCAAGGCCACAGAAGAGCAAAGATTTGGGAAAAAGTGGTCAAAACCAACATACATCCCATGCCAACATGGGATGCTCACGGAAACATTTTCCCTTTTTTTTTTGGTGGCGTTTAATCAGGAGAAAGCAAGCTGCAGCAACCATTGCTCTGCCTCCCTGTAATTAAGATCCCAGCAGTGCCTGCCTTCCCATCCGGCAGTTTAATTGTCCTTCAACTTAAACCCTGCCTTCCATTTTGTTATCCCTAATCACTGGGGTAGGCGAGACAAGTTTAAATCTTTCTTGATACCATTAGCACATCTTAGCTAGAATGGGAAGGATTCATGCTACTGCACAAGCAACGACTGAAAAATGTCATTGCACACAGTGTACACAGAATAGTCACCTTGTATTTTAAAATATTTGTAACTGAAAAAAAAAATCAAACCACCAACTATCTGCATCCTACAGCACACAAGAAAAAAAAAAAGGAAGCCTTTTCTCTATCTTGATTGGGTTTTTTGGGAACTTCTAGGGGCAAGAAGACCCAAGTTTTGTCCTCTTTGTGAGCATCCAATGCATTATTTTAGCATTTATCTCTCTCTCTCCCCTGCTATCAGGGTGAAAGTACTTGCCTGCTACACAGCTTATTTGTGACACAGAAATAATTGGAGAAGAAAGATGTGGGCAAATTTCAGAGAACCACTAGAGGCCACTAGAAGTCTGAAATGCTGAACTGAAAGATGGGATAAAAGGTTCAGTTCGGTTCTTCAGGATAACGAATGCAATCCTTACCAGTAAAGGAACCGATATTTAAGGCTGGTATTTGCTTTGTAGCTTTTTCACATAATACATAAAAATCAGAAAATACAAGAATAAAATTAATTCAATTATTTCAATAAAGTAATTTCAAAGAGCAGTGCATGTACCTGATGAACAGAACTAACGGGAGTCCCAGCTATAAAGGGTGGAAAACAAGTGAATGAGAGTTTAAAGACAGCAAAAAAATGTCAGCTTCATTTTTGCCACTTTGCTAATTTTTAGTTCTGTCAGTAATTTTTACCTTTAATTTTGTGGTTTCTTTCCTTAAAAATGAACCTGTTACAATTTTTTTTTTTAAGGTTAAACTAACAATTCTTATTTTTAAGAACTTACCAATCACATCTGTTCTGAAAAATAAAAAAAAAATCTCCTACCCACCATCTTTCTGTCATGGTCATTGCATTTTTTAAGATACCAGTCACTTTGATATGCAGTCATCTCACACAAAACAGATTTTGCATAGTAGCAGTGAATACTGACAAGCCTTTTGCCTTTGCCTAAACGGAGAAACGGCAACATCCAGTTAATTCTTGCCTAACAGTTTAGCGGTAATTAAGCAAAGACTAACCATCAGTGAAACTGTGAACATGGGCATTCTAAGATAAATTGCCAAATAAAAATGGACAGATTCTGTTTACCCCAGAAGCCAAAGAAACTGGTTCCCAAATGCATCATCAGTAGGTGTACTCAGGAGCCCTCTAGGTTGATGGTACCAAATCACAAAATATACAGGTTTTTCTCTTATTTTCCAAGACTGAAAAATTTGAAACATCTGGAGCCATTTGACTTTTCTTTTTCCCCATAGCCCTCTCTTAAAAATACATATAACCATAAAATCTTAGTAAATTTGGTTAAATAAATAAATTTTAAAGGAGATCCCATCTCCATGTTTGTACCATGTTAAAGTCAGCTATAGCTTTTGAGATTGGTAAAAGGTACAAAGCAAGGCTGTCAGTTTACTGACTTGCTGAGGCAATGAGCAGTACATGGCTGTGGTCAGAACACCACCACCTCTGGACTCAGGCCTGTTCATGCCCAAAATATCTGTAACTTCATTTTATGTGCACTACTGTAGATTCATTCTGCATGCAGGTATTGAATGCATCTTTAGAGCCAGTATTTTCAAAAGGAGCTGAAGCTGATATAGCTGTAAATCTCCTTTCCATCTGCTGGGAAAATCCCAGCCACTTGTACTTTTTTTTTTTGTCTTTTAATTTCCTGATTTCCAGGCTCGATTTCACATTCTTAATGGGGACTCCAAAGTGGGGATTTGGGGGAGATGCATTTGTTTCCCTGATTTATTTAGTTAATAAGCAAATTAGCAGACAAAACTGTGTCATTTTCTCCCTAAAAATTTGTTATTTGAAAGAACTAAGGCCAACACAATTCAGTTTAGCAGACAGGCCAGTGCAGAAATGACCATAAATCCATATCAACATCCTTCAATGGGTTTCCAAACATCCTGGCATAGGCTATGGCTTGCCATCAGCTCTTGCAGGAGCGAGGGTGCAGACTGGCAAGGCTTTATCTCCTCTTTTTGGCACAATGTGCGGTGTAGGAGTGCTTTGCTGGCATGTTTAAAGGACTCCAGCTTCCCAATGGGGTGGGCCAAAGGATCTTGTCACTTAAGGTTGCTCTAGCACGTGACACCTTCCTAGAAACCATGTTAATAATGTTGTTAAAATCCTGATCCAGATAGACAAGGGCACCGATTACCTAAGCTGATTCCACGCTGACATGTGCACAAATGCATTTCCAAAAGCAAGACCCAGCTTTTCCATGCGCGTGCATCCCTAACGCAGGCTGCGAGTTGCCAGATAAATATTCATTGGGTTAAATAATAACTTTTGGCTCTCAACTCTTCTAATTTGTTAACAGGAACAGCAGATACGGAATTGGAGTTTCTACAAGCTTTACTTACGTAAGAAATCTGGGTGACAGATTGATGTCATTCAACCAAACCTCCTCACATGATTAGGCCTTGTGCAATCAGCCTCTTATTTCTTTCCTACTTGTGCTCCAGGCTGAAAATTAGCATTAGGCAAGCCTCAAACAACCTGATTTGAATAACCAGAAGTTTGATACACATTTCTTGATGCTTTAAATCTGCTTGGGAAATCTCAGGAGAATTGGTATGTCAGCTGTGTAGACCTCCCTACAGCCAATTGTCAGGAATGCCATGTTACAAGGATAAGTTTTTCCAAGGCCAGAAGCAAGGTGGTGGATTCTTGGATGAAGCTTCAGATCCATTCTCAAATTTGCATAGCGCTAGCTTAACTGAAATTCACCTTTGAGTATTTTAGAAAAGCAGGTGTCCCACCTTGTCTTTGCTGAAACATCTGTAAAGCTCCAACCACTGTTAAAGACAAATAATTCCTAGGATGGGGAATGAACAGAAAGAGCTGCAGTTTTAGAATAGTCTTATATCAAAATAAGGAAGATTTGTATATGATGCAAAATAGACTATTTTTAGCTTGGTTATTATTAAGCAAAAAAAGGACAAAAAAGGATCAATTGTTTTTAAATACATTTAATGTTATGAAACATATTACCTTTATATTGTTTAAATCCTTGCTAAATCTTAACATCAACAAAAATAAAGGTTTTTAAAAATCTTTTCTTTAATCACACATTATCATTGTTGTATTCTAGGACAGAAAACAAACAGAGTCTTCATAAATAAAACACTGACATGGAGTATAAGACAAACCCAGGCCAGACAGTTTGCTAAAAAAATCTGTGAAAAGTGCATCTGGCTGGCTCAGGACTCCCTGAGTAAGGTAGACATTCTCCCACACACGTCTTGGCTGTTTGGCCTCTCACGAGAAAATCTGAAAATAAAGGCTGCCTTTCTCTTTTTAAAGGTATTATATATACATGCCACTTGCAGTGTGAGGTAGGAACCAGTTTATAGGGCTTGTATCTAATCTGGGCCTCACCTCCTTGTTGTTGCCCCTCCATTTGCTAGTCAAAAAGATAGATTTAAGTGCAAAACAAAGCCTTAGCTATCTATGAAAGTGAACTACTGTTTACTTTCAATTGCAATTCATCAGCTGATTATAAGGAAGGACACTTGTCACGATTTTCACCTTCAAAGCAATAAAAGGCACAAAAAACTAGATGTAATTTTTTTCAAAGGATGCTTTCGAAAAAAGGGAACCTGAACACTAGAAGAAAACAGTGTTTCCAGGTGACCTAATCCAAAACTCCATGAAGTTTCTATTTTGTAACTGAACCTGGCCCAGAGTAAATTCTTAGTTGAAAAGTAGCAGCAACTCAAAAGTGCATAAATTACAAACTTCATCAATAAATTAAGGAAACGGATTTGCTGCACCTAACTATCCTCCTAACTGTCCCAAGATCCTTTTCATTTTGTAATGGACATGGAAAATCAGAATAAAGATACTACTATTTCAAAACCAAAACTAATCTAAAACCTTCGATAGATTTCTTCGAGATAAGGCATCTTGTCTTTTACTGAAATTCAAAAAGATACATAGAAAAACTGGAAGGAGCCTAATAATAAGACAACCCCCTCCTCCACCACCGAGGCTTAAACATCGGCTTTTCCATCCATATGTAGACTTGTAATTCAGGGGGCGAGTTTTCAAGAAATGCCGAGCATCTCATTCCCAGGGATGCTGATTATTGGAGAGTTTGCACAGTAGGAAGGCTGAGGAAAGACCTAGTCCTGAGCAGAAGGGGAAGCAGGATGCTTCGGAGAAATTTTCAGCTGTAGTAAGTTCAGCTGTGGGGCTTGCAGCTTCTTTCACATCTCATGCAGACTCCTGAGAGTCCTGCATTCACAGCCTAAACAGTCCTGTGGCCATTCAAAGGCTGCAGGAGACAGTACTGGAGTGACATTTTGGATCCTCATATTGAAGGCCTGGGCTCTAGGGGACAGTAATAGTCATGTCACTGGACCCCCTTCCACCAGCAATCCATGAGATGTCATGCACAGAGGTAGGAAAAGGGCTCAATCGATGTATAAGGATTGCATTTATTCTGAAGTTCTTATCAGGACTGTTCTTTGATATGAAATTACTCTTCAGCCTCATAAGACAGGATCATATTCATTCATGACAAAGATGAATCCATCAGTGAAGCAAGACAGTATCACTAATTGCTTTCTTTGCAGTGAGATGGTTTCTACTGTCTGGTATGTCCTTGGAAAAATCACACTATTTCTTGAACGAAAAAGGTAGTTCCCTGTTTGTGGTGAATATTTATTTTTCCTTTAGCACAAATTTAAATGCTGGGTTTCCTTCCAGGAAGGTTGTTTGTGGGGACACACTTACAACAAACAAATTTGGGTAGAGCTTGTGTTTCTGTATCTTAAGCATATTGAGTTGAACAGAGTAGATCCAGAAGGCAACTGGTACAGAGGTAGCAGCACAGTATTGTGATAAAGCACTTCCACAACAGCACTTTCAAGTAACTTGAACTTCACAGAATCCACAAAAAATGTCCTGTTAAAAATGTGCTTCAAAAGAACATCAATCTTTTCTCTTTTCCCTTCCAACTTACTGCAAGCACAGAAATCCTCCTTTTCCTTAGCTAAGACCTACCCTCAGTCCTGGCTGATCCACTGTTAGCTGTCAAGGCCACCGAACAGGGTGAGTGAGCATCCCGGGTCTCTGCTGCAGTCTGTGCAGATGATAGTCTCTAACAAGAATAATAATCACGGGTTCGTTTTGCTAGAAACACAGTTGTGACAGCATTTGCTTCACTGGAGGAAGAAGTTTCAGCTTCAGACCTCGGCCATGGCTAAAGAAAAATTTCTTTTTTTTTTCCTGGAAAATATTTGTATTTATAAAGCAGGTAAATTGGTAGCTTTTAAATGTTAGTTTAATGATGTCAGTTCATAATTTCTGATAAGTGAGAATGCCTGCCTCATCTTTGAGCCTTGAAACAATCTCATACGTTTAGTATAAATTCACAAGGGGTTAGGATCTCTGACAGCAAAGATGGCGCTTGCTGCAGGCAAAGGTTGCTTCAACCAAAACTACATAGGAATATATATACTAAAAAACAACCTTTCAGAATTACAGACACATACGAGTTACAGGCAGTCTATGTAGTTAAATCCATTTTTGATTTTGGAATTAGACGCCAGTTTTTGAGGTAATCCAGTCGCGGAAATAAGTCACTCGTGTGTAAACTCCAGGTTTATTTGGTTTGGCACATTCGTCTCCCCAGCTCACTATTCCCACGAGGTACCACATCAGTCTAGAGTCTGGAGTAACGAGTGGTCCCCCAGAGTCCCCCTAGAGAAAGAGGAGGGGAAAAAAAAGATTTAATTGATCAGAAGAGAAAATATAATTCTCTCTGGAGACAGGAGGGTGTGTCCAATAAGAGAAGCAAGCGAGCAGTATTTCAAGAGCTGCCATTTGTGCAGAATCCAGGCTGTTTCTGAAACTTGAGTCAGAAGTCTGTGGCTTTTTCCTGTTTGCCATGGAACCTCCTGACCTGTCTCTGTGGTTTTACATTCAAAAAAAAAAAAGCTTCTCTTCTGTTTTGTGAAACACTGCTTCCCACCTGCCTTGTCTTCCTCCTTGTACAAAGTAGGGAAACACAAATATATACAGCAATCTAAGCCAACAGGAGTAATTTTTTTTTTTTCAGTAACCACTATCCTTTCAACAAATTTTTTTAGTCACTCACAGCAATAACATTTCAAAAAGGATTTCATCAGGAACTTCTAATTAGACTTTCATCAGACTTCTTCTAATTAGACACTATCTCCTTAAGATGTTAGCCACTTTCGAAGGCTGAATTCAGATACTGTTAATAGCATGACATGGTAATCATCATTAAACTGGAAACCTTACAGGCTGAAAGGCAATCCTCACACAACAGACCAAATTCCCCATCTTCCACCAAAATGCTTTACTGAAATGAACAGCAGTTGCACCCTTCTGTTCAGGTCTCTTCAATGCTAAGCCAGAGAGAAACAGAGGAATTGAGCCTCCAGACTTATTCTGCAGGGAGTTTTACTTCAGGCATAAATCTGTAGGACTGGGATTCTGGAAAGGGTCTGTTTTGAACCAGCACTTAGGAGTGCATTCTTTGTAAAAAGGTAATTTCTATTTGTTATTTAAAAGTTAAACATTATGGAAATATTTTTGTTTGAACATAAGCATTTCCTTGCAACATTTGCAAACCTGCACCAGACACGTATCCTTACCATTCCATTTACACCTAGCTTCCTTATCGTTATCTTTGTTTCAGACAGTTTTCCTTCCACTGATCCAAGTCTGTTACCAAAGATCATGTCATAACAGATCTGTTATGAGATGATCCAGTCCAGAATTTAATTTCAATGAGTGATAGTGCATTTTTGCTGGCAACTTAACTGCTACGTTCTTAAACTTCTTCTTTCCCAACTGTACAGATGTCTGGTTTGGCTACTTGAGACATTAAATTTTTAGCCCGTATTTAGTATTTCAGCATTTAGTATCTCTGTCAATGTCTTGTCATATCACTTTGCAAGCAAATTGTTAGTTAGATTTCACACACAAGAAATTATGAGAAGCAAATGGGCTTGTAGCAGCTATCCTGAGTTACAGAATAAGAATTTCATTTCATGCTATGAAAGTTTAAATTCTGAATATTATACTAATTTAGCTCTCTTAGTATGGGTTTTGTGTGCTAGATGACGTGTACTAAATGCTGTTTCACTTTACAACTTAATTCCTGTTTGAATGGAGCCTATTTAAAGGACTAATACACTGTCAGTTAAGATTTGGTCAACCAGATACTGGAGTCAGCATTAAAACAGTTTTCCTTTCTAATTTTCAGCTACAGTTACCTGACAAGCATCTACTCCCCCTTCCAAGTATCCAGCACACAACATCCTGGGTGTTATGTCCCCATCGTACACTTCTTTTCTGTTGCAAGTGTTTGAGTTGATAAGTTTCACTGTTGCTTCCTGAAGAGCATTGGGAGTTGGACCTGAGGGGAAATACAGTTTGGGTATTTATCAGAATTACTTTGCAGTAGTTAAGACACAGGAAGAGCATTTAATGTTCTCTTACGGAGGACCAGCTTGACTTGGTTTAATGTGGAGGTTTTGCTTGTCAATCTGTCTAGGTTAGGCCCTTAAGGAAAATGTACATACTCATAGTCTCAGTTAGGAACTGCACAATTAAGACAGACGTAACGATTGCATGGTACATAGTGCCTTAAGTGTAAAACCATGTATTTTATACTTGTTCCATATAATACCATGGAACACAAATTACCTAGCAATTTGGGCAGATGATACGAAATGAAGACTCCTTGCTTCCATTGCTAAATCTACTCTTAGCATGGCCTGATAAGAATGTGAGCTTGGATAAGTCACCATCTGCAGCTCACTCTGTGGGCTTTCAGGTAAATGTGCAGAGTTATCTGTAGCTTCTGGCTAGGGCTGGGAAAATACTTTATTTAGGTGCTATATAAACACATGCATGGCTGGACTACCTGTCTTAAAAATTTACAATATGAAATGGAAAGACTGGAAAAAGAGAACAGTCGTCTTCCTGTTTTCTGCTTCAGTGGATTGTAGCTCTGTCTTTGTCCAGTCTAATTTTAGAACAAGAAACTGCTGCTTACAATTAAACAAACCTATTGCTTATAGACAAAGCATTAGGCTTGTTGCCATACAACGTATGGCTACAGAAATGGTATCAATTCAGCAGTAGATCAGAGCCACTCTTTATGTAACATACAGGTCGCCTGGTAGACTCAGGACTCACCGTCATTGGTAAGTGCTCCCCAGCCTGTGATGACAGCATAAATATTGTACGGAAAAGTCTGAGATGGCTCAGGCAGACAAACGCGGTGTATGTTACTTGTAAACTCAACTCGTTTAGAGAGCTGCACAAGTGCGATGTCATAATCATGTTCTGGATAGCGGTACTTTTCATGAATAATAATAATCTTGACTGATCGTTTCAAGCTTGGTGGCTTCAAAAGAGCTCCAAAAGTAGCAGTCCACTTCCGAGGGTGACTCATGCTGAAAAAGGTAAGAGTGCTGTAAGTATTTAGCTGTAAATATAAGCGTTTGGGACTTTAAACTTGGTGAGCACCTTTATTGTAAAGCTCCTTCGAGCCAGCTCCGTACTAGATTCCTAAGGCATCCATCGCTTCCCATAACACTATGTCCCACGTAATTGTGGGCTGCTGCTAGAAGAGGGCAATCCTGCATTCCCTCCTCAACTGTGGTCTCATACTCCTGCCCCGCTCCTCGTCCCTGATCTAGCCATTGTGTGGCCACAGGGTGTAATCAAGTCAAAAAGCTCTTCTGCTAGAAAACTGTTCATCTCTGTTACTCTTTTTGCATGTTAATAATCTGTTCAATCAGCTGTTCCATCTTAACTTGCCCTGCAGCTTCACAATTGCCATGCTTGAAAGAAAAAAGCGCTGGGAGTGCATGGCTGAATGGAGCAGTAGGAATGCGGGATTATAACTTCCGGTAGCAGCCTGCAGTGGCAACAACCTAGTTGTAACACGAAGGAGCACGTTTAGAAACATTTAGTGCAACGGGAAACAAATACTCTGCCATTTCAGTTACATTACCTTTTTTGCACTTCTCTGCCAAATGACTATTGATTTCCACTAACACCATTGCCAGTTCTGCTTCAAAGAGTCAGTCTTTAATTTCTCACTGAAACGTTCAAGTGATGGGTCTGCTTAACCCTGACTTTTCCTCTCCAAGGCAGAAAATTGTTCCCCAGGAAAGAGTCAGGGGTGTGGTGCAAATCTGGAAAGCCACACAACTTGATACACATGGGGCACATTCTGCTGCAGATTCTCTCTTAAGATTGGGAACTTACTCTCTGAAGCAGTGAGCTGCAGATACAAGCCACGTATCACTGATGAGTGTTGCACCACAGCGATGGATATTATTGTACTGCAAACTAGCTTGCCACGGCCAGTCCCCGGTCTCTGCAGAAGACAATCCGCCGACTATTCGCAACGATGATGATTTTGCCATTGACTTGACTGATCTATTCTGCCGTAACCCACAGACTGTCAAAAAGGAGAAAGAGTGTATTAGCTATTCTTCTCTTTAGTAAATATGCCTGCTAATGGCTGTGGAAAACATATGTAAAATTACACACCACCTAGGTTCTCTAACAGTATTAACATCAACAAGAAAACATACCTTCCACCAGTCCCCCAAATCAGAGATCCTCATGCACAACCCATTCTGTTAGAAGCCTGAATGAAAAACTGACTGTTATGGAAAGCCATGATGGTCAACCATTCAGGCTCAGCTGCGTGAGCAGCCCAAATCAGGAATCAAAACCTTCACCACACACCCAAGACAATTCCCAAACACAGGGATTGCTAACTTTAATGTTCCAGGTAATTTGTCATTAGGTTAAAACATGAACAAGGCAAAATCTAAGATGGGAATGATCCAAGCCATGGGTTTTTACCACGCATGCACACAGATTACATCAGCAAGATGTCACCTAGAAACAGGCAACTGCGCATTGCACAAATGGCAGTCTGCAAGTGGACCTGGAGAGGCACTTCAGGCAAAGAGCATCACACTAATCCAAGCCAGAGATGACAAAGGCATGGATACCTCCAGCACGGTGTGCATCCATGGCAAAAAGTATTATCGTCCAAACCCAGAGAGAAATGAAAACATCCATGGTTTCAGCCACGAAACTCAGGATAGTCAGGAGCAGCTGAAGCTCCCCTGTAGCTTTAGAAACTTCCTCAATGGACAGAGCTGTTTCAGCAGTCTTCTCCCATCCAAACAGCATCAAATCCATCTTACCTGGACCAAGACCCACTAGTTTTCATCCAGGCCCCGATTTCAGCTAGACATTAGGAAAGTTGATAGACAGGACTATCCCAATTCATTGAAAAAGAGACAGAGCTAAGAATTATTTGCATAGTGACAACACAATCCAAACCATTGCACTGCCTGTCTCCCGCAGACAGTGACCCAGAAAGGAACAAAGCAGAAACCGGTAGTACGTCACTGAAGAGCTGCCAGCCCCAGGGCCCCTGAAGTCCTCAGAAGCGAAACACTGGAGCCACGCACAGGGTAACCTCTGCCCCTTCCTGCTAGAATCTGCACAGGGTTATGTTAACAGGACCTCACAGTCAAAAGCAGCAGCAGTAACACAGCAGATTGAAAGCTGTTCGTAAGTTTGAAAAAAAAAAAACCCCATACAATATTGAGAAGCTCGTGCTCAGTATAGAGTCTGCCCTGTTCTGAGGTTTAAAACCACAACGAAGGAAATCAGTGAAATCTAAATCTACTTGTCTACTTGTCCAAAACCTTCCGTGTGAAAGGAAAGTTGGAGAATATACCATAAATGATAAGACTGTCTGCACTAGCATGTTTCCCTCCTAAAAGCTATTGGTAATCCTCAATTACTGGTCCTAAAACTGCACAATCCTGTCATGAGCAGTCAGTGTTCAAAACACAGGGAAAAACTCAGTTCCATCAGTGCCCAGAACACCAGCACCTAAAACGGACCCAAAAAGTGATGTTATTTTATCTTCCATTACTTGACAGCCTGCTGCTAAGGAACTGATCAAACCTTCCCAGAGTTAAAAGAAACCCAACTTGTAAGCAAATATGGCTTTTTATGACTATGAGAACTCCAAACAAGCTGACTTCCTTCTCTGAAAGCTTAAAAACATCTCTAAAACAAAATACCTCAACTTAACCCCTACAGCAATACCTTGAGAAGACCAATCATATTGCCTTATATTTCCATAAGGAACAATTTTGTGCTACTAGCCATTCCAAAATCCAGAACATTTTCATTATAATCACAGGCTGATGTAACTTCTGTACATTTCCTCATGGTTCTTCTTTCCTTCCAATGCACACTAAAGAAAATGACATATTCCCAATTTCTGAGAGCACACAGAAAGCCATTATTCCAAAAACTCTTCTGCATGTGCCCAATCCTACCGGCTTTTGGGGCACTTCTCACTCACAGGCTGCGTTAGAGGTCTCTGCTAGGCTGCCATCCTTAAAGCACCAATTGAACAATATTATGGTACATGTTCAGGTGTAAATCTCATCACTTAATGTGCGTATAGGAAAATAACAGGTAGCAAGGTGGAGATGAGTTGTTATGCTACAGCATCCAAGACAAGCATATATGAAACAGATTCTGCAGTCACTGCTCCAAGATGCAGTTCTAATAACTTTACATCAGGGAGACAGACAACAGGGTGTCTGCCCTGTGCAGGCAGGATTAGACTTGACAAAGTATTCTATTCAAGTACATGTTTTAATCAATTTATAATAGAGATTGCTTCTAACTATAATCTACTCAAATATAAAATGCACTCAAATCTGTGATAAGGACTCTCCTGCCTTCAGCACATTATAGTACACCTTTCAGCTAGCTGCTGTGCCTGACATGAAAGCAGTCAACTAGCCCAAGCAATTAAGTTCCTTTATTCATTGGAAGTCCTCCTCACTCACTCAATTTTACTACATACACCTAGGAGTCACCTGAAATGGCTTAGCTTTCATATAGAAACATGGCTTAGTCTCTGCATGTCCAAATACACGATTAAGCAGACACAGTGTAAAAGCTCTCACCAGTACCAACAGCAACTGGATCAGGCTAGTAAATAAGCAAGTGTCCTGAACATTAGTGCTCAGCCCTCACTGGCCAAGTCCTATGTTTCCTAGATAGCAGGGTTTACATTTAAGATGCACCCTCCACCTTCCACACCAGCACTGCTGGAGGCAGAAGCGTGCCATAGGCACTTACGCAGCAGGACCTGTGTGTCTCCTCCCTGCCCAATGCTGGGGATTTCTGTAGAGCCCTCAGCACTTGCTCTTTTCTCATCGTTTGCTCTTTTCTCACAGAATTGCTGATATTTTTAACAGAAGGAACATCTCGCTGCAGAAAAAACTGACTAGGGAACTCAGCAGTGGGTGTAGACTTTTTCTAGAAGGTATTTTTACCACATCACCACTACTTTAAAGACAGTCTTCCTACGTATCCCAGAAGACACTAATAAAAAAGGCTTCCTCATGACTGAGCAGGATTTCTAAACACACGGCTCATGTGTGTGAAGTACAAGGTCACATTCATTAGACAAGAGGATGAGAAAAGGTTTTTAAGGGTCAGGAAAAGTGCTCAGAGACTATTAATGCCAATTAAAACAATTGGCGATTTCCCAGGCTTAAAAAGCCCTCACTTACTGTCATTGAAGAGGGCTTCTGCTCTTTTCGTCTCCATATCTGAAACAAACAAACAGTCAGGGTAAGGCCAGGACAGCACAGACAAGGTTTCCCATCTGCATGGTCGTCCCACCCCACAGCTATTTCAGTACAGGGCACCACAGGAGGTACAGCTGAGGGGCGCTGCTAGAGAAACCACTGTAGCTCATACGTGGTCACGTTCTTGCGCTGGCTATGGCACTCTTCTCTGCGGTGCTGCTTGCTGTTCTCCAGCCAGCCAATATCCTCTGAGGACCAGGCACAGGGTCTCCCCTATCCTGCTGGACCCTGCTGTTTCTGGAGGGGAGTACAGACAAAACAAGTCCTGTATTACTCAAGATCCACAATTTTGTTGGGGAGAAAATTTTAGTGGAAAGTTTTGAAGTTCCTTTTTTGTAAAAAATCAACTTGCCACATTTTACACCAGAGCGAGGGCCAGAGGAGATCTGGTACTCACTCTGTGCCCTCTTGGAGATCAGAAGGCACTGACTTCACTGCAGCAATGCCAGCTTACAATAGCAGGGGCTCACTCTCCTTTCTCCTATCTCATTGAGCAACAGAGTGTCTGGTACAACACAGCAGGTTCTAGCAATGTATTCCCTCCTTTAATATGCATGGTTATGGACAATACAGTGTGCTTATGCTGACAATAACAAGCATTGGCTCAAGGTATAAATCCATTCCCCTTCTTCCAGAATGCTATTTTTACTAGAGCTACCATTTTAGTTGCCAGCAGTCAGAACAAATTTTAAAAAATAAAAATAAATTAAAAAATTACACTTTCAATACAATTTTTAAATTACATAGTGATTCTTGTACAGCATCCACAACTTCACATTTTGCGGCTGGACAGACTTTCTCAGCAGATCCCTGTCCTTATCCACTTACTTCATTTCTCTTTTATCTTTGCAGCTACACAGAATAATATCCTAGTTTTGATCCAAACCACACCAAGCCAGGAGGAGTCTCTTTTGAATGCAAAGGGCTCTGGTTCATACTTGTCGCCTATTCTGCTTGTATCACTTGTGTTTTGCTTGTGGGCTTGACACTCCTCCTGTTATGCAGTGTGAATTGCATGTTTGCAATCCACCATTACTAGACACATACTCATTCATTTCTTAATATGACATTAAGCACATTGTGATAGAAAAAGGAAACAAACAGAACTCCAGTGCACGTACAGCTTGACTGCGGGGAAAGGCAGTGGTAGGGCTGCCGTATGTGCCTGCAGCCGCTGCTTTATTTTGTAAGAATGGGAGATGAGTTATAATTGGACATTTATATAGCAACACAGTCTTATTCACTATAAACAGGAACTGTTCACATAATAAAGATAAATAAATTTTACTGGTGGGCAAGCAACAAGTTGTGAGGTCCCCTTTCAGTAAAAATGCTCACTTGTACTTTCTCAATTCCTATGAAAGAAGGAGGAAAACCCTAAAGTACAGGTACTTCTGCATTTCAGGAATGTCGGTTGCATTCTGTGAATTTCCATGGGTAATACGGTTGGTTGTTGCCAAGATCCCTTACATCAAAATGTAATGATACCAGACAGTAAAAGCTACACCAGCATAGGGATTCATCAATGGTGTAAACATTACCGTTTGGTAAGTTACAAAGTGAGGAGAAAAAAATGGATGCTGAGCTGTGCTAAGGATTTGGCTACTTCCCCTATATGTTTATATTGGCAGGAAGTGCTTTGAAAAATCTGGCCCTACTTGTTTATTTCAACTATGATGAGCATCCAATGTTTTCCTAGAAATTCATACAACCTTCAGAACTAGTTCATCATTTAGGTCACTCTAGTATTTTATAGCTGAAAACTGGTAAGAAACTAACAAGTGTAATCAACAATGAAAGAGCACCTTTTGCCTTCAAGTGCAGTATCATTAATAATGTTTTTTTAGCTCCTCTCTGGGTGGAGATACATTTACCTCATAATGCCTAATTATAAAGCCTGCAGTCAATTATTAACACTTACATTATGTTGCAAAGCTCATCGAGAAGACAAAAGGAGCAACCAGCTTGATCAAGCGCAGTGCCGGAAACAATTCAATTGGCATGTTCTCACTGCACTGAGTTGTGCTGTGAGTCATGCAGCTGTTCTGCAAGGCACCTGTCTATATCGGTTTGCCTTTTTACGAGGCACCAAGAAAATGTACAAACCTCACACGGGCAAAATTTGACCTATTGCTTCCAGTTGGACTGACTTGGGTGTAACTGGAGAAAAAAGTCTTACACACACACGCTGCAAGTCTTAAATAGCATGCCTGTACAGCTTTGTCTTTTATAATATTAATTAGCATATTTTATAATATATCATGACTATGCAGCCAATGTACTCGCCCACCCACCCGCTGCTGAAGGAAAAAGGCCAGTGACACCTGTCAATAAATTCAATGCTGTTTTCAGCAGGGGAGGGGCACTGCTTTGCTTTAGAGATCTGCCAGATACAGTGCCCTGACCATGAATCCCACACCGGGAGCTGCAACACAAGTACTAAAGAAAACACCACAGCAATGGAGAAAACCTCAAAGTAAAAGGAGTTTTTAAAAGGTGAAAGCAGGTCTGTCTGGCAACAGACCCAGGAACCCATCGTGCAGATCAGGGCAGGTGAAATCAAGGGCACAATACCCAGGACTCAAAACCAAGATCCCAAACCCAGAGCACGTGTACGTGTTTGGAAACCTGAACTAACTGACACTATTTTCAGATAAGCTGAGCCCACAGTAGATCCCATCAAAAGCAGGGAGCACTTTGGCTTACACGATACTGCTGAAAGTCAGGTTGCTTACTGGCTTACCTCATTAGGTGCTTGCCTTCGTTTGTTACTAGGTTGACATTTTTGGCCTGGTCAACAGCATAGCTGTTCACACTGTGCCAGCCAACATGTTGCAAGCCCTGCCTTGAAGCAATTACTTGTAAGGCACGAGAGACAATTTCGCTGCCCTGCTCATTTACTAGTTGCCCTAGTTGTTTGCACTACCAAGAAAAAGCATCAATTAGTAACAATTAAAGTGTCATATCTTGACCCAACCACATACAGCTGCAAAAATAGTTGTTTGTGCCGCATTTAGGAAAACAGTGTTCAGGCTTCCACTGTAAACAAGAACAAGTTCAACTTGAACATGCATTGCCTACCTGTAAAATGGAACTTGCTATTTAATTAAAGCTTGCCAGCTTAAAAGACAAAAATAATGTTTAAATTAAAATCACAGCAGTCTATTGAAACACAGCTTAGGGATTCCATCTTTCAGAAGAGGGCTCTGTTCTCCAACTGGACAAGCAATTTTGTTAATACAGTTATTTTGCATATTTAGTAAACGGAATAACCTTAAAACACACTTAAATTATTTGCCTTAATTTCCAACTAATGAGAACAGTGACTTGCAGTTACTATTTAAGATTAATAATTTATCAGTAAATAACTTCTTTTTACTCCTCAACATATGTGTTTCAGCAAACATGGAAAGAAAAGGGGAGTAAGCAAGAGCAGGAAAGCATCTTTATTTTGGTAATTGTTTATATGCAATAGCCAGTTAAGGCCAGGATTTCTAAGGGAGTTCAGTGCCCAAAGCCCGTGGATCTATTTGGCAGCCATCTAAACATTTGCAGGTATATAGTTAACGGCAGAGAGAATGTGACCACTTATCTCCGAGGAATTCAGAGATTCCTACAGAAAGATGTGCTCGCTTTGCCACGTCTCTAAATAATATCAGTGACACTGCATCAGAAGAATTAATCTTGTGTCCACTGCCTCATTTCGTTTTAGCCACAGAGATCAGTGTTTATATTAAAAGGAAAATAACAGGCAGAACCCTCAGTGACATAAATGGACCAGACATTACACTGAAGTAGTTCAAGCAAGGCAAGCAAATGCCTTATTAGGGGATATTATGCATTTTCAGTGTGGAAAGGGCCAGAGATGGCTGCAAAATAAAAGGTGAGAAATCGGTTTTAAAAATCTGATACAGCTTTACCCAATTACATCATTTTTCACAGATGTTGATTCCCACAAGAAATTTGATTTTCTTTAAAGATTTCCACCCGTGACTTTCTATATGTCATAATATAACCGCTAGCTTCAAAGGCAAACTGCATGTTCCATCCTCTCTTATATCAAGCTCCCACATCTTGCTTGTGTAAGTTGTTTTTTCACATAGAGAAGACAAGGTAGAGATTATCTTAAATGGGGTATGAAGGGAGGAGAAGATTGTAAACAGGAAAAAAATTGAGAAAAAGTACGTGCTTCAGTACTAATAACACATTCTTGGACATGCATTTGAAGCACAGCTTTGTGAAATGCACCAGGGAGCAGAGGAAGCATTTTCCCCACTGTCCTTTGTCACATTTTAATAACAACTTCCTTGAAAAGGGAGAGAATTACAAAATTCTCAGCTGCATCAGAAACAGGGGGCTCACCTAGTTCAGTGTTATTTAGGGTAACAACAGTGCATGCAGGCAAAAAAAGGATCTCTAGCAAGTTTCAGTAGGTCACAAACCCGGGCAGCTGAGAGGAATGTCACAGTGTATTTGTCCTGCAGTGCAGGCAGAGGTGGGGATAATAACTCTACTCTAATACTCTTTAATTACGTTAAAGACCATAAGGCCCGAGGTACTGGGGTGAAATGGGAATGAGAGCAGTGAGCAGCAGATTCAGTCATGTTCCAAAAACTGTATCCAAAAGGAAATGCAGGAGTTTCCTAAAAGATGGCAAAACATGAGCTTTGGGCTCAGCAGGAAAGTCATATTCTTGTGTGGTTACATAGTGCACGCAACCTAAAACATCTCCCCACTAACCTTCCAATATTATCACCACTCTCTCAGCAGGAATTACCTCCCTAGAGTTATGCACCCTTGTAGAAGTAGCAAAACATGGCTTAGATACAGGTGATGCAATTCTTATTCCTTCAACAGGGAAGAGTAACCTGGTAGAGAGAAGACAAAGGCTTTGTACCTCTAATTGTCCCTGTCACCCAGCCCTTCCCTCCCTACTTATGTCCACTGGACCTGTCCTCACATCCATGACTTCCCCCCCGCCCCCATCAACCACATCTGAAATCTGTCCATGAGGACAGACAGAGGTCTACACCTCACAGCATACTTAAAACAACTTCATCTGGGTGTCCTGCAGCCCGAGGAGGGATCTGCATGAGGACCTCATGTACCAGTTCTGTAGCATGTATTCAAGCTGATACAGTTTTTAGCATTATTTTTCTTCCTGACCTACACTCATGCCCCAGCTGCAATCAAGGTCTCACTACAGTAGGGGCAGCCCAAATCACCTGCAACCTCTGCAGGCAAGGCAGAGAAAGGGAAAAACAAGAATTGAGTGAAGAAATTAATTAAATCAACTTATCTGGGTAGTCAAAGAAGTCAGGCCAGGATTATTTCCTGCTTAATTCCTTCATCACAAAGAATGTCCTTGCAAAATATTAATTTTAAAATACATTTCAGTCCCTCCCATTTCAGTCAGCCTCTCTAGACTGTTGCAAACATGGAAATGTACCACCTTGTGCCAAACTAATGGCATCAAAGTGAGGAATGTCAGATCTCCACTGTATTTCCCAATGTACAGATGCATGTCCTGTTCCACTCCCCCAAGCTGCTGTTGTGGCTGGTAAAGTACAAAAAAACTAGACTGCTACAAACATTATTTGAGATGAAACATTCCTCAATCATCCAGGTCAGACACTCATCTGCATGTCTCCCACCGAAGACTCGATAAAGAAGTGAGAATCTGTCTCCCAGATTCTGTACTTTGTATTTGTAAGGAGCTTTTGCAAGCCCCAGATGTCAGATAAATAGAAACAATTAACAGTTGACTTGTTGGTCAAAAACAATTCATGACTCATTGTTCATGGTCAAAACCCTTGGCTGTGCAACAGGTGGGAATACTTCCTACTCACTTTGAACAGTGCCAGTGATCTTGCAACCATTTTTTCTGACATCAGAAGTACATTCCCAAAAATACATTTTGGGAGACTTCCAACCTACCTGACAAAGGGAAACAGTCTGGCAAGCTGCTCTATACTTTGCTTAATAGGGATCCAGGCTGTGAGGTCACTCTACTTCTAACCAAGAAACTGTGGGGAAAAAAATTCAGCCTTGTAGGAGATCTCTTTGGTGCCAGAACTATACAGAGGACAAACTGTGACACCTTCTTCTTTCAGTGCCAATGGAAGAGCACGTTCTAACATGGATGTTTCCAAGTCACCCAACTTTGATATCTCATTTTGCTGGCCCTTGCACTGCTCTACAGAGAAGATAGGGCTTAGTTTGCTTGATTCTCCACTGAAAAAATATTTGGGCTTCCAGTGGGGTTTGTACACAAGTGCAGAGATCTCTACCACCTCCTATTTTCTATCAAAGCTATAGTGGATGTCTGGAGATACCACTGTCCTTGACCAGGGGACTAAAGTGTAGCTAAATAAGAAAGCAGGGACTTGAGGAATAACACATCTGAAGATACCCCGATACAAATGTATTTTTGCAGCCCTATGTAAAGAACATCTACTACTAGTGATGATACAAAACAGAGACGATATTATTTTGTTTTCCTTTAAGTTTTGCACACTTGCTATTTTTTCACACCTGTACGATCATGCTTCTCTCTCTGAAAAAAAAAAAAAAAAAGAACTAATAAAACATTGTCAGTTTAGATTTTATCCCCTTTTTATTCCCAATCCTCGGGAATGAAGAGGCAAAGCAAGTTCTACCCCTGGTCTGGCAGACCACTTAGTTTTGTACTGCTGCCCTGAACTGCAGCTGAAGATCCAAAGTGTTGCACCCAATTTGCAGGAGTTTGTTGGAGCTGATCCTCAAAGCAAATACTTTTGAGTGAAGTGCAAGTTGAGACATGGTGTTGAACAACAAGATGATTAGATCCGGGGAGGAAGACTTAAGGAGGTTCTCCTTATCAGACCCTCCTAGCATGCAATGTAAATAAGTGCCTCACCTGGATTTGTTCAACTAGTTAGCTATGCTTAGCTAAACTAAGATATATCATGGCCCCCAAATTAGGATCTTTTGATAAGGTGATTACAATGAACAAGTTAATGATTTTTTACAAGCCATTATGAAAATGTTCTGAGATAGCCTCAAGATAAACAAGGATTCCAGTTGGCAAAACCATCAAAGCTACAATGGAGCAAGATTTAGAAAGGCACTGCAGAGCATGGGAAAAAAAACCCTAGGGCTTCTTAGCTTTCCTTGGTTTAAATACTAATGTTGGACAGGATATTTCAGGAGGGGAGAGAGAAGTGAGAAATACAAAACCTAGATCCTTCTCTGGACTTCCAGGATCTGTTGAAAATTGTCACTTCTCCCTGGTGTGAGGAAGAGGACGAGCTTTATAAATTGAGACCTGCATCTCCTCTAAAAGCACAGGAGTGCTCCGTTCTAGACTATTCACTTGAGTCAACCTGGTTTTCTTAAACAGCAGCACCAACAGGAGCTTGCCTAAGCCTCATAGCACTGCTGAAATCCTATTAGCAAGGAAAGATCCAAATGGAACCTTTTATTGTCATCTCCTAGAAATGGCAAGGTATTGTTTATGTTCCTTTGTGTCACGTGTAACAGTTGCACAATGCTAATCCTGTAGTGAGTAGTAGACCTATGCAGTGTTTTATGGTTAGGCTGGGAGAGCCAAGAAAAGCAACGTGAAGTTTATCATACAGCTTTATCAAAGTAACACAGAGATGCCATCTTTTACTGAGACCAAATATTTGATGAAAACATTGTGATTCAATTATATCAGCTAATTTTTTAACTAGCAACTAGTGAATTACTGTAACAGCCCTAGTGCAGTTCAAGGTCAACTAAAACAGAGTTTTGAGTCACTTCCCACATTTACCAGACTGAATAAAAGCAGCTAATCAGATAACTCAATGACAAGATCACAGGCCTTTTCTAACAAGCATTTTTGTACTCCTTCCAATTTTGTCCTTTATGTAAGGCACCACTCCTTCCAATTTTGTCCTTTATGTAAGGAAACAAATTAAACTGAAGCTTCAAAAGTCACTAAATCATGACTTGACTGTCTTTTTAAAAAAAAAAAACAACAAACAAAAACACCCACCCAAAAAACTCTTTGAATCTCACTAGTTGATGCCCACGTACTATTTCTATCTGGGAGAAATTACACGTGCACTTTGCTAAACAGGAACTACTGGCATATAAACAACACTGCAGAGAAATGGTGATTCTTTGCCCAAAGGGATGTCACCTATCATCCTGAGCCATTCCAATAGGGAAGACTGGTTGGCCCATTAAGAAACAATGGGGGTGTGACACCTCATATTTGAGCTTCGCTGCATTGCTGCAATGCAACGTGCCCAGTTCAAGCACCAAGAGGCAGAACAAGAGGTTGCTCCTGGTCATTTCTGAGTGGGAGGAAGTCTGGATCCATCCAGCATGGAGTCTGGCCCAGGCTTCTTGTTCTTTCAACACAGCCGTCTGGCCTCTGCAGATCTCTGCTGGTTTAAGTAGTCTAGTGTGGAAAAGCAAGCAGCCAGTACCCCCCCATGTGCTGTACTGTCACCCTCGTGCTTAGGAGTAAGCAGAAGGTCTGCAAAAACAAATGGAGCAAGTATCTGCCCCTTCCTTTCAACTAGCAACTCATTCTTGAAAAGTCTGACACCCAGAAAAAATGCTGACTGTATATATCTGAAGCCAAGTCAGAGACAAGAGTCTAAGCCTGCACAAAAATTCTCTAACAGATCAGAAGTGTAGAAGAGGAGGGGAATCCACCTTTCAGTGTCTGTTTGGTAATTCGCTAAATCAAAAAGATAGTGCTGTTAATTTTCATATCCTGCAGATGCAGGTCTGCTTTCCAAAGAAGGGGCTAGATCCTCAGCTGAGAAGTCACATAGATAAGAACATTTTCCCTTTCTTTCCCTTTCCCCTGGGGAATTTGCAAGGATTTTGATCCTCCCACCAAATATATTTTTTCAGTGCATTGGCTGTTTCCCCACTGTCATCCGAGCATAGTTTCTGCACTTTCAGGCTCCTCAGAGAAGCAAAGACCTAGGGAGCATGTTTGTGTTGCTGTGTACTGAATCATTGTGGCGAGGCTCCTACTCTTACCCTGATAGTAGCATAAGGTTGGTACTGCGGTTTGGAGGGAAGCGAAGGCTGTACTGTGAGGCCACAAAGCAACTGCTCCTGTTTATCCATATTTAAGATGTATTTTAAAGACTTAGGTGGGGTTTATACATTGCCACTGATTTTGTTCTAACGATGAGCAGGAAAGACTGTCATTCAGACTCAGTAACAGCCACCATCAGAAGGGAAAAATCAAGTCCCATCAATCAGAAAAGGGCAAGAACTACCTTTAAGAGAGATGTAATATACTTACTTGAGATGGTAGAAGATCTGACATTTATTCGCAGGGGCCCTGTGTATTTTTTCAGGCCCCTCCGTAAGATCCTTTCAACTCTTTCTCGCAGTGCTTCTCTAGAATCCGTGGAGGAGAACCAGAATGTGAGCAAAGCCTCTGCCATCACACCATCAGCATCTGGGCTACAAACCAATGAAACAGTCTGGTTACCTTCAGCCCATTTCTGCATTTCTTAGTTTTTATCTTGGCTCCTCTAGCAATGGCAATGTAACATAAAAGATCAGATACATTTTTGAACATTTTGTACATTTTTGAGAGAAGGAATTGCCAAAAGAAATCCAAGCAAATGCTGAATGGTCAAACGCATCTTAGGCTAGAAGGCAGCATGATGCTTTCTGTGAACAAATGGCCAGACCAATGTTATAATGGAGTCTAAAAAGTAGTCACTGACTATGTGCTTGGGACACAAGAGCAGGAGGGAATGAACTGATTTGATTGCAATGAAAAGCACATTGCTGCTGGATACACAGCACTTCAGAAACATCAGGTAGATGGTTAATGGTATCTAGACAGACCTTTCCAGGGCCCTGTACATACAGAGAATAAAAATTTCCAATCATCATCAAAAAGGTACTTGAGCAAAAGGAAGAGACCACACAACCCAATTCCACCACTGCAACCTCTTAGGAGAATGTGACTAATAACCTCACGTTATGCAACAATAAAGGAAACTCAGCAGCATATCCACAATCTACTTACCACAGTCCAAGAGATGGACCACAAAAGGGGCCTTTAACATCTCACTGAAAAGTACAAGTGGCACCCACACTGGGACACACATTTCCACAGTTTTGATGTAGGATCAGAGGAAAGAAAAGAAAGACAAATCTTCTAACAGACTGAATTCACCTGGTAGTAGTATTTATCTTTCCTTAAATCATCAGATACTGCAAGAGACTGAATGCTAGACTACAAACACCAAAGTGTCTAATCTGGCATAGTAAATCTTGCTCTGTGCTTGCAGATGGCTTACCCTTGGTCATTACACAGTGAAGATAAGAGCATGCACCGAGAACCTTCTCTCCTGTGCCACCTCCTACCTGAGCCAAGAAGCAATGACACAACCCACAACAGGTGGAATCAAGGTTACTTCATACAGGGGGCGAGCTAAAAGCAAGTTGCTCTGTCTTAGGCATCATTCAGATAGGAAAGGAAAAGAGAAGATCTTCCAGTTATATCTTGCTATCTTGGAAATTTGTAATTATATAAAGGAAAAATAAGAAAATTAAAAATAGAAGGCAAGTAGCTTATACAGAATTCATGCAATCAGGCTATGATCTTCAAAAGGAACACACACCAAAATGAAACAGACATTCCTGCTATTGCCAGTGAAGGGCAAATAAAAGGCCGTGTATTATGAGCACACCAAGGCATGCTGAGTTTCACAGCTGAGCAGAAAGACACATTCCTTGCCTCACGGATCTCATAATTGAGACTGAGTAGCTATACGTGAACTTTCCAACAGGCTGGTTTTTCCCCTTTGTGCCAACTTCAGCGTGATTGGCACTCGTTTATTTTCCAGATATTATCTGGTCCAACTGTGGGTGTTGCTCTGCATTTCTGAGGTGTTCCCTCACCTTTCCCCCCACTCCTCTTCCTGTGCTGTGCCACACTGGAATTACCGTATCAACTCTTGCAAGCACACCACACCTCTCGAAACCCTCAGCTAAGTACAGGCTGCCTTGAATCACTCACTACATAGCAAAGGTCCAGAGCCAAAGACACCTAGTCAAGATTTGTTTTGTCTTTCTCAGTGAGCAGCAGGCATTATTACTAATGCATTGTTTATACTGAGCCAAAAAATACGCACTGTACTTTCCAAGCAAATTCACAACAATGACCCTGCTTAAAAGAGCTTGCAGTCTGAGCACTTGAAGAGGCATAAAGCTTGTATATTTGAAAAAGCAAACAAGCTTTGGCACATACAAGTCTTGCATCCAACACAGCAAACATCACAGCAAATACCTCAGTCTGTTCTTGGGAACAAGAAGTAATGAAAAATATTACTTCTCCCTACAGATTGGCCTCTCAGATCCTTAAATCACCTTGTCTATACATAAAATACTCTAGTCAGTATCAAAAAATATTCCTAAAGCTACATTCAAATAATGACTTGTGTGATTTGCTTAACTGGGGATTAAGCTAAGGTAAAGCAGGAGGCAGAATGTCACAAACTGTAGAAGATCAAGGAGAAATACATTCACAAGAATAATATCTTGAGGCTGCTATCATTAGTCTTGCAGCTTTAGCACATGATTATTAAGACATTCAAGGTTTACTCGCAAAGCGAGGGGCACCGTCACTCAGGAACAAGACCTTAGTATTACAACAGACAGTTCTATAAAAAGGTCATTTTCAGCACTCAACAGTGGTGAAAAAAATCAAATCAAACATTAGGTATTATTGGCAAATGAACAGAGAATAAAAGAGAAAAAAACCCACATTGCTCAATGATAATCCCAACCACAGGTCTGACCCCTGCATCTCAAAAAGCAGAGACAGCAGACCTGAAAGAGATATGGAGCAGGGTGACAAGGAACAGTTCCTGCAAAGAATGGCTGAGCAGGCTGGGATTTTTAACTGAAAAAAAGAGTAGAGCTCATGGGGTAGAGGAGAGAAAAGGGATATGATGGGAGTGTCCGATACCACTAATTGCATGGAGAGGAGGGATAGAGATCAACTTTTCATCACCTCTTCCAGCACAAGAACTAGGGGCCATTGAATGATCCAAAGAAGGTGGCTCTTCACAAGTAACTCCTTACTAAATGATTGAGGTGCACGAATCAAGAGGCCAGGGGAGACTGGACAAGTCCTTAGAAAATAACTCCACCAGGGGCTGCTAAACAAACCACAACCACTTCAGGAAACCCCAAGTGGTAAATAGCTGGAGGTAGGGAGCATACGAAGAAGCAGTTGTCATATGTGTCCGTCGTGCTGCCACTGTTCCCTAGGCACCTACTTATGCCCGTTCTTAGAGATGCAACAATGAGAAGTGGGACCTTCTGAACCAGCACAGCTGTGGTTGGGTTTTACTTGACAAGCCCAGCACAGTAGCAATACTAGAAGTAAAATGACATCTGCATTATAGTGAAGGAAATAGTTTTGAAAATACTTTTTATTTTTAGATAGCTCAAGATATATCTGCTTAATTAGCTAAAGCTTGCTCAAGATCTGAACACAAACTTGTATAGAATTTGGACTGACTGAAGTTTATCTTCTGCATCAAGATCCAAAGGAGGGCATGGTTCAGAATAAGATTACGCTCAACTGGGGATTATGCTCCGGTCTTACATAAAATACATTTTACTCAGTCAGATCAAATGGCTCTCTAGCTGGGCTTGGTGTACATTTCATTTTATCTCAGATGCGTGCATTTATTATAATCTCACATACCTCACTCTGATTAAGCGTGAACGGATGTATTTTTTCCTTAAAATGGAATTGTAAAATGTCTTGTCGATCTGTTGAAAAAAGAAAAATATAAGATAACAACAAAAAAGGGGGAAACGGACATGTTGCTGGAAGGAGCATTCAAAAAACAGCATTCAGTTACAAACTCACAGCCTACAGAGCCAAGAAACGTAATCCAGCCCAGCCTCTAGATAATATTTGCCAGACTTTTCCTAACCGTTTCCCATTTGGCCTAAGGCACATCATAAAAAGTTAACTCGTTTTTCTAAATATCCTATGACTACATCAGTGTGCCACTATAGTTCTGTCCCATCCACTCTGCAATCTCCCAAAGCACAGGCTCCTAAAGATGGCCTACAGAAAGGATACAGCATGCTGTGCTCTGCACTGCACCGAGCCTCTCTTGTAGGGGTCCTTTCTGATACAGCACTTATCCTTGGTTCTGTAGAAATTTATAGCAAAACTACCAGTGATCTCAAATTATAGCCCCCAAACACCCTTGCGATTTGCCACGTGCTAGGGGAATTGTCAAGCAATTCTCATCACAAATCGGAAATCTAGGACTCATAAGGAATCAATCCCCAAATGACATCTTTGCTGGTGCCTGCTTAACCACATCCTGCTTTAGGCTGAATGTCGTCTCAAGATTACATGATCAGTCTGAGACAGGGCAGTGTGACATAACATGGCATGAAATTCTGCCAGGAATGGCTCAGGATCACCGAAGTATTGAGAAATAGCAAAGTCACTAGTGAGTTATGTAGTTCTTCCTATCAGCAAGACCCAGTAAATCGAACGTATCCTGTAAACATCAAATGCATTACAGGAAAAACTATGTAGAAGTGCTTTGCAAAATCATGCAAGTTGTCTTTTTTGTAGTTTTTAGCCCATAAAGGCCGTCTGATTTAGCCAAGTCTCCAGATTTTCTGTTTTCCAAAGGAAAGAAAAAAGTAATGGTTCTCAAACTTCTAGTATGCTGAAGTCTTTCAGATCCAGAAACAAGCATGTAAGCATGAAATCCAGGGATGATTCCTCCCAAAGAACACAAAGCCCCTCTTTCCAGCCTTGGCTGTCATAGGATGAAGCCTCATGTCATTACATAGTGATACTGAAGCAGAATAATTTCAAGATGAAAACTGCACATTTTATTATTTTAAGGTGATTTTAAGCATACATTAGTAAGGAAAAAAAGAAAAGTTCTTAATGGCCATGCATTGAGCTGATCTTTTGTCTTGCTGTTACTGGCAGTTATCTGGAATTACTTAGGCATTTGGAACAGACAAAATTCTATGGAAAAAAATATATCAACTGCGACAAGCTACTGTATATATGCAGAATGAGCTTTATCCAGTCACTTTGCAGATTGCCAGCTCCTACCACTGCATTTTATGAGGCATACAGTTAGAAATCAAGACTAAAGTGTTTTGTTTCCTATAACTGCAGCCTGTTCCCCCCCCCTCCCCCCCCAGTTATTGGAAGTATTTGCCCTCAGAGAAAAAGTTTTGGGTTTTTTTTGGTTTTTTTTTTTAAACGACAATGTTTGCTTATCATTTCTGTCACAATGTTAACTGCTTCACTGATGATTGTGTAAGCAGAAGTATGTAGTTAAGCAGCACTGCCAGCTTTGTGGCACAAAATGGCATGTACTATCTTTGGCTGCACTGCCTCCGAGAACTTTTGAGATCTTTGGGACAGGGACTTCTTTGCAGAGTGTTTTGCAAACAGAAGAGCGCCTTGAACTGGGCTGAGGTATGCCTCAAGCTTCTACATTGCTAAAGAGTAAAGCGAAAGCAGGCTGACTTTAAGCTTGGGACTGAAGAGGGCAAGAATTCACAGTCCCTTGCAAGGGAGGGTTAAGTCAATATGACATTCCTGAATCCTTTATCTCCTCCTGGCAATTGTGTTTTCAAGCTATCTGTACTGTCTCATCTCAGAGATTGCAAGTGTTTTTGCTACACTTTCCACCTGCATTTCTGCAGCAGATACAGGGATCCTTACTTCTGTCACCCTTCTCTTGTGAATCTGCTACAGCCTGAGCAGCCCATGTGATTGTGTTTTTTGTACTCCCGACATGTTCAGCTTTCTCCTTTTCTCCTCTCCTCACCCGGGACCACTTCCTAGATGTTCTATACAGTCTGATCACGTGCTGCAGCAAAGATAAAAATTTCCAGTGGCATCTGACAAAACACAATTACACAGAGTGCTTTTTACAAAAAGAACCTAAGGAGTCCAAATGCAACTGAACTATCAGCAACAGACATTGTTTTCAGAAAATTCAATCCAAAAGGGATGTTAGTTATTTTTAGGGAGAGAACAGTAAGCATATGATTTAAAATGATACCAAAATTACTGGATTTGTATTACTTCCGTTCTCTGTCACAATTTCTTATCTGAATGAGAAAGTGGCCACTTTTCTTTTCCTGTTACATAGTGTCACTAACTTTCCCCTCCTTAAGAGATGCCTTAATACTACATCACCAATAGATAAAAAAAAACAGCTGGAGAATGATTTTGTTTCCAGTGATCCTTGCAGGGCCTTTAACACCTTCGATCTTGACCTGGTATTTTTTACTTTTGTAATCTGCTGTATCTTATCAGGAAAAACATGCTGGCCAAACCTCTGCACTGTGGCCCCTATCTCTCACCTGCTGATGAATTCATTTGACAGATATGAATCTGTCCCAAATCTCCTCTTTCCTTCAACGATGATTTTGGTAACCTGAATTATTAACAGTAATCTTTATATTCATACAGAGTTTATGCAAGAGGAAAAGATGTAGCAAGATTCCTTCAGATAATAACTTTCAAAGATTAATGTTCTGTCTCATGTTTTTACTGTTCATCTTCCGGTAAAGCCTTTCACACCCATATCAAACAGTAAACATTTCTCTCCAGCCTGCTTATAGCTTTCTTTTCAGCTTGAGTCACAACCCTGGAAGCAAAAGCAGCTAGAACTTTGTCCAGTAATTAGGTGGGACCTGGTCCTGCTTGGGAGAACCATCTACATTCATTTTAAGCATTTTGCTTTTGTTACAGCCACTTAAAAGTGACACCGTCATGACCAGATCCCTTAAATTCACCACTGATTAAGTGCATCTCACTTGTTTTCCTGGCCCTTGTCTAGCAACTGTTCAATGGTGACAGTTGCTGCTGCAGGCAAGGTCTATAAGCGTTCTTAACCAAGTGCCTAGTCCTGCTCCTTTCAAGTGAGCAGCATTTTCCTGACAGCCTTTATTTTAGCATTTGTCCAAACAAGGTTTTCTTTAGTTAATGTTTGCTGGCTAGTTTAGCTTAATGCCATCGGGCATTTCCTCAATTTAATTTCATATCTTCTATCCTTTTTACAAAACTTGTCTCCATGCAGCATAATTTTCTAAGATAAACTGGACTTCACTCCTGCATGCTGGTCTGTTTATGCCAATACAATAACTAATAGTGGCTAGTACCAAAGATGCAATAAGAGGGCAGAACATTCCCACCTACACAAACCCAGCCACAAAGGAAATTCTTCCTTGTTCCTTGCAGCCAGAAGTTGCTTTACACCTTGATGAACAAGACTTGTTTTCCTATCCCATCTTGAATAACTCCAGATCTCATTATCTTCTTTTTCTCGTGTCACACCATGGCCAACCTTCTGAGGCCTGTGAGCAACCTACTAAAATCTTCATGATTTCAGAGTCACCCAATATGCCCTGCCTCCCTGGGACGCAAAAACCCCCAAGCTCTGGAAGTAGGTCACACACTACAGGGATCCCATCGCTCCAGTGTAGGACAGGACTGACGTGAGCTGGGCTTGCCCAGATGTGTAGCTGGGTCTGGAAGTGACCCAGCAAGGTTGGCTGTGTCAGTCCTTGCTTTCTCCCACCACACACTGCTCTGCCACTGCATGCAGGGTAACAGGATTTATCAAAAAGGTTATCTTAAAGCTAGTTTGACAGAACTTTCCTCTGGAATATTTGCTGAACCCACTGAATTACTTGTGTGGGATGTTCAAAAGCATTCAGTAAGTTTGGGAGCACAAATCCTCTTGTTGCTCAATACTATTGCTCTTTTGCCTGCTGCCAGTTTAGTCCTTCAACAGTTATCCTCACATGACATTCTTCCTCATGCCTCACTAGCTCTTTAGGATGTAAAGCCTATTATTAGTCATTTTTAAAGCTTTTTGACCATAAATATTAATTGGAACATACCACCTGGTGAAGTGACTCTCTGGTTTTGTGGCAATTATACAATATGAATTGCTACTAATCAGTTGTGTTAATTCTGTACCTAGCACCCAACTTAGTGGACAGTTTGCATCCAATTTACAGCTCAACCTGCTGAGACCCCCAGAGCTGACCATAATACAAATCCAGTACCAGCTCCCTTGAGAACCTGATATATCTCCTGCCCAGGTTTCAACTGAGGGGTTAGTTGGGAACCCTACCAGAGATTAGAGGAAGAGAGGGCAGGAGGAGAAAGACAGACAGGGACAGCAAAAACTGAACCTGGCACTGTCCCAAACCAGGATGTGGACATCACACTCGCCTTAGAAACAGAGATACCAATTACTCGCAGCAGCGACAGCCCTACAGCCACAGTGCTTGCCCAAGGCAAAGAAAATGAATCTGAAGGAGAGCAAGTGTAATGATCCACAGGCCTCCAGCAAACCAGAAGATCAGAAACTTTCCCCTCAGAAACGACACATACACAAAGACAGCATGTGTCACAGCGGGCAAGAGCAGTGTGATCCCATACACCTGCAAATGGTATCACAAACTCTTCACAGAGTTTCAGTTAACTGGACTGCTAAAGCTGGGAGGTGAGTAAGCACTATTGACTTTGCACTAAAATAAGGAGCATAGCTGGATGATTCTTGGAGGCGTCAGCTGCAAGAGAAATAACTGACCTTGTACAGTAGTTCCTAAAAAGATTGGTCTTTCGGATAAAAGAAATTAAGAGAACTAATACATGGGATAACGCCAGGATTTAAAGTACCGTGCTTATGCCTAGTGCAACCAATTTCAAAGGCATGTAATGGCATGAGAGTTTCATCATAGTCATGTAATAGCGACAGCTAGAATTAAGGTCACCTAAGTATTCCCGTTCCTACTCCCTGCTTTCAATTGTCCATAATTAGCTTCCTAAAACTTTCACACTGCCATTGAAATTTTGTCTGCTTAGGGAGGAGATTTTCCAACTTTTGGAGAGAAAAAAATCAAGTTTGGAGAGAAAACCATCTAGGCCAATATCCAGAGAGAGGCATTTGTGTAGGGTTTTTTTTTCCCAAAAAAAAAGGTATGCTTTTCCCAGGAAAATGACTCTGCGCACTCTGGTTTTTTAAGCAATACTTAGAGGTAAGGAGCTGAAATACAGGAGCGAATAGCTCTTCGGAAAAGAATAGTTTTATGAAATCTAAGGAAGATCAATAGTGATGTAGTCAGGTTACAAGTGCCCAAATACCATCAACCACGCAAGCTCAGTACCGAATTTGGATTCTCTCTTTTGACAACACCATGTTCTAAACAACCACTCTCTTGACCAGCCAGATTTTGATCTCAGTGACACCAGTTCACATCTTGAATCACTTCATTGATTTAATTACCTGTAAACAATGAAGTAATTCTGGATTGTGGGTCTATAATTAAGATAAGATTCTACCCTTAATCACACACACTATCTATAATTGCCCTTTATTTAATTTTGAATTCCTTTTTCCAGCTCAGGTTCACATCCATTTTCCTTGTGCACATTTTACAGCTTTTCTTGCCACACACTGGATCTGAATTAGAGTTATATTTTGGGGGTGGTGGTGATGTGGTGGTGGTGGTGTCTTATGATTTTTCTGGCTTTGTACATACTTACTAGACCTTCTACCTTGAACCAAGAAAAAAATGAAAAAGAAAAATCAGCTTGTATGCCTATTACTTGAGAAAACTACATTGTATTAATAAGTCAAAGAATCAATGAAGTTGAAGGATCGTTGAATTTAAGTTCGAGAAAAAGTTGGATATTAGGCACATGGTTGATAACCAACCATTTCATCCTGGAAATTCATGCTATTTAGGTAGAGCACACTGACGGTTTGAGATCTTACAGGTGAGGAAAAACACTAAGCTACAGCTTCATGCACTACACTGCATCAACTCACACCAGCATTTAAAAGTACCTTGTATTTTCCTCAATGTTTTTTTAGTCACCTGTGCTACTGTGATCTGTGGAAACAGGAAAAACTGGAAACAAAAGTTAAAGCAAGAAAGCATCTCAGTTTTTAAAATCAATGCAGTATATGCCTATGCCAGTGGTCTTTTTCTTCTTTTATTTCAATAGGAATTTTTGAAAAAAGCATCACAAGTGAGATGCAAGTGCTTTCTGTGAGTTATTTCCTTTCTCAGTGTACAGCATTTCACCTATACCTTTAAGGCCACACCTGTATATATACATACTGACAGTCGAGTATGCTGTCAACCTCTAATTCCAAATCTAAATAAACAAGTCACCACACTGTCATCTTGGCCACTGTTACATTGCCACGTTTCCCAGTTGGCTGAATTACCGTGGAAAGATGCTTTCTGCTTTGTTTCTAGCCCCAGTCACCCATAGAGGGCATCCTTATTGTACCATGCTAGTCCAAGGACAATGCTTCCTATTTGCAAGAACTAGTCCCTTAAAATAAAGCTTTTAAAGCAGAAGTTGCAAATGCCCTAAATTTATTTTAGGATTTTTTTTCCTCAAAATGCTCCTTAATCTTAAAGATCTTTTTTATATAGATAAAAGATTTTTTTTTTTCCATTTTACAACATTATTTTGCAGAACAAGAAAAAAGGGAAAGCATTATTAAAAAGTATCTAAAAAGCTTCATTTAAAAAGCTTCATTTTTCTGGCTTTTGTACTATAGATGCACTTCTAAATAAAATTGCCTTCAGCGAAGAACAAGAACAACTTTCAATAAAAGTTTCTTTATTTGCACCTCATATCAGTACTAAGCAGGTACTTGAGGGAGCACATACAGAGCCTAGGAATGCTTGGGTTTAAATAAGGACTTAGGTTTTAAATTTTGGGATCCATATCTGAAAACAGTACCAAATCTTTTTTGAAACTTATTACAACCAGGAACATTCTTACTCAGTTTGGTCTGGGTGCTGCAAGACTCTGAAAAGTCCTTGGAAAGATTTGGCTGCTGCAGCTACCATAAATTGGACAGATCACAGAGAAATTATCTTCAATTTTCTTTTGTTTCAGGGGCTGAGAGGGGAAAAGAAGTGTTTTATGGGGGGTGGGGGGGGAACAGCACACATACAGCAAATGAAGCTACATTATACTTGTAGATAATTGTACTTTTCAACTTGCTGTAAAAAAAAAAAAAGAGAGTCACATTAGACTCCCTTGAACTTCAGCACACTCCCTTTTCTTGGGGCAGGTTCAGTTATCACCTCTAAATTAGTCCTCACAGTCTGGTCTCCCAGAGCAAATAGTGTTTAGGAGTGTTTCAAAAACCTGCTGCCTTGGGGATCTGCTCCTGCTGAATTAACCTCCTGACCCAAGGACCATAAGGCACTGATGGAGCAAGCCACATGCTTCTGAGCTTTACCTTAACACCCACACAGAAGGTGTGACAAACACACCTCGTGTACAGTTTCAGCCAGCTTTGCAGCTAGCTCTTGGCACTGAACTGATTTGTATTTCACCTCCGTCTCTCCTAAATACACACACACACTTCTGCTCCCCGGGAAGACCTGAGTCGCATCTGACCCTAAAAAGGCCAAGTGTCGTAAAACAGCAGTCTCGTCTACTCACTCACTGCTGCTGGTCTTTTCAGCTAGGCTTCCTTTGAGTTCAGCTCAGACGAAAACCTTAGCCAGTACTTCAGGCTTTGGCCCTGCAGATATGACAGTAAGCTATTCACAACTCAAATGATACAAGGTACTTCCTGCTATCAGAACGACTGCAAGCTTATCACTGGGTATAAAGCAGAGAGTCTTTCAGTTACAAGCATCCTGTTGAAGGCTAACCCATCCACCAAACAAGGTTATCAGGTGTTAAAGCTCTGCTTTCCATGGAAGCAAAAGTGTCTACATGGGAGTTAAGAGAGAACAAACACAAAGAAACTCAAGTACTGTGATGAGGGTGAATAAAACTGGAGTGTGCCAAAGAAACTAGGTGAGTCCTTTCCTGATTACTCATAGGCACTTGAAAAATTCTTTCCTATCTCTGGGGATCTCTTCTCAGGTGCTAAAGTGGCTTTATGGATTTGGCCTTTCAACTCTCTCCAACTCAGTTCCCTGTCTGCACAGAGGACACATCAGTGCCCGGGGGCTGGGAGACTGCAGGGTGCTTTGGTTGTAACTGAATTGTGCTGAAGCAGCTGAGAATCTGCATCACTGAGGATGCAGAGGACAAAGTGAACTCCCATTGCACCCCACTGGTATCCTTCACGGTGGTGGCCCAGAGGGCAGCTAAGCAGAGGCATTGGATTCACCTAACGAGCCCTGTTTGTGAGCCACAAAGCAGCAGGGACAGTGCAGAGCTGCAGAGAACTACTGAGAGTAGTACTGGCAGTCCTTGGGATCCTCACTCACCTTAGCAGCACAAAGAACAGGAGGTGTGTGGGGGGAGGGAGGTACATGGCACCTGCCTGCCCCTCTGCTTCTCCCCCTCGTAGTGAGAGAAATGTGTTAACAACCTCTAAAATCATCACCTCCCAAGGGAGAAGACTGCCTCCTTCTTTACCAGCTCCAGTACAGGGACTCATTGAGTCCTTAAACCGTCTGAGAACAGGCACAGTCATCAGAACTATTCTGCAGCATTTTCCTGTGGTATCTCAAGTGCCTCTGCAATAGCCAGTAGAGACACTATTTCTAAATCAAACCCACACTAATTCAATTCTATCAGGACAAACTTCAAGAGCTGTATTCATTAAAAACTTTCCCCAACATGTGTACTTAAGGACACAGAAGATTCTCTTATCACTTTAAGTCACTGAAGCAAGATGTCTGTTTCTAAAAGAGATGTCCTGACACACAATACTGAGTCCTGAGGCAAGAATTACTTGATGAAATTCCATAACTTCAATAGAAATATTGGGATAGGCAGTAGTTACCCAGAAGTACCCAGGTATCCTCTTAATACAATCCCCAACCACTTTGCCCAGATCCAGACAGTTAGTTCTGTGTTGGTTTCAGATGGTGGAAGGACAGGGAGAGCCCAGGTGCCTTGCGGATGATGAGATGACGGGAAATCCATGCCAGTCCATTCCATGGCTCAAGGCACTCACAGAGAGAAAACAAACACCTCGTCTCTCCCCCAGCCACCCAATTAGCCGAGGAGGGAGCCACGGTACACTCATACCTGAGAAGCATCCATCCACCCAACCCACGGCCTGGCTCACCATCACATGGGAACAGGAGAGAGTAGGGGATAATTGACAGGGCACAGACCCAGAAGCAGTGGAGGGTAGCGTCTAACACAAGAGTCCACAAAGACACATGGACTAGGACAGGGAGAAGCAGCCCAACAGCAGGGCTGGGAACAGCTCTGGCCAGAGGAGAAGGAGACAGGGAGATACTAGGTGCCTGGGAAAAGAGAAGGGTGGCATAGGCTGTCCTCGAAGAGGGGAAAGCCCACAACATCTAGGAGAAAGTATTAGAAAGTTGTTGTAGTGGTAAAAAGAGCAGACAGGTACATTTGCAAGTCACTGATGAGCAGGGTAAAGGCTGGTGTCCATTTCTATTGAGCAACCAGCCATGTACTGAAGGGGTCACATGCTGTGGCTGCTTGGTATCCACTACTCTCTCACAGCTAGACACTTGCCAGCCTTCAGCTGAGACAATTCTCATTAAGATGGGCTTGATGAGGTACTCTTTTCAAGCTGTCCTGAATGCACACCTCCTTCCCTTGGGGTCAAAGATGACTTTCCACACCAGACACAAAGCCCCTTCTCCCTGCATACAGGGCAGTTAGTGCTGCTGCCCAGAGTAGGCAACTGGGATCATCCCAGTCACCCACGTCTATCTAGAGCTGGCTGTCTCAGCTCCCTTCACACTTCGGCATGCCAGAGGGGCTGAAGAAGCAAAGCTTAGAGCAGGGCCTTGGAAATCTCCCCTGGGATGCTGTTAGTAAGAGGGTAGTTAGGGCCTCCAAGGCATTCTTGGGGAAATCCAAAAGTATTAATCACTTCGGCATGCCAGAGGGGCTGAAGAAGCAAAGCTTAGAGCAGGGCCTTGGAAATCTCCCCTGGGATGCTGTTAGTAAGAGGGTAGTTAGGGCCTCCAGCCTTCTTGGGGGGAAATCCAAAAGTATTAATACATTTTGTGGGGGAAGAAAAAAAAAAAATCCGAGTCTGGTGCAGGAGTTGGAGAAAACCAGTGGGTAAAAGTTGTGCAGATCAGCCAAGCATTAAGTGGACCCACTATAAAATAGAGGCTCCTTGGGAAAGAAGCCATTAAGGCTGTGACTGTGCCCTTTTTATGCAGTGCAAGAGGGCATGGTCTGGCACAGTGCATTTTAGCTTGGCAAGGGAAGAACGACTGATCCAGCTAGAAAAAACAAGGAGGCTCTGATGAGCTGGAACATCTCTTTCCACAGTGGCGTTCAGTCAGGTCTGCTTTTTCAAGAGAGCACAAAGGGAACCCTCACAGCCACTTGCAGGAAGCCAGGCAAGGAGCAAAGACCTTTCGTCATCTGTTTCTCAGTCCCCCCAGCTCCACCCCACAAGACATTTTCCAGACTTTCCAGTCAGCCCTGAGATGTTGACTGGTGCACCAGCTTCATCAGCTCTCTGGCACGATCTCGCTGCATTCCCTCCCACCTTCAATGAGATAAGAGAGTCGGGAATGTCGTTAACACAATGGGTGTTACTACTCAACTCTGGAAACCAAAGCAAACATCAGGACTGCCAGTCCCAAGGAAGGCATGGGATGACTTCCCTATAGGAGCAAAAAACATTTTTCCTGGTGAAACATCAACTCTGAAAAGAGCTCCTTTCAGGCTTGTTCTGGGGACAAACGAAGGAGGCTTCATCGGGGAGGGATCAGAGAAGGGAGCACTTGGCAGGGAGTTGCACTAACTCAGGTAATTTGAATGCTTCTGATTATCAGAGATGATTCACTTCTGTTCACTTTACACCAAGTATTTTGAAAGGACATTGCATTTATCTGCACTGACTCACTATTTCACAACATGAGCTTAAGGTATCGTTACTACTATGACGATGGGATGGGAAGGCTTGGACATCCAAAACCCTGACACCAGCTGGGGAAAGACTGCAAAGGATTTTGGTAAATCCAGACAAATCAGGAAATGTGATAAAAACTCAACTCTCTCCTCCTCTATTAAAGAGATGGTGTGAAAACCCTGAAAATAAAAATGCAGATGTTCCGAGACAGCTGTCTGTCAAGAAGTCAAGAGGATATTTCTGTCTCGGAAAGATTGCTTTGATTTTTATCACCACAAGGTGAGTTTTGCTTGTAGAGAATCAGACTTACATACTGTTATTCATTAGTGTATGGAGTCACTTTAAATAAGCTTATGGACAATTCTCAATCTCTTACGTCCTTGTTAGATGGAACATCTGGAGCTAAAAACACAAAAAGCCAAAGTTTATTGGCAGGGACCATTTATATCAGCTGACCTAAAATTACAGCAAAGAACTCACCAAATTTGAGAGAGGGAGGTAGAAGTTAATGACTGAATTAAAGACAGCTCTTAAGAAAAGTCACAGGAATGAAGGAAAGGCAACACAGTTCTCTGTATGTTTGTTATGGTGTTAGTTCACCATGTTGTTCCTTATCAGGTACAATTAACATGCTCTGAAATAATGGTTCTCACTGTTCAACCAGCACTGGTATTTACTGTCACTACTGTCAGAAGTGCTCAACACCCATAGAGGAGACAGGGTTTCCAAATCACTGGCTTCCATTCAAGCACCTAAATTAATAGCCATGTTCAGAGGAAATCTGACTGCATTGGACACTGTCTGAAAGAACTTCTTAGCTAAAGTAAGTGTTTCTTTGCCAAAGGAGCCACATTTTTAAAAAACGAAGAGGGAATGGAGTGGGAGAAAGGGATACAACTTTACTCAAGCGTTATTCCTCAGACTTCTCCCCAGCCCTTGCCTTCCTCCTGCCTCAGCAATACACAATGCCATCTTGGTCAGGGAGAACATTCTCTCTCCAAGGTCCTATATCACAAGGTTAAAAGCCTGCAATTATTAGGTAATAGTTGTAAAGTGGTAGCACCTAAGTAAATGCAGCTTATGTAAGACTATCCATACAGATATGCACGAGGAGCAGATCTTGGGAAATATGGTACAGTTACAGTCCCCAGTAGGTAAAGAGGGCAGAAAGGAAACAAGTGCAGAAAAGAGGACAACTTGACTAAGATCTCCAAGACCCTCAGCAGTGGAGCCGGGAAGAGATGCTAGCACTGCCAAATCCCTATGTAGCACCCTACTTCTCCAGAACAACGTTCACCACAGCTCACATTTTGTTGTGGACAAGTGGCATGGCCCTAAATTAAATGACAGTGGGGAGCAAAGCATTGATTGTCCTATTAACTGAGTATCTGTGCAAGGTTGCTAAACAGGAGGTAAGAGATACGCATCGGACTCTGATGAATGAAACACAAAAAGATACAAGCACAATCACATGCTTATTGCTGTAAAGAGCTGAACTCTGTAATTATCATCTGTGGGGAAGTGTCTCAAAGAGAAAACAAGAAAGGAAATTGCGATGTGTCTATTTATTTCCATAGCTACTGTATGACTGAGAGCCACTCAGCAGCCTCTGCTATTTGTAGGAGGGTTTCCCAACAAAACATACCAAAGGCACAGGACAAGGGCTTGTGTATTGTTTTCTCAAAACACAGTAACAGCCCAACAGGTAGAGTTCCCCACCCCATAAAGGAGAGGGTGTAAAAGCATGCTTTCCTTAGAGACAGTGGGGCGTAAATCACAAAGTCAGGCCCAGGGCAGGGAAAGAGAAGACACACAAATGATCAGTGATATAGGAGGAAGCTGAGATTATTGTCAATATCTACTTCACCACCACAGGGACAAAGAGAGGTGACGTGCTAGAACAAGCAGAATGGCAAGTGCCTGGTCTGCCAGGTATGATTCATGACTCTCATGCTATCTATTTCCCAGGTCTGCTAACCAGGGGGGCTCAGGGTACACCAGACACCTGTGGTCTAAGAGTGAGCTGTTCACATTAATGACTCTTGTATTATCACACAGTCCTTAATAAGGGAAAGGCACAACAGTCCAAACTTACCAGCCTCTCAATCCTCTCGCTCAGGTCTCTAAACCTTCCTGAGGACTGTCTGGACAATTCATTATTGTACCGGATGTTGGTGATTTTTACGTTGCCACTGTAATAGAACAGCTTCTGATCTGAAAGGGAAAGAAGAGAAACAGGCAATACTCAAAGCACCAAGATGAATGAACTTTAGAGAAACACCTGGGGCTGACTGATATCCAGACATCTAGGGAGTGGATGAGTCTTCTGTATCCAACCCATTCAAATACAGCTTCCAAAAGTTAGGAGCCCAGGAGCGAGAACTCGGTTGAGTTAGGTGATCTAAGCCAAGCAGTGACAAAAAGCCCAGTTTCCCCAACAGTTACATTTATGGCCAACCAACAGCACTCTGGGCTCACACAGGATCACAAGCTGCACCTTGCTAGTCAGCTACCTTCTTCCTGGCCTGTATGCCCACTCAACACCAAGCCCTGGCAGGCAGCTGCTGGCGATCAGGGCAAGGGAACAGAGAAACACCACAGGTAGAGACAAGTGGAAGGCTCTGTCACTCACGTAAGGGACACCAGAAGACTTGTGTGTTGATCTCATCACAGAAGTAGATCAAAAGGAAGATATGAAAGAAGTGAAAGCCAACAGAAACCACAGCCCTAAACCACCCTGCGCAGCAGGAAACATTCCTAAGAAATCTGCAAAGATGCTAAATGAGGAAGGAAAGAAAGCTCTAGAGAAGCCAGTGGTTTTTCCCCAAATGAGCTTTAGACAGACTGATGAAAACCAAACTCCCAGCATTGTGGGCATAAAGGAAATGCACTAAACATAGGAACAGTGATAGGTTATGTAATGTTACATATTATGTAGAACTTACCATATGCCAGAAAATAAACTAGGAGACCAATGGTGACAGCTGCTGCTACTGCTGTTCCAATAACAATTAGAGCAATTTTCCAGGGCTCAAGATGTCTTATTTTGATGGCTGGCTGATGAATTCTGGGGGAAAATAAGAAGTACAAAGGGAAAAAATTAATAAGAGATCCTTTTCTATTTAATAACCCCCCAAAATGAAGCTAAAGTTTTCTCCCTCAACATCAGCTGATTCTTCCCAGCATATTGGCTTCTTATCAGACACCCTTGAAAATGAAACCATGACTCAAGACTATTTTGAAATAGATGTTGGGATATGTTAGAAGTCATGGAACACAGACAGGGTTTAAGGGTTTGGGTTTTTTTTTATTATTAGGGCCAAATTAAATAGGAGTCCCACTAAGCACCTTCTTATGTGACCCCCGACTGGAAATTTGCAAGAATAAAACTTATTTTTCAGCTAGGTGAACTTTCATACAGCAATGTAGGCAGCTTTCAATTGGTTAAACAAATCAGTTATCACAGAAACACTGGTACCTTTGCTCCTAGAACTGCTTTGTGCAATAAAATCGGTAAAAAGCATTCCATGCTTCGTATAGTACATATCTATACGTTATCCAAGCTTCTCAGTCCAGTTCAGCCTGCAAAGCAGGGCTGGACAAAAAAGAGAAAGATTTCAGAGGGCCAGCCTGTGCTTCCTGTTTTACCCAGACTAAATCTAAAAGCAAAAGGCAAGCACTGCTTTAAGCAGTATTTGCTGAAGCAATGGAATGACAGGGAAGGGCAAGGACATGTGAGTGGACCAGGGAACATAGGTAGGAAGCCTTGCCAGATACTTCTGTCTGCCGTGCTCTTAATTACACAGATGCTAATCCAAATTAACTCAAGGGAAGTCAACAGTCAGGAGGTCAGTATTATAGTTAGACAAAAAACTGCCTGAAAAAGGTTACAGCAAATTCTGCCTTTGGCTATAAACTCAAAGACATCTGAAGATCCTTAAAGCCATTTTTCTATTATGTTATCAGCCATTACAAAATACAGAACAGGAAGCCACAATTTTTGGCAAAGAGTTCTTCATTCTAGAGCCAGCTACCTCACTCATGCAAACATGCACACCTTCAGGTTAAGGTACAGCCCCCTCCAGGAAAGCAGGCTGCAGGGATCCTCTCCTGAGGGAATGAGGCATCTCAGCAAGTTCCCACCTTCATAACAAAGTATATATGGAACACATACCTTATGAGCCATAAGTTTAAATACATTAAGTTGAAAGTAATTGCAGGTGACCGCTGCAGCTGCATGCAGGAATGAGACAGCAAGCATACCGTGCACTGTACATAAATATCGAAGCAGGTTCTGATATTTCATTCTAATTTCATTGTAAAGCCTTACAATTACAGCCTTATTACTTCGGCTTGGAAAACAACTGACTCAGGCTAAATATCGTGACATTTGATTGAGTGAAAATGGGAATACTCATTTGTCACTCATATCTGTTCTGACTTGTCCTGGATCTCCTAGCTAGTGTTTCCTTCACTCCTGCTATCCTCTAAAACACCTATTAATTAACCTCTCATCTCATCTGGTTTGCTTCAAAATGCACCTGTGAATCCCATAGCAGAAAAAAAAGATGGCAATTAAACTGTCTTGTGAAGAGTTTGGAGATGAGCAGCTCCAAAGTTATTTGAGACTACTGTATGGAAGTTGCCTTATAACTGGAGAAATGAAAAATATGCAGGTATAAATAGTCAGGACCCTACCTCATTAAGAAGAATATTTCTAAATAGTAGCTCTTAGGTGAAACCATAAAGTCAGTGGCAAGTTCAGCTTTAATTTGTCATGTGGGTTTGTTGGGGATTTTTTCCCCACCACCCCAGCTAGTAGTCCTTTGCATGGCTTATATGCTTTGCAAATGTTTCCACTATGTTTGAAGTGAGACTAAGTTACAAGAAAAGCCAACAAAAAAACCCACATTTAACAAAACAAAACAACAAAACAAACAAAACAAAAAAACCACACTTAACTTGACACAACCTACTCACATTCATTCTTGTAGATACGCTCATTTAAAAAGCAGTTGTCTTGATTAAGCTGCATGGAAGGAAAAACACTCAGAAGGTCTTTCAGCTATAATGATCCTGGCATAGACCCAAACCAAAATGCTGGGTTTGAGAAGCCCATTTGAAAGGCTGAATGCCACCTCTACACCGCAGCAGGTGAGCATGAAGAAATCATGCTGCCTATCATATCGGTGAAAGAGTGGTTTCAGACCAGAAGTAACATGGCTGGGACACAGTTAAATATCAAGTACTATATAATTTGAAACTTTTTCAGCATTCTTTTGTACATAGTATAACTTTTTTTTTTAATAACTCTTAATGTTTATTTCTTCCCTTTCAAGTTCCATGTTATCATTTAGCAAACAGAAACCCCAGTCCACAACAGTTACTTACATGTGTAATTTTACTCAGACACATGACTTTCACTTAATTCATGAAACCTGTTTGAGAGCATCATTTCAAAGAGGTGCAGAGGGGGCTCAGCATCAGCTTCTAAACTGAATTTCCTCAGACAAGAAGCTGTTTGATTAATACATCTTAGACAGTCACTTTATAGAGGGGGGGGGCTGTTTTGGGACTTGGGATGTCTTTCTTTTTTCCTTCCTTTTTTTCTGAATAAACTTCCCTCTTCCTTTTAAATAACAACATGAAATGACTGTGAAGTTAAGGTTTACTCACGACTCCTAATTTGTTTAAAACCAATTTTTGTTTTTAAAAAACAAAAGGTATTTTTGAGGAAAATGTCCTCGCTTAGGCTGTACCATCTGGATACTTCCCCATTTGAATAGAAGTGCAGACTGAGCACACCAGGAGGATTTCAAATCCAGGTTTTCAAAGATATCAGTGAGACAAAACCACAAAATATTGCTGGGCTGATACCTTTCCATTCCCATTAACTTTGAGCTTTATTGCTGCTTTGCTCTGTCTCCTGAGGTGCATTCCTCTAAGATTATTTCATCTAACAACATGTCCCATTGTGCAAAGCTGGACAGTACTTACAGGGATTCAATGCACCCAAGAGAACTATCCCAGAACTGAAACAGCTTTGATCCACATGATGACCCATCAGAGCTTGAATTCTCTGCAGAGAGCTGATAAAAATTCAACAGTGGGAATTTATTTTCTCAGATCAAGAGTCAAGCAGTCCCTGCTAACTCCTTGGGAACTATCTGCTCAACAGAGAGGGAACAGGGAGCGTAACCTAGAAACGCACAGCAGGATTAAAAACGCGCCAGCTGAGAAGGTCACTGAAATCCTCCAGAGTAGAAATGGAGATTCTAAGCCTGAACCAAATACCAGCTGAAAGCCTCCCACTGACCTAGTGGGCTTTCTGTCGGGGTCCCTTCTGCCTGCATCCTACATGGTCCTCCCCTCTACCCCAGAGACTCTGCTTTTTCTCAGACAACCATGCTTATGCAGTAATCTTAAATACACTGCAACCAGGGACTGGATTTCATCTCTCAGCAGAAGACTGCCAAGTCCCAGATTAAGATTTGTCCGATTAGGAAGAGGAGTAAAATATTTGCTGGCAAAGAAAAACAACAAAAACCGATATAAAATTGCCCACACTGACATAACAGTTTTACTTGGTTGTCCTCTCTTTGTTTCCTAATAATTCCTAACACTGCCTTGGCTTTTTCAACTGGCATTCAGCTGGCATTTTCCTAGAAATACCCACTGAGACCTTTCCTGAGTGGTGGTATGTGGTTTGGAGCTCTGCATTCTGTACTTGGGTTCCCCCCCATCATGAGCATGAAGAAGCTCCCCAGGAACCCTTTCGTCAACAAGGAGCTCACACCAATAAACACAGAGTCAGAGGGATCCCTCCCCTTATGCATTTTACAAGGCAGACATAAGAAGGACACAGCTAATTATGCCTGTTGACTTTTAGTAACAGTGGAGTATTGGGGAAAAAAGTCAGCCTCAAAGAAAAATTAAAAATCTTACCTAATATCCTAACCTGTTTTTTTAAGGGTGCCATTCAATAAACGTATCGTAAACATCACATTAAATGAAATCATGCATGCACTTGCCTCACTGCAGCCTGAAACTGTTTACAAAAGAAATAGGAGTGTCTTTTACCTATTGGAATTTAGATTCACTTCTTGCAAAGAAGCAGAATTAAAACTGCCTTCTATGAGTCAAACCGCCTGCTTCAGAGGAAAAGCCTCACAGGTCTTCCTCACCAGGGCAGAAAGCACGCTCTGACACCCGTGGGAACCCCTCCATTACCTGCAGTGAGCTTCATCTTGGAGACAGTGTCTAGCTAAGTCAGCATGCACCATGAAAGAGAACACAGGCTCTGCTTTGGCATGCACGCACTGACAGTGTGTGCTCAAGAAAGGTGCTGACAGGACAGCCTAACAGCCAAACCCAAAACAGTCACCTAGAGATGATCTCTTGTGGGCTACTAAATGTCCATTGTTTTTAGTCCTGTAAGAGAGGCATGCTTAGACAGACAAATTTTATCTAAAATTTTAGAATACATGCGGTACTTGTCTCTTATTAAGGTGCTTTGAGAAAAAAAAATTATAAAAAACACCGTATCAGCCTTAGCAATAATTGTTAGATATAAATACACACATAATAGGACAGTGATGGTGTTTTAGTCTGTTTACTGAAATAAATCTGTTTACTGGTATATGAAATGTCACTGTAAAACAACCATACTTACATCACTCCTGAAGAGTTCTGCAAGACTGATACAACAGACCAGCCCTTCTGCCTTTGTGACAGGTTATATCCACTGAGAATCTGACCCAAAGTATCCAGCTTTTCCTGTAGTTTGGAAGCTTACGTTTCTGGCTGAATAATAAGTTTTTCCATATTTTATACTTTATACATAATAAACAGTTGCTAGGCTGGGTAGATAAACAGTGAGATGCTATAATCTAGCACCGAACAGAGATGGACAAATTTCTTCATAGGAGAAATGCTTCTGAAATTAGAGGAGGCTCCTTAGACAAGAGGTTCAGCTGAGACTCTGAAACCCCAGAGAAACTGGACAATTCCCATGTTCAGTTCTGTATGAAATCTGTCCCTCTGTAATCACCAAATCTGTCCACAGACCACATGAAGTTTTCAGATTGCCTTGTATTAGAAGCATGTCAAATTAGGCCATCCCAAGCTTTGTGTTAGCTCGACTTCATCCAGAATGAAGATCTCTGTGTAACCAAAAATACAGACATGGAAGGAGTATGTGATGGAAGCAGAATGACTTGATTTTAAAAGCTTATGCTGACCCAAAATGCCCAATCATAAAACTGACTGTATTGGGTTTTTTTTCCTCAAAGTGAGGCACTTCTGCAACACCCTCTAACAAGAACAGCAGAGGCCAGAAAAGCTGCTGGGTTTACACTGGGGCTCGCTCAGTTAATGAAGACAACTAGATTTTAAGGCTCAGGAGGAGGTCCTTTCTCATTCTGGTTTTCTTGTCTAAAATGGTCAGAAACTGAGTGAATGTGGCAAGGAAACACAAATGGTACCAATTCCATATAAGTCAAATCAGGTGTGGTGTGTACCAGGATCAAAAGTATTTCACTAGGGTTTCCTGAAATCAGGATCTACTCTGGGGCAAACTGAGCAGAATAGGTTTGTTTGGTACCGTGCAGGAACCACATCTGCCTCCTGCAATAATCAAGGTTAACTCCCACTAATGCCAATGGGACATGAGTGTCCTCGCACCAAGGCTGGTATCCATTTCCTGCTACACCTCAGCAGTCTGTAATTTACACTCATTTTGCCCACCTACTGCATGACAAATTGGTGCAAGTGGCACTGCATTTCCACCTACATATTCACTTTTAGACTACCATATACAACACCAGCTACTCTGTACCTCACCCTGCCAGGGTACAAGATCTTCACAAGGAAGTTACGGGTAGGACACTGCATTTGCTCCTCACACTGCAGAACACAGCACAACGGAGGAGGGATAAGACCAGCAAGGCTGTCTACTCCACCCTGTTTTCCTTAGCATTAGCAGCTTTGCTTCCTGAAGGATTTTATGGAGCACAGGTTCCAACTTAGCTTGAAATGTTGTGAAAAGAGGCATCCTGGAGCTGGATAAAGCTAATACTGAAGCACCGCCCTTATAAGAGACTAAGGCATAGCACGATATGCTCAAACAGCAAGGTTTACAGCTCCACGTTCAGATCTACATCCCTGCCCAGCAAAGAACTCTGGACATTTAACAGGCTACACAGGGTCTTTGATTAAGACCAGGCAGTCTCCATCCCTTTCCAAATGTGTAAATATTTAATTATCCAACACAGATTTCCCCTAACATACTTTAGGTTTTATAATAATCTAAACAACTTCTTAAACAACTAAATTCTTTCCTAACTAGGAGGCAACCAAACTGGACTCAGATGTTCTTTAACTACCCTCTAGCACACTGTTATTAAAAATTATTTACACCACTGTTGATATCAACAAGACATGGCAACTAGATTTACATCTAACTAGAAAAAGGAATGGCTTTTCAATTCTGCTAGGTAGAGAACCCTCACTTAGTTTTCCCTCTTTATGTAACACGCACAAACTGGTACTCACATCTGATGGGGATTTCTTTTTCTTTAACTACCCTCTAGCACACTGTTATTAAAAATTATTTACACCACTGTTGATATCAACAAGACATGGCAACTAGATTTACATCTAACTAGAAAAAGGAATGGCTTTTCAATTCTGCTAGGTAGAGAACCCTCACTTAGTTTTCCCTCTTTATGTAACACGCACAAACTGGTACTCACATCTGATGGGGATTTCTTTCTCACTGTCCCGGTTTCAGCAGGGATAGAGTTAATTTTCTTCCCTGTAGCTGGTACAGTGCTGTGTTTTGGATTTAGGATGAGAACAATGTTGGTAACACACTGATGTTTTAGTTGTTGCTAAGGTGCTTACACACTAGTCAAGGACTTTCCAGCTTCCCGTGCTCTACCGACTGAGAAGGCTGGAGGTGCACAAGAAGCTGGGCTGGCCGGGGGGGCCGCTGCTCGGGGACTGGCTGGGCATCGGTCGGTGGGTGGTGAGCAATTGCATTGTGCATCACTTGCTTTGTGTATTCTTTTATTATTGTTGTTATTATTATTAATATTTTATTTATTTTCAATTATTAAACTGTCTTTATCTCAACCCACAAGTTTTCTCACTTTTACTCTTCTGATTCTCTCCCCCATCCCACTGGGGAGGGGAGAGAGTGAGCAAGCGGCTGTGTGGTACTCAGTTGCTGGCTGAGGTTAAACCACAACACTCACCTGACAGTTAGAGCAGTATAGCTTTTAAGGTATGGATATTAACACGGGGCAGAGGATCTTTGGGTACTGAGCAGGGTACCACTAAGGAGCACAGAACCAAAAGCTGAACTCAGTCTTCTCCTGGCAAAGTCAATACTGTACTGACTAAAATTATATTGTCCTCAAAAAATGAGAAAAACACTTAAGTAGGCATAAAGAATAATTTTTGTCAATCCAGAAACAATGTTTCTATTTCAGCATGTCCAGAAATTATTGAAAACCCCAATTTTTAAAAATCCCGAGGAAGGGAAAAAAGAAGTAGTATCTTGCAATCATCCATAGCCATTTGCTCAAAGCAATGCCAGAGAGGAGATTAATATCGTAGTCTTCAGCAACCACACACAAAAATTCAGCCAAATCATTAGGGTGTTAAAAAAATAAATTTCAGATTCTTTTGGATTTTGTTTCTGAGGTCATACTTTTAAGCTTCATCAATCGCTGAAGCAACAACAAAAAACAAACTCAAGGGAGACTGAGCATCTCCTATTGCCACATGAATCCAGGAGCCAGAGCGTTAAACAGAAACAACAAATTCCAGGAAGGTCACTGTACATTTATGACCAGATCCCTGCTCTGACCCAAGAGAGCAGAGTAGAGTGTTGCAGCTGGGAGACTTATTTTTGTAAAAATACTCTGAATTTTCCAGCACTGTCTAAAATATTGTTACAGTAAAACAAAACTAAGGATATCCAGCATATGACTGCACAAAATACTTTCAGACACAACACACCTTGTCATTACTCCCTAGAAATCATAGCTTCTTCCTTAAAAGTATTAGGGTCAAAACTGGAATCATGAACACCTATAGTGTTCTCCTTATGTAGTTGCGCTGCCATCACTGATTTAACTGGGTCCTTTTGCAGTGTTTGGGGGAGATAATATTGCAACTAGGCCTGACCAAAACCCATGGTTTCCCAAAATCGTGTTATTAAGATTTGATTTTGACACAAGAGCTTCCTGGATTCTGCACTGCTGCAATAAAAGCCTGCTGGGGGCAGGATAAGACAATCACAGGGAGGAAAGGTATGTGTCAACCTAAGCCATCACATCATCTTTCTAAACAGAAAGCAAATCTTTGTGTTCCTGTCCATGTTAGGGAAGGATTTCCCTCTGCATTTCTCACTCCAGCCATATGTTATTCTTTTCATCCAGACCACAACCTCCAAAACCTCCCTTTCAGCCTGCAACTTACTATTTAGCTTTCCTTCCGTCTATCACCCCTTTTCAGGCTGCACATTTCAGACAGATCCATGATGTACCCTAGATCTAAAAGGATGAAAGGGGCAGAGATAGAGCAATGAAGTCCAAGGTCAGGCAAGAGAACAAACAGATTTCTTTTCTGGATCTATAGATGTCCTTGAAGTCCTAAAACTGTCCTATAGACAGTATCCTTTACCACCATTACACCTCCAAATCAGACCTGCTGAGTTAAAACATGCCACCTACTTTTGAAGATCCCATGGTAGGTCCCGGTAGGTCTGGTAGCCTTTCTGACCGCCAACCAAGGCTTGACTAAAGTCTGGACTGCGTAGCGAATGCTGCTGGAGAATGCAGGAGTCACATTGACTGGTGTGATGGGAAGGGAAAGGTGTTGAATGAAGATCCTTCATTGAGGCCCGGCTGGCGCAACACCCAGCACCTTGTGAGTTATTGCAAAACGAGGGAGCGAACTTCAGAATAAAAACAAACAGAGGTAAGCATGGAGTTGATAAGGAGACTGTAACCTTCAGATCAGCTCCACATCAAAGAGCTCCCCAGGCAGAGATGGACAGAGCAGATAAACCAGCCCAGGCAAGAAGGCTTGCTCTTCACCACAGCAGAACAGGAAGTGCGCGAGATTTCCCTTTTCCAGCACTCCCTTTCTGTCCAACTTGTATCCCTACAGCAGGCCTTCTCCTGAGCGGCAGCACCTTCTACCGTACGCTCACTGTAAAACCCACATGGGAGAGGTACCACACTGTCCGCAAGGCTAAGTCACTTGCCTCCTGAGATAGCCAACACAAAGGCTGAACATAAAAACAGACAGACATAAATGGCTTGGTCAGCCAAGCCTGATCTCCCTAGGTGCTCACTCCTCCACAGCTGTCCTGGACTCCCTTGGCATCAGGGACATGACAACTATAAGTATCCAGCCTCCTAATTACATGTTAGTCATTTAATGGTTGGCATAACCCCGCCTGTGGAAAATGCTTACTCTGTGAAAAGGGCCACCAATCTCCTTGGAATTCCCTTCTCCGAGCACAAATGTGATTCTTCAGAGCCAGCTGGAAAGGGGAAAAATGGATATTCTCTAGTGAGAAATTCTGCACTTGCATCTAAAACCCCCAACCAAAAAGGAAAATTACCAGAAGCCAAACTTCTGGTTTCTAGTCTTTGATGCGCTTGGATTTGTGCCAAAAAGTTTGAAGCATTTGGTTTTCCAATGAAGTCTCAAGATTTCAGAGTCATCTTTATGGGAACACTTATTATCTTCCAGAAAGAACCTCAGCACAGAGGGTAAAAAAACAAACCACCAGCAAGAGGAAAATTTGACCTAATCATACCAAGTCCTTTTCCATCTTTCCTCAAAGATGCCCATTCATAGGCACTTCAATGCAATTATAGAAGTGTCTGGACAGCCCATTTTTAGGACAGTGGGAAAAGCTGAGCACTGCTGCATGGCATCTCCTATTTCTCTAACACTGATTTCTTCCTTTGCTTTGATCAAATCAATTGCTTTCTTTGGCTTCTCCTAGCTCCCTGTAGAAAGGGCATTGTTGCAGTTACCTACCTTATGTGGGGCTTTACTGACTGAATACACAGTTACCTGTCAAGTACTAATATCCTCCCTGGGCATTCCCTTCCCCTTGCCCCCCGAGCCCTGTTATTTGCTTTTTCAGGATTAGTAAAACTCAGAAAAGTCTGTGCACAAAGGAAATCCCTGCTCCACCCAGAAACACACGCACACCCACAGGAACTCTCACACTCAGTGGAGTGCTGGAGATCAATTACAAACCAATTCAATCCAGGAGTCAAGAAAATACCTTAGCATTCCTTGGTTTAATTTTTCTTTTTTAATATTGTGATCACAAAACCTGTCATCCTTACAAAACACATTCCTAGAATAGATAAAGCTTAATTCAGTTTCAGATGTAACGCAAAGACGCAGATAGCAATTTCTGCCCAGAATGGTCAGGCTGAGGCTGTGCATAGTGGTCTGCTCAGAGATAAAAGTTGGCAGCATTGTTAGTGGATTACTAACATTAATTTCTTCATTAGTACTTAGAGACTACTAATCAGGTGCCCTGAGTACCCAGGCCAAGCACACTGGGAAAAGGTGGCCCTTGAAGTATTTACCTTGTAAGATGCACAGAGTTTTCCCTGATGTGTCCAGACGATCAAAGGCCAGCTCTACCCACCTGAGTCAGGTAAAAAACATATTCCAGCAGAATTAGTTTTTAGCAAACAGCTAGAGTTTGAGACAAGAGTTACCTGAGATCTTGGGCTCTGCAACAAGATTTCATGGAGACGAAGAGCATCATTAGAAGAATACCAGGTTGCAAAGGGCCTCAGGAGGTAGTGCTGGAGGAAGGGTCTTGGACAACAGATGAATGAACTTCTGATAGCTTTCAGAGCACACTATGACAGACCTTCCTGTTGTTACTCCAAAGCATGAACAACAGAGATATTCCAAAAACATGATTTGATTCCCTTACAATCTCTTGATTTTTTTGTGAACAGATTTTTTTGTGATCTGCCTAATAAAAATTGAAGTAGGTCAATGTTTGTTTGTTTGTTTTCAGATTAACCATTAAAATGAACTGTCCTGGAAAACAGTGGAAAATAAAGGAAATACGCTTGCCTGTGTTAGATTATGCAAAATCAATTTACACATACCTGTCCCCCAGGAGCAATGGTACAGACAGGCCAAGAAAAGACAATCATTAAGGAGCAATTTTCCTCACAATAAATTAGCAAGCTGCAAAGTGCTTGGTATTACAGGGTTATTCAGTAAGCTAAGGCAGATACTAACCTTTTCAGTTAATACCAGGGAAGCAGTACGGAAACTAGCTATCAAAGTGTGGGGTGGAAATCCGAGAATGTGGGTGCACAGTATTTTGTAAATGAAAGTGTAAAAAGATGTAATGACCATTCTCTCTGTTTAACCTTGCAAAGTCAGCCCAGCCAGTCAGACAGACTGCTTGCCTAAGAATAGTAATAATAGGCTACCTTGGTTTATGTTTGCATACTTACATAGGCTCCCTGGCCGTAGAGATGAAGAACACCTTTAGAACTGACCATTGGCCAGCCCCATAGCAATAACATCTTTGGAATTTACAAGCAAAGATGTTTTACATAATTGTCTACCAATTACTCAACCCAGGCCACAAATTTTAGACCAAAGACAGCAGTCAGTCATTACTTTTAAACTGAGAAGTGAATGTTCTTGCCAGTGATATTTAACAGAACTGACAGAAGCACTGTTAAACAGCATGGCCTTAAACAACCTGATCTAGTTAGACCTGCTTTGAGCAGGGGGTTCGACGAGATGACCTCTGTACATCCCTCCCAATCTAAATTACTCTGTGATTCTGTGAGCATCTGGTAAGACCAAACCGGTACACTGCAATGAAATCCTTCCCTAGGACAAGTCCACTCATTTTCCATAAGTACACCTTGACAGGTCAGTTATGGCTTCAGGCCTCCCCCTCCTGAAAAATACAAAGGCATCTTGCATTTGGCCTTCAAAATTCAGGGGAAGCTCTAAATGAGCTGCATTTCTTTATACTTTTTAACTTCAGCTGTGGACATGCTACACAACTTTACTGTTTTGACAAAAAAAGGTCACCAGTTTATTATCCCATGCTTTCCTTTGCACATGAAATTCCCAGCCATGGCTTTTAATAACTGATAAGTAGAAAAACAAAACCAGAAAATCCACTAAAAGGATGGGGCTGGGAGAGAAGCCAGGTCCTTTATCTTGAGCCTTGAAAAGTCACTCGGGGCCAGATTTTATTACATGCCCAAGCAGCTTTGAGATACTGAACGTGCGGAGGCTCTCCGATGCTAGAGCAATGGCCTCAAGCTCTGAAGTATGCTAGACCCTGCCCTGGTTGGTTTCCAAATAGTCCCTCTTTCCAGGCCCTTATAACAGAAACTGCTACACCCGTCTGAGTTGCAGCCAGATAGGCCAGCCCAGAATACTGACAACACCCTTAGACAACAGAAGTCCCCCACTGCCAGAGTCATTAAAAAAGAATTCATAGCCCGTCACCCCATTCGAGGCAAAAAGGTAGCACACGTGTACCTGTCCTCTGCAGCTGCTCAGCCAGAGCTGCTACTTGGTACAGTGAAACAGGCCAGCCCACATTTTCTTCCAGGTGTTGCCTAGCAATCAGGCTAACAAGCTGCTCTCTACATTCACTGCACAAATCCTCTGCTCCCAGTCAAGATACACAGCACCTCCAAAGAGACAGGAGATGTTTATATGAATTGGACTAGGCCTACAAAGAAATAAGGCACATTATTTACTTACGTTACACATTTATTATACAAATAAATCCTGTACAGGCACAGCTCAAATTAAACAAACAGCAGCATTGTTTCACACATCAAAAGTGCTAGACTTACTGGGAGCACCAACACAGAGCTCTGCAGAAGACAACACACTCAAAACAAGACTTCTCCTACATCTCTATGTCCCCAGAAAATAGTTAGCTTGGATTTGATTTCATACTATTCATTAGCAGCTAACTTGCCTGGTGGAAGCCAAATGGAGTCTGGCTCTTTGAGATGCTTTCTGCCACAGCCACTCTCTGTTCCAGTTTGCTCTGCAGCAGCATGCAAGATCCTAAATATGATTCTTGTGAGCAATCGCCTGATTTATCATACACTGCATTAGCCTTCAAGGCTTCATAGACTAAATTAGACATAACGAAAATCAAGCCCAAGTCCTCCATCCTTCAGCCTGTCTTTTCAGCCACAGTTCAGGAGCTGAGTCACTCTGACAGAAAAACGCAGCATGCTTCAGGCAGGACCACTCAGTACCAAATGAGGGTCCCACTTGGTTTGCTGCCTCCCTGTGAGACCTTCTGGCTGAGCTCACTCTTGGGTAACCTGCTCTCTACCTAGGTTGCACAGAATGGATTGTTTTCCTTTCTGTGCCCTGCTATTTTCATTGATTACTCAATCGATGGTAACAGTGCCAGACAAGCTGGGGACAACAGCGCTGGGTACTGCATCTAAGGATCAAGCATGAAGACGACCTGGTGTCAGTCTTCTTTAGGTTGTCTACCAGTGCATTCACCTGTCACAGAAACAGTTGAGGAGCAGTCAGCTCATCTGAGACAGCACCTGCCACTTAGCCATGGCCACGTGCCTTTCCCTGAAGCTGCCAGGCACTTTGGAAGAACAGAATCACAGAGTAGCTGAGGTGGGAAGGGAACTCTGGAGATGGTCTAGCCCAAAATCCCTACTCAAGGGCAGCTGGACCAGGGTACTCAAAATCATGTCCAATTGGGTTTTGCATATCTCCAAGGATGGAGACTCCATAACCTCTCCTGACAACCTGTCTCAATGTTCAACCACTCTCAGTAAAAAAAAAAAAGTTTATTCTTATGTTCTCACCACCCTCTAGCACGGGAGACATTATTTCCTAGTAAAGTCCATCCATCTGGTCTGTCCACTGGGGAAGGAATGATCCCAGTAACAGCTCCCCTTGGTATGCAGGTCATCTCCGCTGGCCTGGAGAACAGTGCCAGACTGTCTGGGTCACAACTTCAAAGGCTGCAGACTGCAGGTGATCCCAAGAGTCTGGGGAAGGTCAGAGATGTGTGACAATTGCAGGCAGTTGACTGTTTGTATTGACTTACAAGGAACGATCTGTGGTTAAAACAGGCTCTGGACGCTAGGCTGATAGCAAGTGCTTCCTCAAGGAAGGGACTGCCCAATGCCACAACTGGAAGATGGAAAGCACAGGAGCTGAGGGGACAAACATCACATAGCAAGCACAACCTTTCAGGTTTACTGGGAGGAAGAAGGAATTTGGTTGCTAATCAAGTGAATCAGAGACATGCCATGTATTTCTCGGACCTATTCAAGCTTACGTAGAAGAAAATAATTGCATTTTTGGATAACAAGTTCCCAAAAGCCTTTTCTCTGTCTTTACAGAAACAATTTATTTACACCTGAGAAAAAGCTACCAGCAATGAATAGCAAACAAATTATTCTTCAAAGTAAGTGTCATTTAAGAATGGGTTCAATTAAAAATAAAACTTCACCCTAAGATAAAGCAGATTAACTGCCATTTGTTATATCTGTTTCTGAACTATTCTAACCAGATGAGTTTTGAAGAGTTTTCTTTGCAGCAATAATAGCTCAAAGACCCCAAGCAAGCTGAAATATTGACAGCTATGTTTTATAGAAGGATTCTGGTTCAACCACACATACAGAAAAACATGAAAGTTAATCTTTTGTTCAGTTCTTCACTTCAAACCCTTTGACAGAAACTCCACCCACATAGCTCCCCCAGGCAGATACAACCACACCAGCTGAACATATCCTTAGGTCATGGCACAGTTACCAGCTACTGAATGCTCATAAATGCTTTAAGTGTCACATACACAGCATGTGCTCTGTCAGAAACTCAGCACAAAGCAGTTCTCTAAGCCATGAAAAAAGAAATTAAAAAATCAGATTTGTTAAAATTATGTCCTTTAAGAAGTCTGTCTCTAAGACAGACTTACTGCACTTGACCCAGTAAAATGTGATGAAAGGGCTACTGTTCTTCCAAACAAACAGCCACCTTCCCATCCATAGCCAACCTGGCATGTCCTGTAATACTGCAATAAAGCTGTTGCACTCCTTTTTACCCTCTCAGATAACCTCAAATTCCAAGATCATCCCTTCAGCTGTTAGGTATTATAGACCAGGATCAATGAACTCCAGCATGTTTCATTCATCAAGAGCTTGCTCTTCTAGCTCAGAATATGGTGCGATTTGTACCAAGTTTCCCATCTTGACAGGAAAGGGACAAGAAGTCTGATAAGTGTCTTTGATCTACAAGAATCATCAGGAGTTGTCAAAATGGGAGGTCAAAGCAAACAGCAGCTGCATACAAGCCTCCCATCCTATCAGATTTTCAAAATTACTACTGCTCTTTGCTATCTTGTTTGCAAGAAGGCTGACGAGCTGAGAAAGTAGACCCATGATGCCAACAATACCTGACAATGTGCCTTTCCAGTCTACTTTTCCACAGGACAAAGGTCTGGCTATGGTGTGGCAGAGAAGCAGGCAAAACCTGCTCAGCCCCTTGCTCACAGCCATAGCACGTTGTACTTAACATGCTTAAAGGGGAGCACTTGATGCCGACTTTCTGATGGGGGAAAAGACAAACTCACCCAGTGCTGCAGAGGCCTATGCTAAAAGCTGAACGGCTGTAGTCTCCTCAAACTTTGCAAGAAAATCATGTAGCATCTCTGCAACTTTAAGGCAATATGGACACGGTGCCTTGTCCTCCAGATCCTCTCTGAGCTGAAACAGAGCACCACCAGCAGCCAAGAGTTTAAGACTCTTAAGACAATACAATTCACCCTCTAGTGGCTGACACAAGACCTGTCTGCCTGCACACAAATTTGGGTAACCTCTGGCCAGGTGGGTAAATTCTGTCCAAGTCTGGATGGAGTTTTGCTCTTCTAACAGTTATGCTCTTCTTCCAGTTACGCTCTAACAAGTCAATAAAACCAGATGGTTAAGACTACATAAAAGCCAGTGCATAAATACAGGGTGTAGGATCAGTGTAACACGTTCTAAAACAGAGGAGTCCCCATCTTACAGTTGCTTACCGTGACGCAGGAAATTAACAAGTACATGAAACAGAAGGCAAATTTTTAAACAGGTTTTATTAAATTTACATATAAATTACATTCCTGTGTGCCATGCATGATTGTATAGCTAGATACATCCCATTCTGCCTTGAGTGAAGATGTTAATTCTATGAAAACATGGCTGAGAGAAGATGAAGCTTCTGGCTTCATAAATAGGTGAGACTGCAGCATAAAAGAAATACAAATCTGCTAGGCCACCTAAACCAAATAAAACATTTTGGCCACATACATTGCTTCAGGTTTCCATAATTTCCCTCAGGAAAAGCCAGACAATGCTGACATCAATGTAGTTGTGCCACAAATAAGGGATTCAAACCCGTCACGTCCATCCACACTAACATTCCCAGTGGATTGAGGGTGTTCTTTCAAGCGCTCTTCTTGACAGTCCCCACCCATTTATACTGCTTTGCATCACCAAGAGGCCTCAGAGCACGCAAGCTACATTGCTTCCAGAAGAAACCAGATCAGAAGACTTGTTCCAGCTGATATCAGGAAAACTCCACAATGCAGTCCAAAATAAAGGCTCCCAAAACATACAGCATCTAGATGTCAGGTCCTCTTCTGCCCCAGTCCTCCTGGCTGCACTGTGCTGGCACTCAGCATTAGGGTGGATCAGGTACTGTAGCTCTCTGAGTAGATGCTCAGAACTGGTAGCCCCTTAAGCACATGACGAGTTCACTTTTTCAGCCTTGTGTGCACCACTTTAGAGAATGATATTTACTGCAGCCATTGATACAGAGCAAAATTGCTTAAGGCTTTCTGATTTTGTACCCAAAATAAGCACAACTGGAAAGTTCACAGATGCAAAATAAATTTTTTGGACATCTACTTACCTGTTTTGGGGAACCAGTGAGATAGCTGGGATTTGCAAGCCTAAAACTATTAAGTTTCCAAGTTACAATGAAATCCAGCAGGATGGGGAAACCATTATGCCCTTTGAAAAACCAAGCCTAAAGTACTTTGGCAACTGGAAATCCATCTTGTAATCATGCTTTTATTCATGAAGATCAAATTTTATTCACTGTCCTGGTAAGACAATTGCTACTAGCAAGAAAAAAATTCATATGTACTTGTCATACATAATTTTTAAACTTCCTCTACAAGCAATATACTTCAAAGCCATGTTCTGCTTAAGGGACTAAAATGAGATTTGTTGGGCTCAACAGACCTACGGAACCAGTCTGACACTTTTTACTCCCTATGTAGAAATTAAGCCACCAAGTTTTGTTTCTGAAGCTCACAACATTCTACAAGAAAGGTTCCCTGAGAATTTTTTTTTTTTTTAAGTGCCAGGTTTCCTGATATACACAAGTATAGGGCATACAACAGCTGCACACCCTTGTCTTTCATGCAGACCTTCTCTGGGCATCCAAATATTCCAGTACCTTCAGTGAGGCTCTAGAAAAGCATGGTTCTCTGTACTGGCAAGCAGCCAGATCACAGGATGCATCACCAAAATACTTCTGTTAACTCGATGGATTACTGCTCTGTTTGGCAGCATTTGCAGCAAGCTGCCTAGTCCAGAGGAGATCCCCTGAACTGCCATTGACTATGTCAACTGACTTGTACTCAAGTTGGACAACACTTTGATCTTAAGACTGTAATCACTGAGGGCCTGTTTTCCCGACATCTTCTAACTATGAGCATGCCGAAAGCCTGCTGTTTGCCTTTTCTAGCCTGGCGTAAGATTCTTGCTTGCCTGCCACACTGGACCAGCTCCGAGTTTTCACAGTGTGGCTGGTATCTCCTTTGCTGAGTTCTTTCTATTCTGACTGTAGAAGGGAAAAGAGAGCAACTGAGTGGCTCATTATCTAGCAACTAAGACCACAGCACTTGCTGTTGTCAGGATCAGCACCCACACAAAGTGTTGGAAAACATCTGTAGACACACCAAGGAAAGCATCCTCACCAGGAATAGGCATGTTCTGCTGCTGGGGTGTAGAAAGTGTTTGAGATCTACCTGGCAGATGGAAACATGGGCTCCTGAAAACATGAAGTCAGAGAGAATATGAAGTTTGTGTGCTTGAGATCAAATCAGTTAGCTATAGTCCGGCAATGAGACACAGGCAATTCTTACTTCCTGACAGATGAGAGAGATCTTTACATAAGATTACTGGGTCAGTCAGAAGTTCTGCCCTGCTCTGAAGGAGACAGGTATTTCCACTGTAACACAAAAGCTTTTTTTTTTTTTTAGGATGCAGCTGAAGATGCACATATTAAATTATAAAGACTTGAGAACAGCATTCACAAGAATAAGTTTGAGAGGGGTTTTTTTGGCAATGGTCATACTGAGATTGTTACAATCCTCCATCCTGCACTAAAAGCCAAGGACTTTTATTCAGAACAATACAATCTGGAAAGTTAAAAATGGAAATTAATTCAGCCAAATACTCTGATATGACAACAGACTGGTATGAACATAAAATGGTTTTTGGTCTTAAGTCCAGCAATCACTCTCACAGCAAACACTCTGGTAGGGGCTGTTCATATTAAGCGATGAGTGGGCACACATACACTTGTTCAAAGAAGGTGGACAGAAGCTGGTGTTTTCCACTGATTCCTTTTTTAGGACAACACAGCAAAGAAAAATTCTCTATTCACCTAAGTAACAGTCCGACGTAATATTAGGAACGAGGACTTCTAAGCCATCTTCCATTCTTCATTAGAGTATGCTCCCTGGAATGATGCAGGAAAAAACTCAAGAATTCAGAAGCGCAGCAGCCTTGGAGTCAGGGGCTGGACTGTAGCTCGTCTAGAGATAGATGGGGCCTTGGGAGCACACAGCAAATGGGCAGGCCACGTTTTAGTTACAATTTGTCTTGGATGCTGGTAAATTATTGTTTGGGCTCAAAACACTTTGCCTGGGTATAAAAGTAGGGGCCAAGACATTTGGCCATGGAGAAAAAAGGGTCAGTATATTGCATATAGACAAAGGCAGTTGTCCCTTTGACAGAGTACTTCTTGAACAAACAGCTGTCATGTGGATCAGGTTCGTTCCTGTCTGGCTGTAGGCCAAACCAATTTTAAGTCCTAGACTACTCTGAGCTGGCTGGCACTTGATACATGACCACAAGCTGGGCCAGAAGCTGTTTAGAGGGTAGCCACAGAGCAGAATGTGTCAGAGGAATAGCCGTACACAGCCCACAAAACTTAACCTACTGCAGGTTTCAGATGCCCGTTTTGGAGTTGATCCAGTTTCGATAGTAAGTCACTCGCGTGTACACTCCTGGTTTATTTGGCTTGCCACATTCATCTCCCCAGCTCACTATTCCCACAAGATACCAGATTCCTCTGGAGTTTGCATGTACCAGTGGCCCACCAGAGTCACCCTAAGGAGAAAAATGTCAACAGGCAGGAACAAAGTAAACAGTGTTCACCTTGCTAATGCAGCAAGCCTCAAATTGTTCCGTTACAACTGACAGATATTTGTCTCTAGACCACAGCTGTAATTCAACCTCCACATACTGTACTGACAATACAGAGGCTGACAGCCTATGTTTAATTCAGTCTCTCCCACTCCACACCCTCACATCTGTATTCTCACGTGCATTATATATAAACCCCAAGCACCTAAGTGCAGACTTCAGCCCATGACCCATGAAGCTCTTCATTTACATCTGTCAAGATATTGAACCCCATAAACTTAATCAAGATTCCCCAAAGTATATTTTATTTCTAGAAAACATCACCTCGCACCCCATCTATTTCCTTTTTACTATTACCTATGAAGAGACTTACCTGGCAGGCATCCACCTGCCCCTCCAAGTATCCAGCACACAGCATTCCAGGTGTTACCGCTCCACCGTAAACTTGTCTTCTATTACAAGTCGCAGTGCTTATAATTTTCACTTCTGCTTGTCGAAGCTGATTAACACTATAGCCTAAGAAGGAGAAGTGGCATTAGAATTTGCAGACACGGTATGCAACCTAAAACACTCAAGGGTTAGGAGCAGCCAGATTTTCCTACAGCTTTTCTGCCATTACAGGCAATGAAGGGAGATACCCAGTCAATGTACCAGGAAGAAAGTTCCCCCTCCCCACCCACCGCAAAGTCCTTTACTTGTTTCCAAACATAACCCTTCTCCATCTTTCGTCCTTACCAGATGCTCCCTAGCATAATGGGCAAAGGGATTTTTGTAGATATTTCAGTGTTGAATTCAACTGTAGGCTACAAGATATGTCCTTGATATCATTGGAAAGACCCACTTGGTTAACCGCAATGTGGCTTTGGACAATCACTACACACGCCAAGAGTCTACCATGAAACACAACCTATATAGTTCAATGGCTCTCATAAGCAGATTTATAGTCCCATCATCTCTAACCTCACTGACATGGACTAATTTGAATGAAGCTCGCTCAAGTCATTGGATGAACTGAAGCCTGATTTATGACCAAAGAGAGAATAACTGATGAAAACTGTCATGATACATCTATGACAAAGCTGAATGGCAAAAGAACTCATGTTGGAACTAAACCTAGAGGGACTGGGCCAGTGGGAACGGAGAACAGAATGTATTCAACCAGCACAATGCATGCAAGCAACAAAAAAAAGCTGCTCTTACTCCTGTAAGGCTAACCTGTAGGGTCTTTCTCCCATATTCCAATCCACTGACCAAGCCAGAAAAAAAGCAGCAAATTAAGTCTACAAGTGTATCATTAGCACATGCACCTATCAAACACCAAGTCTAAGGAACCTAAAATAAACAAAACCCCCATAAAACTAACAGCAGTCTTCTCAGATACATGTGTGACAGGGCACAGGAAAGCAAGAGACACTCACCATCATTCTCCAAAGCTCCCCAACCTGTGACAAAACAGGAAGTGTTCTCTGGGAAAATGTGGGATGCTTCAGGAAGACAGACACTGTGCACATCACTCGTGAACTCAATAGCAGAGGCAAGTTCCACAACAGCCACATCATATTCATGATCAAAGACAAAGTTGCTGTATCTTTCATGAATGATAATTCTTCGGACGAATTTTTTCTGTTTTGGAGGTCTCAACAGAATTCCAAAGCTGGCAGTCCACCTCCGAGGATCTCTTGCTCTGTAAGATACTTGAGGTCATGTCACAGCCACACAAAACAAGATCCTGAAAGAAGCTTAGTTCTTCATTTAAGCATCAAAATGCAATGTGGTCAGGTTTGCCTAACAGGACAGAGAAGAGCCAAGCTTCATTATCTTTCAGATACAGACATTAGTGGGTCACGAAAGGTCATTGCACCCAAGAGTCCTAAGGCCTGTAGGATCAGAAAGGTGCTGATGACTTACCCTCTAAAGCAGTGGGCTGCAGTCACAAGCCACTTATTACTGATCACCGATGCACCACAGCGATGGGTCCCATCAAGCTGAATACTAGCCTGCCACGGCCATTCCCCGTCCCGCGCACGCTGCCCGCCAATTATTCTCTCCACTCCTGTGAAGGAGAATGTCTGTCTTCGTATTCCACAGCCTGTCAAAGAAAAGGCAGCTCCGCTTTAGCTGATGGAGGGAAATCAGGGTGTTGCTCTGGGAAAGGCCCACACGGCTGCAGGCACAGGCGTAACAGGGCAGGGGTGTCAAGAGACAGCCTTCACCTAAAGCAGTGCCTCCAGTAGCAGGGAAACCAAGTGTCATGGTTACAAGCATCTCAGGATAGATGTGGTGTAAACAAAGAAGTTTGGTAGAAGAGTCACTACTTTTTCATTAAGCCAGTTTTCAGACACACAAGCCCATATGTACTCCCATGGGAACTGAAGGCTGTATATCTGAGACACTGTTTATTTTCTCCAGTTGTAACTGTTTACCTAGTTAAAAAAAAATATTGCCTCTACAAACCTTGCTTTGTTTGATATTTGACCAGAGCTGTACAGAGGGAAAGGTAACATACATAGCCATTAATGTGTCTGTGCATACAGGTACACACACAGATTATTAGGCACAAAGACATGCACTGATAATTAACCTAAGCATTTACATTCATATAGCTTTCATAATAACGGCATCTAAGTTTCATCTAAAGACTAAACCCTCTCTTGGTACTGTATGAAAAAAAAGAATATCCTTAGTTTGCTTTTGTTTTTTTTAAACAGACTTCTTAAAAATTGAGTATGAAAATACTGAGGAACCCCCAACACCAGAGCAGCTCTAAGCTTTAATAGACACATCACCACCATAATATGCACAAGACAGACACTGCACATCAGTTGTGAACTCAGTGGAGGCAATCTTCCCATTATTTGTAACATCCCACCTGTAGAGCAAAGGCAAGACCAACATAGTCAGTATAGCTTTAAGTGTCACAGAATTGCTGAAGACTAGTTCGCAAAAAACCACAAAACCAAACAAAAAGCCCACCCACAAACTAAGCAAACAAAGGATTTTGTCAGGTCACCTCCAGGTCAGCCTTGACAACAGCAACAAAAAAAATAGCGTCCTCTTCCTCCAACAGTTTACTTATAGCCACTGTGCCAACAGCACAGTCACGTATTACTCAGCTGAAAAAAGTTAGATCCAAACCAGTTAATTCTCAGAGTCCATTTAAACATGGAAAGCTAACATGCAAAGGCTCTGAGACCATGCAGGGGACTGATGTAGTCCCCTGGGAGGGGACTTAACACTGTCTCCCTGTTTCCAGAGAAGCTTTAAGACCTCACAGGGGAACACAAAACAGGAGAGGGACTGAGAACCTGCCCTTCTCCACAGCTGTGCCACTGCCTTGCTCTCACTGTGGACAGCTCTTCTCCCTTCTCCCACCCTCTGGCCTTTCCCTGTACATTGCAAGGTTTAGCTGAAATCTGACAGACAGCTATTGCCAAACATTTCTGCAAGGAGGAAGGGGCAGGAGGGAAAATGTTTTTGGAAGGATTCCAGCAAGAATCTTGGCCCACAGCAACTGCAGTCCTTGTGCAAAGCTCACTAACAGCAGCTCATCTATATGCCCCTACTTCCCGTGACCAACATTAAAGCAAGTGCTTCCCACCACCAAGTCAGAATGTCTGATTCTGCAAACACTACAGACCCAGCCTGACTGCAAGAAAATCAGCTGAAGTTTTCCCTGGCTCATGCACTGTCTACTGCTCTAGTATCTTTAACAAGTTATTTTTTCAACTTGCATCTCAAAAGCATAAGAATCTTGTAAACACAGAACCTATAGCACCATGTCCCTGGACCTTTTCTATAAAGCATTTGTACTTACAGTTGTTTAAAAGGTTATCTCCCTTTTCCTTATTCAACTCTGAAATGAAAAGCAAACACCACAGTGAGTATATCTCATACTGCTACGTGATCTAGCACAGACTCCCTCCCTGTACCCAGCAAACACAAATTAAATGGCTTGCATTGCTGCATGGAGTGACAGTACGGTAAAAGGAATAATTTGCTCTGTTGGGGAAGTTCAATTATGCCTGTGTTCCTCATTGAAAGCTTAAGGCCAAAGGATACATCTTTCTTGCCTTAGCTCAAAACTAACAAAAGCAGCAGATGACTGCAAATAGGTCCAAGTAACATCTACATGTGCTGGCGGCTGTGCTCAATATAAATGCCTACATGCATTTGTTCAGGTTCAGTATGGCAAGGTGTTCAAAACAGTCTTCACAAATCCTCAGTGCTGGGATTGACTGGAGCTAAACTGTAACATTACTGATTTCTTTCCTACAAAAAAACCTTCTGCCAGATTCTGATGGTAACCAGCAACAGATTAATGGGAGAGGATTACTGGCCAGGGAACCTCAGGGTTTTGTTATGAAAACTTGCTACAGCAATCTGTCAAATAAGCAAAGCCAATGGCAGGCGGTAGAAGAGGGAACCATCTCAGCCTTGCTTTTTTTTTTAATAGCTTGAGGACTCTGCATTTCAGTACCTGGTGATACAGGTTCTTGCTTAATTCACTGCATGACTTAAAGTAATCTGTGAACCCATGGTCACAAAGTTGGGCCTTTTTTTGATGAATTGGGGGTGCACTATGTCATTCAACAGAGCTAGGTCACACAGAGAGCGCCTCTGATGCACAGAGGAGAGCTCACACCCATAAATCAGTGCCAGTATGCTTTAGTTCTTTTCATGCTACTTCTTCCAAGTTCCCACTCTGTCAGCCATAACACACAATTTTGAGAAGACAAGAGGAAAACAAGAACAGCCCATATTTACATACTAAACTGAAACTCATTACACTAAGAACAGCAAAGTATGAGGAACAAATTCCAAGCTAAACACACAAACCTAAGGCACTTGCCTGTGAGTGTAAGGGTAGACTGGTCAACATTCAAGAACGTGGAGCTTGTTTTCAGCCTTCTGCGTAACACACGGTTGACGTGACCCCAGCTTGTTGCCCTACTGTCAGCTGAGGCAAATTTAAATACCAGAACAACAGATGCAAGCACTCCACCAGGATCTGGGCTGCAAACCAACAAAAACAAAGTGGTGTCATTCTCTCTTTGCCCACTAATCCTCTTTGTTCTGCTTTGCACCATCTGCCTTCTTTATACAAGAACAGGTCTGGTCTGCACAGATGTATAGAACAAATAGCATAGCTGTGCACAAGTAAAGGAAGATGATGACATGTCAGCAGGCAGCAAAAGGCTTGGTTCTCGCTTTAACAATGATCAGAGGGAATTTTCTGGGAACTGTTATAAGCAACACAGCTGAGGAGAAGAGGGATCACTCCCTTTGGCCTCCATGCAGCTCATAGTCAGTAGGAGACAGATGGCAGTAAGAACAATACAGCAAATTAAAACCCTTCAACAGATACCCAACAAGCCATTCCTAACAGCCATTCAAAAGCCCCAGTTTAGAGCCACAGAAGTTAAAAAGGTCTTCTGGCATTTCTTTTCATTTAAGTCACTTGTCCATTTATTGGCCAGGTAGCTCCACTGTATCTAGAGACAAAAATCTCAATAGCTTGAGTTATCAGAGCAAGGCATGATCACTTACTGTCAGTATAAAATATTGGGCCCAATATTTTAGATTAACTGTCTAAAGGAAAACCAACTGAAGCCTAGAGGAAAAGACAGCAGAGATGTAGCTAAGCTGGTCCAGTGCCTAGTTGCACAACAAGGTATCCGTAGCGAAAACAAGCTGGGAAGAGATATACCTTTCAGGTTGACCAAACAGTGTAAAGAGGTTGCTTGAAGTCTAGCTAGCTCCCAAGTTCTGTAATTTCAGCTGATACACAGCATGGGAGGCTTGTGGAAGAAGCCAGCAGCAGAAAACAATGCAGAGCAGTTTAAGGAAATTACTCATCCCATCTAGAGACAGGTAAAGACAAGAAAGCCCAGAAGTGCTGTGAAGAAGGACATTTGTGGGAAGTCTGGCATTCTTTGCTGTCTAGGGAAAAATATTCCACAGCAGAATTGAGCCTTATAGAAATACAACTCCAAACCAAACTAACGTGAAGGAGAGGGAAGCGATGGCTCTTATTGCTGAGTGATACATAATTACTGCAGAGAGAGGAAGGACTTAAAAGCTCTCACACAGGACCTTTATACCTGTATGTCTCACTTGCCTCCTTCCCTCAACTCTGTATCCAGGTATCTCACAGTGGAATCATTTATTCCTTCAGACCTTTTCAGAGAGGGAGGAGAATAGTCACCTCTTGCAGTACACCATGCGGAGGGGTAAACACCAGCCTGAGCTTCCACAGGAAGCATTAAGTGGAATAAAGAGCTGACTCTGCATCTCTCAAGCCCTTAACTAGTAGTGAAGGCTGGGATCACCTAGTAATTCAGTTACTGCAGCACAGCCACAAACAACTGGTGTTCAGGTAATCAATCTGCACAAGTATAAGGCCAAATTTCTCTTCCTTGGTGACCTCTGAAGGTAACTGAGCCCTCAGTGTTGTAAGCACTAAAGGAGAGCGACAACCAGCCAAGACTTAGTCATCCTGCTGGTGTAATCCAAGCATAAACAACCAGGCACGCTCTGTATGGTCAAGGGGTGGGAAGAAAGGACATCTATCACATCCCTGCTTACTCCTGAACCTTCACATTACTTACCTTAGACTGACAACATGGGACCTGATGTACCTTTTACTTAGAAAGGACCCCTTGAATACTGCAGATATCTGTTAAAGGAAAAGAGAATGTTAAAATACACCTGTAATATGCACATGCTCTCAAGAGATCTCAAGACTCAGTCTCATGAGCCTCCGAAACACAAGAAAACGCCTTCGGATCTCCACCTCTACACCAAAGCTACCGCTAAATTTCCATCAGAGGATGCAGAACCAAAATAAACAGCTGAGTTGGCCAATTTTGTTGTCCCTTCTGCTCTGTGGGTGCCTGTTCCACCACAGGGCTGCTGGAACAGACAGCACCTGTGCTTACCAACTACTTGCACACAGTCAGCAACGCATCTTTAACCCACTACAGCAAGGTTTGAAAGGTAAGGCCAGCCACATAAAGAGTCAGAGGTGATTGTGCCTCATCCTTATTTCCAATCACACAATCGCAGGACTCTTCACCATAGGTCAAGCAGAAACAGAGAAACATCTTAGCTTACCATGGTTTCAATCTCTTGGCTCAGGTGCCTGAAATCTTCTGTGGTTTGCCTTTCATACTGAGGGCCATACTTGACATTGGTGATTAGGAAAGACGCATTATAATATCGGTCCTGATCTACAGAGGAGAAGAAAAGGGAAAGGTGGCTGATCTCCTTCAGTACAATTCAGACATACACAGCACCTCAGAGCATGGCACAAGTAAGGCTCCCAGGCTTTGGCTGTGACCCTGTCAGCTGTGGAATTACAGCTTTAGCAGCACTTTGGGAAGAGGGGGCTCTGGACCATCTTGTTGCCTCATGGACCAGCTAGGGGCTCATTTCTACTCTGAGGACCATCCCAAGTAGCTCTAAATTACACCCACTACAACATTTCTCTGGGGACCATCTTCTCATCAGCCCGAGGTGAGCACAGCACGAGACACACCAGCCCACATATGTCCCTTCTGACTCAGTAGACACACTCACTCCTCCCTAGCTGCACTCTGGCATGTCCCTGCCCCTCTGAGAGGCAGGTGGTCCAGAGCTGTTTGCATCCGTTCAGCAGTCAAGTTAAGTTTAAAATCCGGCTCTTGGGTGAATGGCAGAGAGGGGCCCCATAATGCAGAGTTAGCAAAAAGCAAAGCTAAGCTGTAGCTCTGCCACTGCTCTGTCTAGTGTCCTAATGCAAGCCACGGCCTCATCAACTCTTGGTGAGCTGTGACAGCAATACAATTAGTTCCATCCCAGCAGGAAGGCATTTCAAAACTCTTCACACTTATATCTCAGAGACTGGGAACAGAATGGCTTGGCTTCATTCATCTACTACTGAAACTGAGCCCTTGGCAACCAGGACTGACTCCTGGGGTCCAAAAAGCCTAAACCTCTGCCCTCTCTCTGGAATATCCTCAGCTAGAGGTGCCAGGTTCAGTTTCTGCAAAAACCCTGTTCAAGACCAAGCTTATATGCATAGCCTGAGTACTAGACACACCCCTGGCTTACACAGAAGACTGCTAGCCTTTGGTTAACCATGGATACCAGTGGAGGCACCAGGGCAAGACAAGAAACAAAAAGAGGGACAAAACTTAAATCCCTGCTTCAAGTAAATGATATTTTAAGTACTCTTGCAGGTTTTCTAATCAATTCAGATCTTGAATAGGGTCTAGTAAGTTCTCATGTGGATTCTATACCAGGGGTGAATTGTATACCTAAATCATCAGGCAAGACCACAGTAGCAAGTGAAACACAACAGATTCCTGAAGACTTGTGACAACAAAGAGTGGTGCACTTACCATGGCACAAAAAAAATGTAATCAAGCCAATGATGAGGGCTAAGCCTACTATCACTGACACAACGATGATTGCCATCTTCCATGGCTCTATACGCTCTGTTGCTCTGTCCATCTGGATCACTATCTGCATCAAAGAAAACAACATGGAGAAATTCAACTCTATTACAAAGACAATAGCGCATCCTGAGCCAAATCATATCTGGCACAGCTTAGCTCAGCTGACAAACCTCACAGAATGAGGTAGGCTGGGAAGGACCTCTGGACCCTGGGGGTCTGACCTTCTGCTCAAACCAGGTCCCACTACAGCAGGTTGCTCCAGGCTTTGTCCAGTCAAATTTTTAGTATCTCCAAGGACACAGATCCCCTAGTCTCTCAGGAGTCCTAGTCCAGTCTCTGACCACCCCCATGGCAAAAGCTTTTTCTTTATATTTAGTCAGAATTTCCTGTGTTCTAATTTACCTCCGTTGCCTCACATGCATCCCTGAGAAAAGCCTAGAGTTGTGCAGGTATTGCTAGTAGAGACAATTTCCCATCAGGAAATATTACATAGATTTCAAGTGCGGCTGACTGCCCACACAGGTACTTAAACTGAACATAAATGTAATAATTCATGACTGATGAAATGACTTCTGCACCAAGGATACTCTAGGCTACCAGAGATGCCATATAACATACAGCTTTGAGTTATTTTTAGTTGGTATGAGTAGTAACATTTATTGATGCCCTACAGGGTTTGGGGTTTATTGCACCAAAACCACACATACATTGTAAGAGACCACATCCTGTCACCTGCCAGACAGTCTGTCAGAGGGGAGAGAAATAGCTACTCATGTGTAAATGTGCTATGGCAACAAGACCCAGACTGAGCGACCCGCTGAAAGCCAACAGCGGATCTATAAAAGGGTTGGGAACTTGACTCACACATGGACAAAGGCACATAAGCCTTTCTCCTCTGCTTATGTCTTCTGTGCAGCATTAAGCAAGAGAACATTAGGAAAAATGCATTTTTGCACATGTCCTCAGTAGCTTTGTTGTGGGATGATGCAAAGCCGTAAGTACAATTATTTCAGATCCCCAGCAATTCCACAGCACACTATGTAGTAATTGTTGTCATGCCACACACTGAGTCTCTACATCACGGTTGGCATTAGTACAGGGTATCAGAAAAACACGTGGGATAATCTCTCAAAGGTGCCTGGAGTGACAAACGGCAGCAGCCAGCTCTGGGGAGGAGGGACTCAGCTGGCTAGTCACCATGCTGTTTTAAACCCACTGATCCATGTTTGTATTGCTGTGGACCAGACATACTAAATGCTGTTTTCCCCTTTTCAGGCCTATGGCACAGCCATTTCTGAGCAACATCTGAGAAAACAGGGGCAGCAAGGGACAGAAAGGCAGGCAGAGAGAGTAAATCTTTGCAGGTTTTCTGACTACAAGGTGGCAAAGAAGAAATCACAGTGAAAGCAGAGCAGTATACCAGCAGAGGCTCCATCTTAGGAAATAAGCTGAGGGGGCAGATGAGCAGTGAAGGTGAGGGTATGATGCACAAATCCAAGACAGCAAAAGACAGTGAAGTGGTGGAAGAGCAGAATGAGGTTACACACTCTGCCCTGAGGGCAAGAAAGCTGAGCAAAGCTACAAGGAAGAGATGGTAAGCAAGGCAAACCAGAAAAAAGAAAAAAGGCTAGAGCCACAGAGGAAGCAGCTGAGAGGTCTGCACACAGTAATGGTGTGCTCAGCAAGCAACAGGGAAGTTGGAAGCATCTCAGAGTTTAATCATAGAATCGCCTCACATAAAAGCTTGTTTTTGTCTAGTGAGAGTGCTGGCAGATATCACAGTCCATTGCTTAAGAAGGGAAGCAGGCAAGTTTTTACCCAAACAGGTGGCATACTAGAAAGAAAAAGTTAAACAAGGTAGCTTCAGCCAGCACCACAACTGCAGGTGGTTACAAGCAGCAGCTTAGTGTTACCAAAATACCCAGGACAGGTGACCAGGATCAAGCCTTCTGCTTCAGAGTCACATGCTACAGAGAAGCCTAGTACCTCTCCTTCTGTTTTGCCTGCTTTATTGGGGCAAAGTTATGTTCTGGCAATGCACAGTCCAAGTTCTCCCCAAATCTAGCTGTCTCCCCACTAGACTGGCTCAGCTCCCTGATGGCAAGGCTCTGCAAAACAGACTGCAGGGCAGTTGATAGGAGTCTGAAAGCCCAGGCTGGCCAAGATTACTTTCTTTGGAAACTGCAAGTTGCAATAAGCACATAATATGCACACACTAGAGCTCAACTGGTTCCACGGAGGCCTTGACTTCTCACCATCTAGGCCTTCACTGCATATGCTATCCATTACCCCATAGGGTTTAACAGATGCAGAGATTCAGATAAAAACCTAAGACCAGTGAGACTGTCCTGCCTCAGTTTCTTTAATATGCTGCAGCCTCCCATGGAGCATTCCCATCCTCATCTCACAGCTCGCAGTCTTTCACAGTCCCAGCTCACGGAATTGCAGCATACCCCATAGGCAGCCAATTACTGCCCTTGAGGGCAAGCCCCTTGGCTAACCAAAACAGCCCGCTATGGCAATACGCCTCTGCCCCTCCTTAGCTAGACACCTCTCATGTTTTAAAGATTCTGCTTTAGCATCCAACTTTGCTCTCCTCACTGGAGAGCTTTTGCTCTCCAGCCCAAGCCCCTGCCATCAGTCTCAATCAAACCGGTTCACTGTGCTTCAGCTGTCCCCACCCCAGTGGGCTTCAACCTGAACAGCAATCAAAGCAACATCCCTCCATTGCTCTTGACACAAAGAACACACAGCACAGCCCTGACAGCGTATGGCTGACTCTGCAGATACTGAGACAACAGTACTCTTGTTTCATAACCACCAGCTTTCTTGAACTGTATACAGACAGATTTCCTCAAGACGAGGCCTTATACCTAAGCTACAAAAGCTTAAGACTCATGCTTGAGAAATGAGTGTCTCGCTGCCCGTGAGACTCATGCTCTGACAGGCAGCACTGTCCTCCATTTCAATCTGTCTCTATTTCCTTTTCATGCAAATACCAGCTACATCAAACACTGGTGGCACAGACCCCCTTCTCCTCCAAACATTTCAGAACTGCTTTCTCTCCACAGATCACACAGACTTGCAAGGGGAAAGCAGATACCTTAGGAACTGCTGCAGTGCTGGGGGAAATGGAAACATGGGAGATGAGGAATAAAAACCTCCTCCGCTTCTGATACTGATTTCACTTTAATTTTTTTTTTAAGAAAACAGTTTAAAGGAAGCACTTCCATATATTTCTACATTCATATAGGTAATTATTTATATATAGGATATACAAATTAAAGTGGAAATACCTCTTCAAACCCAAAACAGTTTCATCCCTTTAGCAGGATGCTCTCAACTTCCATCTTGCTAAGGTAAGTATCAGAACAGGAAAAAAATCTCTTGTGCAATGGAAGCACCAAGTCTCATCACCTTCCACAGTGTACAATTGCCAGCATGTATCCTTCAACTGTGATGCCTGTGTGCAGGACCCAGCTCAGCAGCCCCCATTTTTTTTTTGTCTATTTTATCAGCAGACATGCTAGTCACCAGTTGTGCAGAAGGGTTGGGAAAGAAAAACTCTCCTGTTTTTAGCTTTTTAGGAAATACCTAATCTTTTGCCACCCATTTCAGGAATCAGCATGAATGCAGGGAACAGATGGTCTTGTTTTGCCCAAAATCACCTATCCTTTACTCACTGAAGAACAGCTGGAGTGCAGGCAACACCAAATGTGTATTGCTTGCATTAGAGCAGCATATATTTCCAGTAGCGCCCAGGAGTTCTAGCCTTTGACACCGTCATGCTAGGGTCTGTATTCACAAAACAAAACACACTCACAACTAGGTCTGGTTTTGAGCCCACCTTTGCTGAGACCTACTAGGATGTTTAGTGAAAGACAGTTCTTGTTCAGGTTATGTCCACTCAATGCATTCAGTCATTAATCACGCACATTACACCTCCAACTAGCTCCTTCACCCCCCCAGCCTTTTTGCTATTATGCCACGGAGGGCAGGATTGTCATGCTCTACCAGAATAACCACCTGACAGGGATTCCTGTGCCTGGGACATCCATCTCTGTACTTAAATAGTTCAGTGGCAGGTGGATCCCCCTGTTTAGGAATCAGACTTCTGCATGGTCTTCTCTGCACTCTAGTAACCAAGAAAACTCTGCTCCACCCAGCAACGCTCACTGGCCAAAGAAACACGGATCCTCTGCAGTGCTGATGAATGTAGAGGCAGAGATGATCTCATTGCCTTCAACCATAGATGCATCTTTTCTTTCTTCTTGTGGCAAAGAGGCACTGCTTAATAGATAGGCGTTCTCAGAAGACCCCCAATACCACAGCTGTCTGGGTAGATGCCTTCCAGAGTCAGGTGTTTTGTACAGCCTCACATTTCTTGCTTCTTTATACCACCCGCTTTGATTTTTTTTACTGCCTAAACTCCCGTATTAATGCAAATTAACTTTCAGGGGGGCAGACAGGGGAATTCAGGTAACAAAAATGCATTCATCCTCCAGCATGGATGAGGATAACTTTCATTCCTTAAGAGCAAACCTTAACAAGAGATCAGAAGCCAGACTCCACTGGGAGACCTCAAAGGCTGAGTCCTCTCTGCTCTGAAAACCACCTCCTCACGGTCTGTGTCTGGCAGCTTTCAGTCTGCAGTGAATTAGCAAGAAGTTTCAAACCCAAGATCTTTTAGTTCAGTACAAAACTGCTTATCTTGGCAATACTATGGATGAACATTAGACCTCCTCCAGCAATTCCTGTTCTCATTTAAAACACACTTCATTCCCAAGGAGCCCAAGACAATCCATGGAGACAGCAGCATCTGACAATTTTATATCACAGTTCATTGGGGTCTGGAAATGCAAACTATTAAGTCTCCTAGTTTACACACCTTGGCTCTGAGCCAAAGAATGTGTTTTGATCACTAAAAAGTTATTCCATACTGAAAAAAATTCATCCAAATGAACTATTTTAGAAACAGCTATGTTTGTATAGAATTAAGTTATTTTAAACACAGTAAAGTTGTGTTTAGAAATATATTAAATCAAGCCTCAATACAGGATATTTTAATAAGTGCAAAACAGTAAAAAATAAAGCTACATTAATAGTTACTGGCACGTTAGGAAGAAGAGTTGTACTGAAATTTTACAGAGCTAAAATTGTCTGGTCTTCCCTGTGAAACCAAGGAGAAAACAGGATTTCAGGTTGGATTTCTGATTAACCCCAAATGAATTCTTTACCTTGCAATTTGGAACATTTACCCAAAAGCAAAAGACAAGCACAATACACAGATGACAAGCTGTTTTTCCTCTCTCATCCTGTACCAAACTCCCTAAAAGGTTACTATGTTCATTCACAATGCAAGTGATGAAAGTTCAGCTCCCACATCTGCTTGCAGGATTTGATTCACTATATTGAGCACATCCATCTCTTCTGGTTGAGTTACTGTGTGTTATCAAAAGCCTCAGTAAGAACAATACCAGAAAACTGATCAGAAAATGTCCATTCAGACAAGAAAAGGAAGCGTAACTTTATCACCTTTGTTCTAAGAAAAGGCCCTAGTCACTGAGCTGCTAGATAAGCACAGAACAACTACCCTGTTCTGTTTTACAGATCTGCCCTTGACGTTTTTTTGACTTCTTAAGCTAATCCCTCATAGCACTCTGACCTAGATTTGCTTTTAGATTAATCTAAACCATGTTTTCTGGCACCAGCTGTTTACTGAAGGTGTTTTGCCATGCTCTGCATAGAAGACGACATGCAACCTCTTCTATCTGATCTGCTGCTGTCTTCCTATAATAAATTTATTATTATACCCCTGCTCACTGATATTCCAATACTCTCAGAAGAGCCAGTGGCAGAGCTTGGGTGGCACATCTGCTGCTGAGGGTCTCTCCACATTTATAGCCATGACCAGTTTTTCCATTCAAAGATGGATTTAGGCACATCCCTACAATCACTCTTCCTAGAAATGGGACCTTTCACAAGACAACAGACTAATCTGCTGGCCCGGTGAGTGCAATTTGAAAATCCAGACTAGGTACCTGAAGCTATCTACCTTGGCAGGGTGGTTGGGAATGGCAGCAACTGAAATACGTCTGGCTTAGTCCAGGAGTCCTGTAGCAAAAGCACAGGGCCACAAAGCAAGACGTGCTAATTCCACTCCCACCTTTGCCACAAGCAATCACACCAACCTAATGCTTCTCCTCCACTCTTGTGGCATGCTCAGGACACACACTTCTAAGAGAATGGGACAACAACCTCTACTGCTTTGGGCATTGAAACAGAAGCAGCTAGTGCCTGCCTAAGTACTGCAAGACCCTTGTCTCGATGAGGTCAGTTACCTACCAGCCTCAATCACTCAATGTTTGATATCTCCCAAAGCAATTCTGATACAACGGAAGACTTCCAAACATTGAAAGGATCTGCTGAGGGAAACAAAATGTGTGTGTTCTTCTATGTGTCACGCTGAATCAGCTTGACAGCCCCACACCCTTAAACAAGTGATAAAGCATCACTAATGTATTTGCCACTTACTAATTGAGCTCCTCCCCTTAACCATCCAATTCTACCAACGTCTTGCTGCTTCCCAGACGCACACTTCAGCTGGGCAAAGACAACAGTTCCAAATACTGTTCTTGTCATTTGCATCAAGATTCAAGGGCAGCATTCAGTCTTTGGGATGTGTTAACTCGGAGCTTACCAGTAACTATATCCATGATGCCAAAATGCTGCTCATACAGGCTTCCCTGATTGTTTGATCACCTGTGCAATCAGCACAAAAGGTTTGTTGTTCCTTACTCTCTCATCCATTTTGCATAGAGCTTTTTGGAGGTTATGAGGTCTTTAATTGTTGGGATAGAGGTAGCCTTCTGTAGTACTACAACAGTCTGTGGGACATAACTGTAATGCCGACAACTGAAATATCCCTGATCAATAATGCATCTTTCTACAGTTGACTGCCACAGCCAACATCTTGAGAAAGACTCCCATGTTCTGAAATAAGCTTTAGTAGAACTAGGAGGGCTACTCACTACACAAGGACTTTACAGTCTCCATGAACATGTGAGACATCATCCCAGTGTAAAGGAAATATTAAGTACATGGCCACTGATTGCAGTCAGGTTAGGATAAGGTTCTGCAACTTCTACATCATCTTTACCTCTCAGATTTCCACTTCCAGCTGTGTTGGTCATAGACAAATATCTTATTCTGTTAGTTCAGCAGTCCCAGAATATAGCAGCAGATCTCTGCTTTTCAGCCTTTGAAAATAGGTCTGCCTGCCTCCCTTGGTCCCACTTCGACTGGTTGAAATCTACTCCAGAATCGAGACACCAAACAAGCAGTTATAGTCTTTGTGGGTTTTCAGTTTGATTTTCATTCCAAGGCAGGGTGGGTGAAATGGTCTGGTGCCAGATTTGGTGCGTTTCCAAGATGATTCTGCACAGATTAACACTTCACTGGCTGCATACAAAGCCCATGAAAACAAACAAGAGCACAAGAAGCTATTTTTACCTACTTTACTCCACTCACCCTCTTGTACCACGCTATTATCTCAGCGGTTGTGACTGCAACACATTCTAACTGCACTAACACAAACGGCAGATCAGAGTCGGGGCGCAGTGAGATGACTCTCACCTGCTCCCCCAGTGCAACCTTCAGTGGCCATAGGCCACCTTGATTTGTAACCATACCATGCTGTAGAGGAGCTGGGGAATTCTCGGAAAACAAATGCATTTTGGGTGAGGAGAAAGGGTGAAATATCAGAAGGATTACTGATGCATGGAAGGCAGCTCAAATCAGAAGTAAGCTCAGAGCTAGTGCCATTCTCCCCACACCCTTGGTCAAAGCTCAAACTGACCTATAAATCTACGCATGATATAGCCATGCTGCCCAAACTCCCAAGGAGCAAGTCAGAAGGCTGCGGTACTCACCTCTGGGTAGCACTGAGAGGTCAGCAAGAAGCTCTTCTGTCTGGGAGACACACTGTCCCAAATGCCACAACGCACTGTGCAGCATCTCAGCATAGACTTGAGGCTTTATCTCCTGAATTAGGAAAGAAAAGAGTCATAGGCAAGTCAGAACAAACAAGTCCAGCAAGTCTCAGTGACAGAGGCTTACCCAGTAGCATGATTCCTCCCCTAAAACAACAATACACTTCTTTCATCACACCTTTCATCCAGGAATCCCGAAGCCTTTTCAGAGCATTAACTACACCCTGCAACACCCCGAATCAGAAAAACCATGAAAATTTTGCAAGGACACAGAGTTTATTTCCTTCTTTGGTATAATTAAAAACAAGTCAGAAATTATGGGCAGGACCAACACAAAAAAATTGCGTGTTCTAAAGAGACAATGTTCAGTCACAGGCCAGATACGGAGCTGACATAAATTGATGTAGATTCAGTGGCATGTGCCTCTTAACACCCTTGAACTTCCTTGAAATTGGTCATTTGGCCAGACAAGAACTTGCCCCCATAACCATTTCAAGGAGAAATCCAAGTTTGTCATTCTTCTTTAACTCCTTAGACATTAATTTTAATTGCAGCCACCTAACCACACACACATTTCTGTCCTGGAAAAATTCTAGGTCGTAAACATTTGTGATACAAATATTTGCAGGTTGTCTAGATAAGCATTTCTACTTGTGCTAGTTACAGCAGGTTAACTTGCAAGTCAATTATCACAAGCACAAACTAACCTAAAGTAGCATTTTTCTCTTTTCTTGGGAACCCTTTTTTCAATTTTAAGTCTTCTCAGTTCCACCAAACTTACTACAAGATATATATGCCCACATAGCCTTACACACAGATTTGTTTTAGAAGGCAAATGAAGATGTCAGAACATCACAGCAAGATACACGTGTGGCACATATTTGCTTTGCTACAATAAATTTTCTAACATCTAGGGACTCTTTTCCTCTACCTTAATGACCTTCATTTGACCCTTCTACAGCTCAGGATCACCAGCTTATTAACACTCTGATGCGAATACATCTTACATGGCTGGAGCTCCTCCTTCCACCTTACATCAAGTCCATAGCCAAGTAATAGGAAGACTGCCTTTCTGGGAAGGCCAGCTTCTTTTGAATGAAACATAGGCTAAAGATAAGCCTCAGATTCTCATAATTTGGATTCAGTCAATGTCTCAGCATAATTTGTTATGAAACACAATGAATACAGTTGCTAATGATGCACATAACGTAATTGTTTCTCGATACTTTAACTGGAAGCTGCATTGCGATCCCATATAGGAACACTTCTATTGAGTCAGTCCAGATGTGCAAGAGAAATGCAGTCAGAAGCCTAGCTAGAGGGTGACAATTTCCAAGGGTAATGTATCAAGTGTCATATGATTACCTGACCTATGTGTAGGTGGTGCGAAGACTTATTCATTCCAGGCAGACCATGATCCTCAGAGATAGAGCCCATTCTTGTGACTTGATCACGGCATAGGTGGAAGAATGCACAACACAGAGGCTTCATGGCAACCTCTGAACAGTCTCACCTGCAGGCAAAAAACCTATTGCTGCTTAAGGAAAGAGGTTAAACTAAGGCAGCTTTTTAGGGCACTGAAAAGCTCTTCCAGCCCTAGTTTCATGGCAGGAAGGCACCAAACTGATTAAGGATGTAATAATCCTGGCCAATGGTCCCCTCTCTGCACAAGGTGCCTGTGTATCTTCATGTACTGACAATACTTTCCTGGGACAGAAAACCCAGCTGAGAAAAAGGAACAGGCAATAGCCATCAGTGGTTCAGTTACCAGTTACCTAACAGGTTTGGCTCCTGATTCCAGAGACAGTGTACTGATGTGCCTGCTGGTGCCAACACTGACAAACTTCAGAAAAAGTCTGGACAAGTTGGGAAACACTGGGAATGAGGCAGGGGTTGTGGTCCACCTGGGTACCACATAAAAGAAAAAAGAGATTCTGGAGGCAGAATGTAGGATGCCAAAGACCAGGACCCCCATCAGAACACAGCTGGTGTGGAGGCAAAGTCTCAATGCACAACTGAAGCAACGGAGTAAGGAAGAGACTCAGGTTCATCAGGGACTGGGGAAGCTTCTAGAGTAGATTAAGCCTAGCAAAGGATGACCAGATTTCCACCTGAACTGAGAGGGAAACGGGATCTGCACTTCACATCAGGAAAATCACACAGAAATTTCAAACTGACAAGTAGGAGAAAGCAGACTGGTGCACCGAGGATGAACTGTTCTGAATCCTACGGTAGACACTGCAACCTCAAGTAAAGAATAAGATAGAAATTGACAAAAGTCAAACAGTAAACAAAAGTAGTAAAAATAAAGTTTGAAATGAATAGTGTAGTGACAGAAAGGCAAAACAATGCTTTCCACGTTTCACAGAATTCCCTAAGAAGATAATGATGGCACAGACCCAGAATGCTTACCTTAAACAAGGACATGGACACAGCAGGTATAAAGGAAACATGGTGGCGGGAAGGCAATGGAATGTGGAAATCCCAGGGAACTATTATTTCCACTTATTTTAATTAGTCTGAAGTAAAATGTGAAATCATTACATTGACCACTCAGATAATACTAGATTTCTAGATGCTGTGAATAACTGTTTCAGGAACAGGCAGCTAGGAAACCCACAAAATGGGAAGCAACTCTTGATTCAGTCTTGACCAGTACACACAATTGGTTTATCATATTTCTGCCATGCACCTGAACTATATCAGCATCAGGTTTAGCATTTCTACAGACACCCAAAGCCAGAAGATCAACTACTGCCATGCTCAATTTCAAAGGCAGGAACCACACAAAAGTAGAAAAATCAATGAACCTAAAAGGGGAACCTTAAAGAACTGCATGTTTTCTGGAGACAGAGAGACTATTTCAAGACATCATGTTAGTCTCAGAGCAAATGCATCCTGCCTGTCAAAGAAAAAAAAAAGCCTTGAGGAAGCATAAAGCTAAACATAGTGGTATTAAAAAACCAAAACCATTGGGAGCAAGAAAGCATACTTCAGAAAAGCTGAAAGGAAGGGTTATAAACTAAAGAAAAAAAAAAGCCTTGAGGAAGCATAAAAGCTAAACATAGTGGTATTAAAAAACCAAAACCATTGGGAGCAAGAAAGCATACTTCAGAAAAGCTGAAAGGAAGGGTTATAAACTCAGGCACAAACTGCAAAAAAAAAAAAAAAAAAACCAACCCCAAAGTTAGGTAGACACATACCAGAACCATCTAGCTGATACTTCTCAGGAGCAAAGTATCAGTATAAGAAACTGGGGGAAAAGCCAAAGTGACCAAGATCAGGTAGCACTTAACCAGGGTGAAGGATGGAAAAACTGCATTATCAACAATGGTATGCAGCCTCTCATCCAACACTACTTTATTGCCAGAAGATCGAGGGAAATCTTTCAAAAAAAGCATTCTAAAGCAAGTATGGGGAACCTTTGACAGTGTAATATGATATACAAAATGGCCACATTAGCTCAAGCAACTAAGTAATAAAAGTAGCAGGTATTTCTATAAATAGGCTGTATGGGGTAGAATCACAGCTTTTGTAAAGCTAAGTGCTGCCTTGCAAACCTACCTCAATTCCTGAGCAGGACAACAGCTGATGCATGAAGCATATTGATTGATAATGTCTGCTCGGATTTCTAAAAGCAGTTAAATAAGATCTCTCACAAAAGTCTCTTAAAAGATCTGAGCTGCCATGGGATATAGAGGCTTGAGATGAAAAACCACTTAAGAGAGGAAACACAGGAAACGGCAGTCTCCTATGAGAATATCAACTCAGGAGCAGTCAAAAAACAAGAGGAACGCTAGAAATTACTTGTAAAGAGAACAGAAAAGCAAAGAGGGAACAAACTTATATCACAACATTTATCCACGTTACACCTGTATCCTCAATACTGCCTTAAATTCTGGTCCATTTGCCCATCTCAAAGCCGATACAGAGGAACCATAAAAGGTCCCAAAAGAAGCAGCACAGCTGATCAAAGGAACAAAGCAGCTTTATGCACAGGATGCCTGGATAGACCAGGATTCTGCAACCTGAAAGAGGTATGGCGGAAAGGATAGGGGTCTAGAGAGTAATGTGTGGAGTAGTGAAAGTGAACAGGAAAACACTATTCACTGTTTCTTCTCATACAATAACTAGGGGACTTCAAACAAGAGCAGCAGGTTTAAAGAGCACAAGAAGATACTGTCATATAACATACACATAAGGCATGTGACTCCTTGCTGCAAGGTACGTAAAATGTCAAATATTTTGCACATTTAAAGGGAATAATCACTTTTCTGGAAGAAAATTCCACATAGAGCTCTTAACTATGATGATTTCACCTTTGTGATCCAAGAATTTCCTGACTCAAATCACTGGAAGTTTAAAAAACACTCTGAGGAAGCACCATAATCTGACTGCTGTGTTCTAATCTTCCCTAGGTGTCCTCCATTGACTACTCCACAAGGCTCTAGTTCATTTAGCTGCTAGGCATTCCTTCATAATAATAATGAAGTATTATTAATCCTGTGATAGAACAACTGCCAGCTTGGGATCAATGTTTTCCCCATCTGTCTCCTGAGCAAAATCTGGTCTGACCTGCCTAGCAAGATCAGTAGCCACAGGAAGGATGCATTGGTGTCTTTGCTCTTAGACAGTTAAGGAACCATGACAGCCCTCTCATGAGAATAGTCCAGTTGGGAGGGTCCTACAATGATCACCTAGTCCAACGCCAAGAAACTATAGGCACCATGTTTCTCACCACTCAACAGTGCATTCAGTTCAGTTTACGGAGGAAGCTTGTGCTTTGCAGCAGCATGCGTTCCTGGCTACAGATCACCCTATCTATACGTATGGTATCTGTGTCTGATGATACATCAGACTCCAGAAAGGGGCTGTGGCACCCCCAGGTAAGCTGAACAATGTTCCTCTGATCTGAGAGAGCCTAAAGGGGTGTCACAAAAGCAACAGCACTTCATGTCTTGCACATGACCAAAATTTGCCACTGTCTTTTTGGAAATTAATTTCAGGACGTGCACTATCATTTTCCTAGATTCCCCCAAAGCTTGGCAAGTGAGGTAGGGTATACAACAGGCACTTACCTGAAGTCAAGGCAGAAAATTACTTTTTCTTTCATATGTGGACACTGGGATGACATCAGTTAATCAGTGATTGATGAGCCAACCATGTTCTTCATCTTCTCTCCTCCAAAGGTGTCTAGTTACCAAGGCACCTGCCAAGGAAACAAAACCACTTTATTTATAACAATCCTAAATTAATATTAGGATAGAAAACTCCTGAGAGGATATTTGCATTTACAAAGGTTCTTGCCAGACAAATTGCTTAGCTCTTTTGTTGGGACAATAGCTCTTCCTTCAAGAAAAAGTCAATACTGATCCAGTGCTGCCACCCCAAATACAGCTCTTGAGGCAGGCAGCTACCAGGCAGCCTTCCTGAATAGAAAAGCTGAAGGAAACTCAGACTACACCTTTGTAGCCACAAGTTTAAGAGAGTCCAGTCCCCAGTGCAGGACACCGCAACTCTCACAGCTGTGATCTGCAGACACATTTGGGAAAGAAAGGCTGCCTATGGGCTGTGCAAATTGGAATGGAAAAGCCTAGGCCTGTATAATTAAAGTCACCAAAAAGTTTGCAACGCAGCTCTGTTGTTACCCATTACAAACACAAGTCCAAATTTCATAGCTTATGCTTTTCCTCATGGTTACACACAAGTATCTTCCAATATATCAGCAATATTTTAAATATTCTAAATATTCAGCATGAATATATTTTAAAATAGTTATTTCAAAGTGTTCAGGAAAGGCATATTCAAACTTTTGTATGAGGAAAAAGCACAGTATACACCCCACACACCTTACAACTTGGCTTGTCCCCAAGTTTGAGTGTCCTTCCCCACAAGATGCATGTGGCTCAAGTGTATCTGCCACTGGATTTCAGTCACATTCATTTGCCTTTAAAAACACTAATTATTAGACTGTGCCACAAACTGGCACACAAAGCTTATCTTGGCTCATCTCTGTACAAGTGGGTTTCCAAAGACAAAATCTGCATATTCAAATAAACCCAAAATTTCCTAACAAAGGACTCAAACCCAGGGTTCCAGGCCATGATTCTTTAAACCAGATATTTAGGAGTAGGAAACTTTTAAAGATGTGGAATTTCCCAAGATAAACTCTAGTTAGGCAAACTTCACTAATCACAGGATGGCAGCCAAGAACACAGTGTGCCTGCAGCCTCGCACACTGACCAGCACTCAGGTTCCTCTGCCCGGACTAACAGTTAGGCCATGTGAGCACAATGCCTTTGCATGGCAGGTGCTGAACTTTCCCAGTACAGACCTGCCTGTGCTTCTCTGAAGACCTAGCTCCAAATCCTCATCTAGTAGTTAAAATAAAGCTCCTGAAAAAAACAAAATCAAGTCACTTTTCTGGAAGCCATCAACATCTTTTATCAGGCCCACACAAACAATAGCTACTAAACCTTCACTTTCCTTTCTGATTTTATTGAGGGAGTATCTTTAATTGTGAAACTTCAGGAAACAAGAGAAGCTTTCAATATACAAGGACCTTCATCCACTTTTTGCTTTTTTTCCTTGGTAGCACCGCTGCAGCTGAGACTGTCATCGGGCTGTGTTTGATTACAGTTGCCAGAGGATTTGCTGCCAAGTTTATTTTATTAATAGTCTGTTTAATTCAAGTCAAAATATGCTTGGAACTTGAAGCCTTCGGTCCAACTTCAGAGCCTGCTCTAGCCTGACACTTGGTCTACCCGGTATGTTCAAACCGGATCATCTTGCTGATGTCAGGTCCCCCTGAACATGAGAATCAAAGTAACACTCAGCATAACAACTGCAGGAACTGAAGCTGGAAGAAACTTGACACAAAACTAGACTTTTTTTTTTTTTTATGGTGTCTGAACAGAGACACCCTATGGCAGCAAGGCATGTATATCACTTAATTAAACCTGGTTCTGTTGTTAAAGAGAAAGGAAAAAAAAAAAATCCATTAAGGGGTAGATACATGGCTAACTCACAGAGTAGGTTCACAGCTTCATCTTAAGCACCGATGTTTCCTACAGAGAGTGGAGTTTCCCCACAAAGAGCTCGTCTGGTCCACAAATGCTCTGGTACCTTTAGCATCACCCAAACAATCCCAACATCTTATGACTTCAGTCTCATTCCTTGCATAAAGGACACAGTAAGAAAGCCATAAGAAACAAAGGTAAGTGCTGTTTCAGCCTTTGGAAAGGCATTTGCTAACTACCTCCTTTAAGCATACTGCTTTGATTTGTCAGTACCAAAACACTAACAGGATTAGGTTGCTCTGCTAGAACTGTATCAGCACAAGCTACAGAATATCCAGGATCCTGTTCAGCAGCCACCAGTCTAAATAGCTTGTACACAAGCTGGAAATTACTTAAAGCAGAGCTTCCTGCACCAGCAAACTTAAGTCTTCAGCTGTCCTTTTTTATTGCTGTACTACAAACTTAATTGAACTCACACATACTGCAAAGCAGATGGGGGAGAGATCCAAAGCCAGTGGATACAGAAGTAATTTTTTTATGCCTGTGACCCTTCACTTCTTTTCATCTTGTTTTGCTTCCTGTGCCCTTAAGAACAAGCTGTATAGGTTCACCTAGGGCTCTGAGTCAAGCAGCATTTACTCAGTCACTCACTCAGGATAATCCTAAAAAAATCTCCTCCTTATTAAACTACTGTGAAGTAATTTTCTGGTTGGAACCTCCTGCTGCCTTGTCAATCTCTTCCCTAATTGAGAAACGTACATTATCCAGAACTGCCCTGTCTTGCAGAATGCTGAAGAATTGTCTTAAACACTAAGCAATTAAGAAGATCTTGCTATACTAATGTGTCATCGGAATTGCTTCAACAACCCTTGTGACTCCTCCCCATCACGTTTGCCACAATAGCTCTCGTTTTCTTCCTTAAATGATGTTGAGACATATACATGCCTACGGTACATGCTATCACCATAGTATTTAACCTCTCCTTGAGCAGTTCTTCTTGAAACACAGAGAAGCAAGAACAATCATCTGCTGTTGTAATGAATTGCCCATGTAGAAGTTAGTGCAAAAATAGAAACTGATATGCAGGCATAGGCCTACAGCTGACTCAAGTCATCTTCACTGGGTTACCCGATACTGAGCTGTGCTAATACCCACTAGCTGAAGACTTCTTCCCATTACTTCAGGGATGGCTATTCAGGTACAGGCAATGATGCATGTACTTGGAGAATAAGCTACAAGTCTTGTTAAAGGCAAAGTAAAAAAGGGGAGAAGGAACAGAGAGATTAAGAAAAAGATATCTCTCCTTATAATTTGGTTTTGGATTTACGTTCATCTCTAGGGGATGAAAGACAACTCCAAAGAGTAAAGCAATTTTATATTTGTGTTTTCTGTTTAACACAATTGTTCTACAAAGCTAGTATTAAGATGAAGAGAAATTTAATTACCTTATTCCTATTGTGAAGGATGAAATTAACAACATGTCCATGACAGGACAAAATATTTCCATGTTATCATTAGTCTGTATGAAGAAAGAAACTCAAGGAAATGGAAGTGGACGTGATCTTGAGCACAGCTTTGGTTTCTAAATCAGGAAAGGGAAGGTCGTGGTGAGGAACAGTAAGATGAGAATCAAAAATACTGCAAATTAGACCTTGGAGCATTTGCCCATGAAGGCTGAGGCTGCCATGAATGACAAAGATCTAAACTCAGCTAAGGGGGG
>NW_008794665.1:9969306-9980748 GCF_000699145.1 Aptenodytes forsteri | reverse complement strand
GGAAGGGATACCATTAAGAAATTGTCTTATTCTCATGCCCACTTTTAGCCTCCAGAAAGGAGTCAGGAAAATTTGAGGCTACAGCAACAAATAAAAGAAATATCAATGAACAACAACAACAAAAAAGTATTTTGAACAGCAAAAAGGAACAGCTTTTCAATGCTAGCCCAGCAGACCCTGCAGTCTCATGGATCCAGAAATCTTCCTGCCACACTGAGGGGCATGTCACAGTTGCACTACAGAGATACCAGACTCGGGGAATACAGAGCAAAGACACCATGCAAGTAGCTACCAGCACGTGAGGGACACCACCCATGACCTGTTGCATTTCATCGCTCCTGTCCATGCTGTGCAGAGGTGCACTAGACCATCACCAACAAGAATACAGTGTTGCCCCTGGCTGTACACAACTGCCTGCACCTCCCAGCTCCAGTACTCAGAGAGGGCTTATTCTTGGAGACTGATCCAAATTCCCTCCTGCACCCAAAGTGTCCCAGCAGTGAAGACTAGCAGCAACCACAGATGACTTCTCTAGTAAGCCTGGAGCTTCATTCCCTACAGGAAACAGAGCAAGGTACAGACCATGCTTAGGGTACCCTGTAATACTCAATACTATAGATAGATAGTGCACACAGTGGTGGGAGACAATCTTTCTATAACCAGCAACCTTCCACTGCAAACATTGAGTCACAGTGCTTCAAGATTTTTACTAGCTGGAACACTGCATTTTAAGGACTTTTTTTTTTTTTCTTTCTTCTAAATATATGAGGACCGCCCCCACCTCGGTGCCAGTACTTTCACATATTTACACTAAAACAGAAGGACACGTACATATGGAATGCTTAGCTATAGCAGGGCTGCAATAACAACACAGCAACATCTTTGTGCTGAGCATATGGGTGATCTCCCTGCAGACAGGCAGGGTTCTTGGGATGTTCCACCCTTCCTGCTTGCTGAGACTGGGGGGGCTGGACCCTGGTCTGGGTTGCTAAAAAAAACAAGAGAAGTCTGGTGCAGGGAGCCAGGCTTACCATTTGGGTGGGCGGGGAGACGGAATCAAACAGTGCTGGTGACAGCTAAGTTTCTCAGGCTGTTTCTGCATACTACAAACAGTCCAGGTACCTCCCTTACGTGTAGAGAGGTGAGGCTCTTTAACTTAAGTGGAAGGAGCCTCCGTCTCCCCCAAATCATCTCTGCTATGCACAGCCACTGCAAGGCAGCATGCGCTCAGGGGGCCAGGCCAGCACACTCCAGCACACAGCAACTACGAGGGGAGAAGTTTTGGCAGTGATAAGCCAGCTCCTGTGTTGCATCTATGCAGGGACAAGTCAGCAAGATCACTTCCAAAACCATCTAGGCAAGGTTGGAGACCTTGGTGAAATAGTACTCTGACATTTGTAAGGGATGCAGGGACAACAGCTCTGAGCCAAATGGGCACAAGTCATCCCTCGCTTCTCTGCTGCAGGTTGACAGGGGAGCAGAGCTGGACTGAGTGGATAGTCAAGGGCCTGCTGCTGCTGCAGTCATTAACCCATGTCCTCCACTGACAGTGAGGAAAGACAGTATGCACAGTGTGAGAGACACAGAAGCCGCCCCCCCCTTCTGGAGGCAGAGTCCTCAGTCATCTGCTTGTAAGCTAGCATCCTAAAGATCGTAAAGGGGGGATAACACCTAACTACGGCCTCATCAAAATAGCTACTACAAGTAAGGACAGAGGAGGAAAAGAGTCAGCTCTGAAAGCTGTCATAGACTAACATGAGAGTACACCAAGACTGAAGTGGGTCCTAGGTATTTGGAAACAAATCAGGATTTAATTCAGAAGTAAATCAAGTAACGAATACAGTAGTATGCAATAGGGTGAAGTACAAGAACAAACACTTGTAGACTAAACAACAACTCTTAAATTCTGAAAGATCATTCACTAAAAAAGGGGAAATACTTGACCATGCCGTAGGCAATCCAGAAATGGCTTGGAGCCAAAATTGTGATTCAGCCATCAAAAAGGAAAATACAAATCTAGTCGGTATTGCAGATGAGCTACTCAGACATTAGTATGCCATGCACAGCAATACAGACTCCCTCTGGAGCATCATGTACAATTCTACTGCCACAGATGAACTACACCTAGAGCAGACACAAAGACAGTTGTCAAGAGAATGAAAGGAATGGAAAGCTATTCTTACAAGAGGAGGGTAAAAACCAGACAAGACAGAGCTCAAAGTCTATTTTAAAAGGACATGGAGGACAAGAGCTAGACAATCAAACTCTGCTTGGGCTGTTACTCCACTATGGGACTTGGCTGGAATTAGAACCAGCTGCAGTGTTGTAAACATCAAGCCACCCAGTGGAATAACAGCCACGAACTACATGGCAAGCCATGCATTTTTCCTGGAAACAGCCATACTTTGACGTTGCACCTGATGCAATCATTTTGTTTATGACACTTTAAGTGCTCTTTTGCATGGCATTACTCACATTCTGAAACACAAGTGTCTTCAACAGCAGGGGGAAAACACTCCTTGGCCGGTTTCAGGGGATTAGAGGGAGAAGAGTATCTTCCTGGTCCTCCTGGATGGTAGCTCATCCTTAAGTAGTCAGCTCCCTGACTAGTCCTTTTTCCCCCCAAACTCTCTGGACTTGAGTGGAGGAAGCAGGGGAAAAGAACTACATTTGGAAGAGAACAGAAATGGATGCATGATGTTTAAAGAAAACTGACTGCGTGGTTTCTAATTATGTAAACTATCTTTCAGCACACAACTGATAGCTTGAAGCCACAGGCATGAAGAAATCACTCCATATAAACCCATCTCAGCTCATCCAGCCATCTTCATTGCTGGGCCACAGGCAGAAGTGCTCTGAGCTTTACCAGACTAACTACAGCGCTTTTCGGGAGAGGAAAACATGCACAAATGGTGACTTTTCACCCTTCATCTGTAGGCTGCTTCTCCAAAAGGCTGGCTTCCCTGTAGGACGGCACACAGAACAAGTCAATTTTGCTGCAAGGTGAGCTCAGGCCATCACATGGCCTCACAGTCAGCTGATCAACAGGTACATCTGTGAAGCCCTCTCTCAAAAGCTTTTACACACCGAGTTAGGTATGAAGGTGAACATAAAGGATTTGTCAGGGTCAGTGCATAATATTCATTAAAAACTAGTCTTGCACCCATCCTAGAAGAAATGCTTTGTAAGAACAAGTGTTGCAAGACACATGTTCTAGCCAAGAGCATTCATGACTGTATGACTTAGTTGCTAATATAAACAGGAAATCTCTTTCCCTCCACACTGAACGATGCCTAGTAAAGATAGTAATATTGTTACAACTTGAGGCATGCAAATGCCCTCTGTGCTTGATCCAAAGCTCATCTAACACAGGTGTTAGCACTAGCAGAATACAAAAGTCTAGAAGTTTGCATGATTTTTAATTCAGGAAGTCAGTAAGACTCACTCACACTGTCATAGTCCACAAAACAAACACTTCGCAATGATGGTGACTCTACAAGGGTTTGGCAGTTGACTTTGCACGGACTAGTGCTTATCCATTGTAAGCAGTGTTTTAGTTCAAATACTCAAGAACTTCCCCAGGCCAAACCCTTGGGAAGTGCTTGGCAACCCTAAATCTTATGCTGGAGATGAGGAACACGTATTCAAGATGTTCAGCCATACATGACATTCCCACAGGAGTCAGCAAGACGTGCGTTTTGGAGAAAGAAGCGTCTTCAACTAAAAGTCTTCAATAAAAAAATTACAACTCTTCAAAGATATCTTAACTCAAGTTGTCTCTGCCACCAGCAAGACCAGAATGAGTGCTAATCCATTTGAAAAGGACAACTGACATTTCCAACATCTCTGGCCACAGAGGGAGGGAGGAGCTCTCTTACTATTAGCCATACTTCAAACATTGACACACTCACGGTAAAACTACTAGTAGTTGACACTCACAAGTATCAACTCCCCCCCGGCCCCTTAGCCTAGCAGTCAGGTGCTGCTGGACTGGCTCTTCTACCTCTTTCTTCAAGACAAAGCAGCCAACAGCAGGCAGCTCTATGCCTGTGCTGAAATCTGTATCATGCACAGACTTCAACTGCCGCTCAGGAAGGGTGAGGGTCTGCCCAAGTCCTACATGCCAGACCCAAGAGGACATCTCAGATACCCCAAGGTGTCTCAGTTAGAAGCCAATATGATGACAACTGAATCAAACCCAAGGGGACACTGCTCTTTCAAGTGCAGGGACAGGGATCTCCATTACACTGGTGGTATAACGCACTTCAAGTATTCTTCCTGAAAGTTCAGCACTGCTGGAGGTAAATTAATTCCCAGACATGATCAGGTAGGAAAGTGCTGTTTATACCTTAAATAATCCAGGATCCTTACATTGAGAGCAACCTGTGGGGGACACTGCTAAAGTCATTCAGGCTTAAATTTGCACCAAAACCAAAAGCTTTCACCTGGTAGACATTTAAGTACACATTTCTATTTATCTACACAAACAGCTCCAATGATTTTTGAAAGAAACAGCTAGCTCTATGCCTGCACCTTTGAGAGTCCTATGTTTGAATACACAAGCTTGCCTTGAAAACTACCCATCTTTAACCTGCATGTTGGCAGTTAGGATCACTAGGGACAAGTGTTATGAGGTGGTCCTGTAAGGAGCTGAGGCTAAGGAGAGATGACTGCTAACAGTCAAGTCACCACATGTTAGCTAGCTACTAATTATCTGCTAAACTGTATTAACTAGTCAACTGCCAATTGCAGGGTAACCTGAACTTACTTCCAGTTGATTTATAACAACATGTTAAGCTAATATATCTTGCTTTGTGCTGTGATAGGATAGAAACAAGCATGCAGTCAACATGACTCAGCTAAGCTGTACAGTGTTGAACAAAAGCAATTCAAAGGTCACCCCCTTTTCCAGCATCCCCAGTGATCCTTCCTGTAACACTGGGGTGTGGCACCTTCACAGCATTACCAGTAGTTCACTATTAACCCCTTCCCCTACTCTGAAGTAAAATACATCAAAAAAATCAGAAGAGAACCTAAGAAACCTGTTAACCATGAATCTTTTCTTCCCTCCCTCTCCCCTCCATGTCCTGTATCTTTGTGGTCATCCTCACAAATAGCCCCAGGACTAGTTTACTTAAATTGTATGTAACCTCTCCTAATTAATTTTGGAAAGAGGTGGAGCTGCTGTTGTAACAGCAAGAGGCAGTCTGTCACTAGCCACAAGATTTAAGATAAAAACCTAACCGGCAGAGTTCTCCCACACACTCTACCAAGGCCTGACAAAAATCTAAATATAATCTGTTTGAGAAAATGTAAGCTCATGTTACTCTACTCCAAGTGTAATGTTTGCCAATAACATGGAAAACTTAATTGTGTGAGGAGTGAAGACCCATTTATATCATTTAAGCTACTACGTCTTCATTAGATATTCCTAACCGTTAAGTAAAGCAGCCTGCTTTGTTCTAACCATAACCCATGACTGAAATAGCATATGTTACATAGTTTTATAGTCCAGATAAAGGTCTCCACCCTTCTGTCTTGAAGACCAGTCTTCCTTGACCATTCCCCCTACCTCCACTTCTGGTAACAACCACAATTCTTTCCTCTGTAGATTGCAGGTTTTAAAATGACAGCTTGATCACCAGCTACATTCAGTTGCACCTCCATGACGGAGAGGACTAACTGCTACTGCTTGAACATACGTCTAAGACAGGGGTCAAGAAAAAGCCTGCTGAAAATGAAATGGAAGATCAAAATATGCTTTGGTTGAAAAGTGCTTCACTAGGACCTAGATTCTGACTGCCTAAAACTTCAATCAACTTCTATACGAAAAGGAAAACCAGAATCAGTTTGCTGCTTGCAATGGCATGTTACCAAGGCATGATATATAATATATCTATGCATACTTAATAACAAAGGGTATTTCATTTCTTTTCAGTTCTTCATTCTCTTTCAAGAAAGCCAAGCCAAACAATGCAAATCTGTCATGAAGAAGCCACTTGGCTCCAGCTGGGAAAACACCAGGGCTTACTGCTGCTAGAGCATATAACCCCAACACCTGAACTGGTCTCTGTCTGGAAGTGGCTCTGACTGTCAGTCTCTTCCAAGGACCGCTGTGTACTGGTATTGAACACTTGGAACAGGGAGATGATCTGTCTGGAGTTTACAGATTTATACTGCAGATAGCTAGGCAATTCATATTCAGCTGTTACATCCTATCAATAAAGTAAGGTTTTTAAAGCTGTTTTTCCCTCTCATTTGCATGCTCTGCTTCCTGGGATAAATCTACTTAGTGCTCCACTACTGCGCTCCCATATCACTGTCCACAATACCCACAATTTAACAGGGACAGTTTCAACTCTGAGCCCCTTTTTGTGACAGCTTACAAACATTACCCAGGTCTGTCACTGCTGAGCACGTGCCAAGCATTAGCAAACTACTTCCCAGCTCTGCAGGAGGGGAGAAAGGACAGGGAAACCCAGCAAGAGCAAGCGCAGTACCCACATCCCCTTCTTTACCCTGCAGTCCTGCTTCTACTACATACATGTTTAACGACCTAGCTCTCCCCAATGCATAACAGAAACCAGAAGTGGTGAGGCCTAGCATGGGAACACAGGCAAGCTTTGCTTATTCTTTATGGCTTCCACCTGTGCTGGAAATACCTCAGCCACTCTAGCTGGGTATTTAAACCCTGAACCCACACAATAGCTCTGCAAAGGATTAAGAAAGGCCACATTTGCTACTGACACAGCTCGCACTTACTGTTGCCCAGCCACAGCTTATAGTAGGAAGAACTGTTCTTCCTCCTTGGTCTGAGCATCTTATGTATAAGGTAGAGATGCTTTCACATGAGCAAAAAACCAGTTTAGGCATATTGTCAGTGTCATCTGTACCTAAATGAATTTATTAACTTTTTCCTTCCCAACACAATAGACGTAAGGCAGTTTCCTTGCTCAAATTCTCTACTGCCACACCAGCCATGCTCTTCCTGTTTCCTCCAAGAGCCACCCTTGCCTCTAGCACATGGGCTACCACCAGCCATTCCTTCCACACCCTTATGTAGCAACTAGGGTTGTCCATGGCCATCTTTTGCAGTAGTTTTTCACAGCAAGAATGCTGCAAAACTGGCTGAAAAGCTAAATCAACTTTTGATTCTTCCTGACAAAGGAGAAAAAAGGAAAGAAACAACAGACAGTGCTGGAGGCAAACCCCTCCACCCCATGAAGACTTTTCCAGACATGAGACAGTGGCCGTACAGACAGAGCATGTACCCATGTGCGTGCAGAACTTTCTCTAGGTAGCTACTGGTACCTAAACCAAACCGTCTTAAAACACACCACAGTGGCTCGACCCAAACAAGAAGAGAAGCAGATATGTAGCACCACTGCAAGTTAACTGATTATTAAAGGAGTATTGACAGAAGATGTATTCAAAACAAAAATTAAGGAAGTTCTTCACACCAGCCTGGGGAAGTTCATACTCTGGAACCTCTCTTTAGAAATAGATTATCTCCTATGTTCTCCCCAAAGTAAGTGTCAGCAGAACAGAATTTGATTTTACTCATTCTTCCATTACCACTTGATAAGGTCATGTCATATTCACCCAAACATTCAAAGATAACTCCTTCAAACGGGAGCAGGAAGAAGGGGAGAACGGAAGCTTCCCCTCCTGAAGACTGAGACTTGTGAGGGCAGCTAGGAGGGAGAGTTACTATATTAAAACTTGAGCTGGTTCTCAAGACGCTATTTCTGTGCATATAAGGTAGCTGGCAAATCAGAGACCATCAGCACACGGCAATAAACACAGGAGCAGAAGCGGGACAGGCATCAAAATTTCTGTCAGGTTCTTCGCTAAACCTCAAGAGGGAACAGGATGAAAAACCAGAGGCCTGAAAACCTCAGCAGTCCACCTAGCAATGTGGCAAGCAACCAAACATGTCTCCAAAACAGCAGGGGACCATGCAGCATGATAGTTTTAATCAGTCTGTATTATCTGATATCTCTGCCAACATTTCTAAGCACCTGTAGTCAGAACAAGCCTCACCCTTTCCTTTTTTTCTTGAGAAGTACCTCCTCTCAGATTTTTCTCCTTAAGATAGCATGACACACAAGCAGAGATATCACACTGGAGAGGAATTGGGGGAAATCCATGCTAACTCCACTAGGTCAGAAACTGCGCTGATCTAGACAAGACTGTACAGCATCTGGCCTTTCCCCAGACCACTGAAGAGGCTGCTTCAACCTCCTGCAGTACGTGCAGCCACAGACTTGCCTCGCCCAGAATAGGGCTGGGATTTCCACCCGGATGTCAGAGTCTCAGAACAAGGTCAGCATGGAAACACTGTCAACCACATACACAGCCTAACAATCTCATTTCTAGCATCACTCAGAAGAGCTAGTAATGACCAAAGGATTATCACTAAGGATTATTACTATCATTCTCATTTTTAACTCTCGTGCCCCAAAATGAACAGAGCTAATATGAATTCTCACTGTAACACTACCTGTGTGGAAAAGGGGAAAACAGCTTGCCTGCTCTTTTATGACCTTTAATCTTTCTAGAGGGTGATTACAGAGCTGCAGTACAACAGAATCACTCTCTCTGGCTTTAAGTTGCTGAACTGTTTAGACTGAGTTTACCTCAAACATATTACTGGTATTAAGAGCAGACATGGAAATAAATCACATCCAAAACTGGAAAACAAGCAACTGAATATAGGTGTTTACAACATGAAATTGTAAAGTGCCTTTATCTAAAACACGAAACACACTGCTTTGTCTCCACATCCTACTGAGAGACATGACTTAACCATCTACAGACCAGGTTTAATTTCCAGCACTTGGGACAATGCAAATGCTAGTCATTTAGTGAAATTAAAAGTAATGAGTTTACAGCAGGTTTTTACACATTATACAATTACTACCTTGCTGCAGGATATAAATGTGACAAACAGCTTTGTAGTATTTATGAAAAATATAAAGCAGTTGACTATCCGGCTTTAAATAACAGGCCAGTTCTGGGCTGACATCACTCTTACTTGTAACTGGAGGGACTTTGTCTCCAGCTGTGGTAAAACTGCAGAAGTCCTCACTTAGCATGTTGCAAAGCAATCAGCAAATGTGTCATAAAAACAAGAATCTCCCAAGGACGTAACCTCCTGCACAACTGGCATTGGCCACTAACAGACAAGGTACCACATTAGTTAAACCTGGATCACTGTAAAGTACAACTGTTCTGGTCTACCCAACTTGCACTTAGATGACTGCATTACAAAGCTGTAGAAGAAAAGAGAAAAAACAAGCAACAAGTATATCCTTACAGTATCTCCCATGGCATTACTCCCAAAATGACCTGATCATCAGATTATATCCACTTCTAGTATTTTCATTTTTCTTTTGAACTACAAGTGAAGTAGCAGATCTGGTTCTGGATCTGTACCAGACTGGTATCATACCCATCTTATTTGGTATTGGAATAAAAACATACCACAGCCTGGTTTCTAATGGGAAAGTCTTCTGCAATCACACTTCCTCTGTATTTACCCTCAATAGTTCCATGCCACCACATGTTAATGAAAGGGAGATGATATTTACACCCCTACTGAGAGAAAGGCTGGAGTTTGAACTCAGGTCTTCTAGGCACCAGGGAACCCTCATGAGCGAGGTGATCAACGACACAGCCAACACCACTGACCAGAAGACAGCCAGATAAAGATCCATACTAACCCAACTTCCTCAGTCTCACTGCACACAGCTGGTGTTTTGAGAAGGCAGCAAAAACACTGACCTTGGCTCTGTGAGCAGTCCTAGCCATCTGGACAGCTAGGACAGGCATGGAGGTATTGCTTACTGGCTAAAGCCTCTGATCCAAGAATTAAGAAAAAGCCCCTAGTCTGTTAATCCACTAATACTGCCTAGCTTCTAATTGGGAAGAAAGCCAAGTCCTACTCTCCCGTACAATAGCAGAAGGGAAAGCCATCACAATGCACCGTTCCTTGCCAGCAGGTTCCCAAGAAGCCAGCGTCTATGCACCCCAGGCTAGCTGGGGCTGCCAAGCAGCCTGCCTGCACACTGTCTGCTGCCATCTGTAACAGGTCTCATCTGGTGAGATGGCCTCCCTAGCTGCACCTGTCTAGACATCTCTTGAGTAGCAAGCTCTGCAGACATTTAAGAGATTTTTCAACTCAAAAAGACAAGTTTTACTTGAACCTAAATTAACTTTTTAAGCAGGAAAAGCAAAGTGCCTATGCAAAACACAACAGAAATAAAACAGATTTTATAAACAAGTCTCTCCTAAGAGACTTCTCCCCTTTTGCAGGTTTGATTCTGGTCACTCTAGTGGGTTTCTGGATTGCAGCAAACCCTGTACAAACCCTCCCCCAAGGAAGTTGCTCTTTCCATCACAAGAGGTCTGGCCACCCACTCCCCAACTCTATAGCATCTCCCCATCAGTGAGGGGCTCCCAGGGCTCTGACATCCCTTTTGCCACTTACCAATCAAGCAGAGATTACATCTTAAGCATTAGGCTTCAGGACCTTGTACTGTTCCCCTCTTTCTTTTGGGAAAACCAAACTTCATGTCACCCAGGTTGCCATGATACTGCCCGTATTTGTGTACGCAATCTAACTCCATCCAGAGTTTTTAATTCACTGCCCAAATTAAACTACCTGGGTGTGATGTGATCTGCTTCATAACACAGGAACTGAAACCAGTAGCTCTCACAAACCACCTCATAAGCACTGTGAGATGGCTGAGCCACAAAATAGGGCCCACATGCTCTCCCACAGAAAAAGGGTAGTTGAGAACCAAGGGGTCCCCAAAAGCTAGGAATGTCTATTCCAAGGAGGGACAGCTCTCATCCGGCCTTCCAAGATGAGGTGACAACATTGATCAGGAACCAAGTCTGAAGGTTCCTGGCTTTCTCAGTGTCACAGCCTCCTTGTCAGACTTGAGACTAGGAGATAGTTACTTAAGTTGACCAAAATATCCTGCAGCCACATCTCAAAATTATATGCGTTACAAGCAGAGTAAGTGAAGTTGGTTAAGTTGAAGTGAGTAGTTCAGATATCGAAATTTTTTTTAATGCTTTCGCCCTACAAAACAGCTTAAAAAATAAAATTCAGTTTACTTTTTTGTTTTTAAGAAAAAATATAGAAGCCTTAAAATTGAAGTAATCTAGCTTTGTCAGAATGACCTTGAGCAAAAAAACCTCAAACTTTTTTTGTTCCCAAAGCAAAGTTATTTTTGCTGTTCTTTGGACTGTCAAGTTTTTATCTAATTGTCATGGTTTAATCTCAGTCAGCAACTAAGCACCCCCCACCCGCTCCCCCCCCCCCCCCCCCCCGGTGGGATGGGGGAGAGAATTGGAAGAGCACAAGCAAGAAAAACTCGTGGGTTGAGATAAAAACAGTTTAATAATTGAAATAATATGATAATAATAATA
>NW_008794665.1:9933540-9969205 GCF_000699145.1 Aptenodytes forsteri | reverse complement strand
GTCACATGGTATGGAATGTCCCTTTGGCCAGTTTGGCTGTGCCCCCTCCCAGCTTCTTGTGCACCTCCAGCCTTCTCAGTCGGTAGAGCATGGAAAACTAAAGAGTCCTTGGCTAGTGTAAGCACTACCTAGCAACAACTAAAACATCGGTGTGTTATCAACTTTGTTCTCACCCTAAATCCAAAACACTGTACCAGCTACTAGAAAGGAAATTAACTCTATCCCTGCTGAAACCAGGACACTAATATACCCACATTTGAAGCAACTACAATACCTAAGGAAGCCATAATTAAGATAATTAACCTATCATATTAATATTTCTACTTCAATACTCTGAGGAAGAACTAACATGTTGTTACATGATATAAACTTAAAGAGAACTTTAAAAGTAGCAGTTAGTAGGCTATAAAATAAAATAGGAGGCAACTAAAACAGTTTAACTTGTTGCAGAGACTACTGTCATGGAAGAGTATACTTGGTCTGGTTGGGATGGAGTTAATTTTCTTCATAGCAGCCCATATGGTACTGTGTTTTGGATTTGTGACCAAAACAGTGTTGATAACACCAATATTTTAGCTACTGCTTAACAGTGCCAGCACAGCAACAAGGCCTTCTCTGTTTCTCACTCGACTCTTCCCCTCTCTGCCAGGAAGTAGACTAAAGGCAGGCAAAAGATTGGGAGGGGTCACAGACAGGACAGCTGACCCAAATTGATCAAAGGGATATTCCACACCACATAACATCATGCTTGACAAAAAAACCTGGGGGATAGTATTTTCCAAAGTAGTTGTTGCTCAGAGACTGGCTGGGCAACCCACTGCTTGTGGAAGGTGGCAAGTTCTTGCCTCTGCATCACTTGTTGTCCTCACCCCCACACCCCATCCTTCGTTTAAACCGTCTTGATCTTGACCCACGAGTTTTTCTTGCTTTTACTTTTCTGATTCTCTCCCTCATTCCGCTGGGTGGGCCTGAGCCATCAGCTGGTGGGTGATTAGTTGCTAGCCAGGGTCAGCTGCCCTCAGAGTCACACAAGACAGTCATGCAGGTCAGATTAAAGAAAGTTTAGGATGACTTAAGGCACTGGAAAGAAAAACTACAGATGAATTGAAAATTTATTGTAATAGCTAAGGATTTCAAGAGCAGAGAACAAAAAGAGCATGTAGTTCTTCCACTACATCAGAAGCCAGCTAGCTAAATGGTTTCTAAACTACCAGGACAAAGATAAAGCAGACAAAGTCGGTGCAGTGACACTACATATTTCTGCATCTGCTTTCCCTTTAGGAGATGTGGAACAGAAGATCCTCAGGCTTGTGTTAACTGTTTTCAGGAAAATGCAAGGTCCTTCTGAAAGAAAGAGCCAAAACTCAAAGTACCAAAACCCACAAATATGCTCATTTGGGTCCCACAGTCCATGTCTGAGGAGTCCAAGACCTGCAAGTGTCCTAAAAATGAAACATTAAATCCTACATCAGAAACAAGTAGACAAGTGGAGCTTGTGACCCAACAGTGCTGACAAACTCAAAAAAACCCTGCAGATTAAATTAGACCTATGTATGACTCATCTGAATAATTGCCCAGCAAGCTGTGCCTGAAAAAAACATCTCAGCATGCAAGAATTTCTACACCTGGGTCAGAGAAGGTGAGCTGTACTTAGTTGCCTTGCTTTGCAGCAGAACTTGTCAGTGCCTTGCAGAGAAAGCCAGGTGGCGGAGGAAGAGCAGAAAGGAGACAGAACAAATGACAGTGCACAGTACAGTTGCAATGAGCTGCAGAAGATTAGTCCAACAATCAATGGATAGAGAACCAAGGTTGAGAAGAAAAGGATAAGCAATATTTCATATGCATCAACACAGAGCTGTATGAAGAAGTTTGATGAGTAGATGCTCCTAGAGAACGTATGAGAGGCCAAGTCAAATTCTTAAGCTTTTCTGGAGTGAACCACCATTGCCTGCATCTCAAATCTCTTCTATTCCATTTCATTACCTGCTCCCACAGTAACTCCTCTCTGGGGCAAACCCTGTGAAGGCACAGGAGTTGCCTAAGGCCCCTCCTGGTACCTCTGACACATGTGCTGTCTCCCTGAAAATCACTGCTTTTCAGCAAGGCTTATCAAGCCCCACAGGAAGCCTTGCCACCCAACTGGCACCACAGCTTCCAGCAGCAGGACTCAGTCATTAAGAGTTAGCTCACATAAATTATCCAGCCAAAGCACTGTGCCACAAACACACACTGTACAAAGAGAGGGGGTCATCCACATTGTATTCTGGTTTACAATGGTGGGGTTTTTGCATGGGAGGTGGGGGAGGCATATGCGTAATTGGGGGAAACTTAAAGGCTCCAAATGTGCAGAAGCCCTTCAGGACATAATTTAAAGTATTATTAGTTTGAACGATTCTAGAGGGACATACGCACAGGCTAAGAAGTGCCATCTCAAATAAGAGACATTCCTTGAATCCAAATCATGGCCAGTTTCCTGAGAAGGATGAACAATTTCTTTGAGCTTCAACTTTCAGTGCTATACTGAAACCTACTATATGAGATCAAGGCTTCAAACACACGCAATCCTGTCAATGCTGATTCTGACCACTGATCCAGAGTCTAATGTTTTCCTTCCACCATTCCACCTCTTCCCACTTGTCTACCGTAGACAAGATACTTCCTGGTAATTTAGTTTCATTCCTTTAACATTTATGGCAAAGAAAAGCACTAAAGTATGAATCCTACTTCTAAAACTCAAAAGCAATAGAATACCCACCCTTATAATTGTCCAACCTGTTCTTCCAAGCTTCAGTTACGGATATTGGAAAGCTTCTGTAAACAAACCATCAGGAGCACTTAAACTGTAGTTGATCATGCCTGTGATGGAAGAGGCACCAGAAGACCCACCAATATCCTTTCAGCCCCAGCTTCTATTATAGCTGTACTGTTTATCTATGAAACCTCATGGTTTTGTCATCCGACTCATGATTCTAAGCATCTGATGAGGGCAACACAGATAACCATTTGATAAACAAGCAAACTCACACAGAAAAAACAAAACAAAAAATAATTGAAACAGGACACAGAATGAGCAAGTTTAAACTCCAACCCTATGAAGCACAAGTATTCCAGCAGCCCTAGAAACAGAAAAGCATTGTGGTTTAAAAATAGGGTGTGATAGCAGATAACAGCGGTGATTCACCTGGAAGACAAGGAGAGTACAAAAGCAAGAGACAAGCCAAAACCTGCACTGTAATGACAACATGCAGAGTCACAGCCTTAACAGCTCCTTTGGTGCTGGAATAAGAGGTTAAGAACAGGGCAATCTGGCTTTCATGAGAACAAGTCATAGGAAAAACTATATCCATCACAGAAGCAAAAGCCACCACAAACAAATGGCTATTACCAGCTTATCTACTGATAGTGATGCACACTGCAGCCACCCGCAATCAAATACAGTAAGCCACTTTTATTTAAATCAGCACAGCTTTTGTAATTTGAACGGAGACATTTATTCACAGGCAAGAGTCTCACCATAAAGACTGCAGATACACAGAGGGAACAATATTGGGAGCAAAGGAATTTCCTGCCACAGTAGAACATGCATATATGTCTCAACTTGACCATTATCCACATGCTTATATGCACAGAATGAGACAGTAACTCCTTATACAATTGCTAATGTTTATTTGCATACTGCCCCTTTTTTGTGAACAACATAACATTTGGTCCCATTCTGCTGGGTTCATACTTTTGGGGTCAAGAGATGGATACATACATAACCTCTACCCAAAACCACAGACATGCATGCTAAACAAACATTTCTACAATTATGAGATGGATTGCATTTTTTCTTAGCTGCTTCCCGCCCTTCAATTCCCCTCAGATATTGCTTCTAACAGTTTAAGCTTCTGAGCAGCTGCTACTTTGAACCTGCTTTCTTAAAGAAAGACCATTAATGCAGACAGCATCTCCCAACAAACTCAACAGGCTCTGAAATTTTAAGAGCTTGAAGTGGGGGGGAATTGGGTAGGAAAAGAGGCTACCGCCCCTACTGAAAGACATTTATGCTAACACCTTGTTAGACACCAGAAACTCTGCTAAAGACAGATGGGTAATTGGGTTTTGCTTTGGTTAGGCTTCCTAAGAACTACTTATTAACAGAAAACCCCCTACAAACTCACCGAACACAAGCTTCCTTCTTTCTCTAAAGATGACTTCCCAGCAACATTATCCCAATGATTATATTCAGTCTTTAATCAGACCTCAAACCCTGAACAGCTCTCTGCAGCCAGAAACTAAGCAGGAGATGTTCCGAACTGTCAGCATGCTGATGGCCTCGCTGTACTTGGCTCCAACAGCGAGAGCTGGAAAAGGTGACATTTACAGTCTGGTACCTAAGCAGCAGACAGTGCTGCCTCTCTTGCAATTCTTGTTTGAAAGTCTGTACTATCAGAAAGAAAAGCCCTCTGCATTTCTTCCTCAGGCAGGACGGAATGGAGGAAAAATAAGCTGGCACGGGACAGGGAAACTTGACGTGTTCTCTCCATTACATTATTAAAGCTATCTGTCCATTTTGTACAGCTTTAAACTACGCTGCTGCCAATGGGTGTGAATACTTGCTGTGCACAGAGCACTGGACACTATTTTTGTGACAAAAAAATTCCTTGGTTCGCATCAGGGTGCTATTAATCTATTTCAGGATAAGTTAATTAAGGTAGGGCTATCTAGCTAATAATAGGGTCTATCATAGTACCATGTAGACACCTAGTCTTGTCAAGCCTGTTCTTTAAACCCCTGTCTAATCAGGCTAGACAGTTTGTACCACACAGTAATTGTTCATACACTTCCAGTGAGATGACAACTGAGAGCTGTACTTTTCAGCAACTATAAATCACAGCAGACAGAGGGGAGTGAGTAGAGAATACCAAATACATTCCTCACACCTTCAGTGCAGCATAGCATATAAGCTGAGCTCCTACTATAGGGCTCATTGGCAATAAAGAGCTAACTGTAACATGATTCAGCAAGGAGCATAAGACCATGCTTAACTTCAAATATCTGGTTAGGACCTCATGGCTTCTGTAAGGCTCAGGCAGCAGCTCTCAGTTCTGTAAATGCCCGGCTGAACTCAGGCCAAGCAAATGCAAGTGTCAAAAAGACCTGAGAAATACATCTCGGGGATGACCTTAATTGCAACCTTACACCCTCTCTTGTTTCCCAGGAAAACAGACACAGCACAAGGAGCAAAAATTTACCACTTAAAATATCACCCAGAACAAATCCAGCCATCTCCAGACAAGGTCTAGCTAGGCCAAGCAGCACTTTCATGCCAGTGATCTAGAACGGACCCTGTATTTCCTTTCCTCTACACATAACCACTCTAGACCACTTTCCTGCAACAAAGAAAATAAATAATTCACATTGGTCTGGGATCAAAATATGCACCAAACAAGATGCTGCCACCTCCTGATTCAGTAGGGGACTGACCTAGAAAACCCACAAAGCTGGACCAAGTGCATCTAAACACTACTCACTGCTGCCAAAATTGGACAGTCGCCTTTCCTCTGTGTTCATCCTGCCTCTTGAAAAGCCATTTCAGCTCACATTCTGGAAATTTATCCAGGAAAGAAAAATGAAACTGTTTTCTTTCTGATTAGCAATTTAAATCAGGTCAGTGATGACTATGAGAACTGGGGGCAGCACAACTGAAAGCAAGGGTCAGGAGAGAAAGAGGGTCACCACATCCTGCAGCAGAAATACACTGACCACCTCAGCTATATCATCTAACCCTACTTTAGGGTATTTGAAAAGGCAAGTGATGGAAAAATAGTCTGCTCTAAAGTGGAAGTGCTCAAACAAGGGAAAATTGCAGCAATGATTATGAAATGCAGATTCTTCAAGTCTCTCCGCAAAACCAGAATCAATGGGACCACCCAACAAACTCAGCTTTGTCCTAACTCGCTTGTCACTGAAGTGACTATTCAAGTCTCCAGGCCAGTGTGTCTCACAACAAGCCCTTCCAAAAGCATCTCTCAGGTTTTATTTATTCAGAAAAATCTCACCCTCCTTGAAACCCAGTGCAAACAAATAGATATCACCCTTAATACTATCAGCATGAGAATCACAGTACCTAAGGGAGAAGGCAGAGGAGGAAGAAGCCTGAGGAAAAGAAAACAGCCAACGAACACAAATGGGAACAATGATGTGAAAAAGCAACCAAACCCCTATCTTTTGGGAGACAGAGGAAAAACTTGTTGGCTTCCAAGAACTTGTTTCCCTTTTTTTTTCCCCCCTCTCCTCCGTCTTATTTACTAATTAAAAATATATTTTTGAGTAATACCTATATGGAGTTTCCTGTTTACACAGCAGTAACTCTGTGAGCCAATAAACTCAGTAGCCTGAAGTACCTAGCCTTAACACACACTCAGTCCAGAATACAGTAATTACCTTGTAAACTGGAAGCACGCTACTGCCAATGCACCGAGGCACAGGAACAAAAGGCACACAGAAGTTCTACTTCTGCACTAACACCTCCTGCAGCTTACTTAAAGTGCAAATCAGAAATTAAATCAAATGCAAATAATACTTTAGGGCTATCTATGCCAACAAGTGTTTGCCAGCACTCTGTGCAGCTTGCTTTAAAAATCACAATTACTTTTTTTTAGTTGTAAACATCTTCCATGGGCTGACATAGGCAAAATACTTTCAGGCATCACAGGGTAGCTTTAGAAAGGCTTGTAGGCATAAGCTGAGTAGAGCAAGGTAAAGGAAATTTTTGTTATAACCTACACCTCACTGTTGCAGGGTTGTAAGCAGATGACAAGAGTTAGTGTGCATACATTCTGAAAGGTATCAGACTTTATGGGAATCATACACATGGTAACACCAGCCGAATGTATGGGTGTATCAGTAGAGACTTATGCAGGATGCAGCTACATGAATGGCTCCTCGCTGACTCACATCATAAAAGTCTGCCTTTTGAGAAGAGCAGGAGCAGTAACAAGTCTTATCCTCTGATCTGGAAGACAAGTTCTGAATCAGTGGATTTTGCATTTTAATCTAACTTAGATAAGCTAACCTACTTTACAAAAGTGATATCCCCACCTCATCTTGGTTCTCCACAGTTCCAAGTTATACAGGCTGCAACAGGCCTACGAAGACAGAATTTTCAAAAATATACCTCTTGAGCAGTCAGCAACCATCCCCACTCAGTCACTTGACAGACAGCAGAAGGCCTGGACATAAAAGCAGGTCCAAATCTTGTCTCTAATATAGGACACAATTATTCTCAGTCACCCTAGTCATTCCTCAACAGTGGCCCATCTCTGATACGCAGTCTTCAGAGAATGCCCATCAGCAGTCACTTGCACAAAAACATAGACAAATGGGTTAACACCAAGATGTTATAAAGACCATTTTAAAGGGAGAACTTCAAGCAGCTGTTGGAACCTGGTTCTGAAAGGCGTTCTGCAGACACCAAGGGAATTCTTCAACACTCCTTTTAAAAAAGGTTTGGGCAAAGCAATTATCTGTCCCTTAAAATAAAAGTATATCTTTCAAATCTCTGGCACAGCAAGAACAAAAAGGAAACCCACTACCAAGCTTAGCACCCTTTCCCCCCTCCCCCCCCTTTCCATTGGGATTTGCTATATTGTAATCTATGTAGGAAGCCACAGCTAACCAGCTGCTTTTCTGCACTTAAGGAATCTCTTTTACCCTGTATTTCTTGAACAAGAGCCCATCAATAACAGAACAGAAGAATGGTTAAGCTTGGAAGGGACCTCTGGACATAGTTTAGTCTAGCTAGAGCCACTACACCCTTGAGAAAAGCATCAGCAGCTATCCTCACTTGCAGACTTCACCCACACATAAACCAAAACATACCACAGTTAAGGTGCTACCAATACTACCAATATTTGAACTCTGTGCCACATGAAAGGCATGAAACCCACCAAAAGGGCCACGCTTGGCTTTAAAGCACAGCCTTCTTCAGAGGTGCCTTGGTGCACCTGGAGATTCAGAGAAGTACAGAAACAGACATAAACTGCAGCTCCGTTTAAGTGCCCTTCCCTTTAACTCATGTTAACGACACCATCTAGTGGATTACACGCAGGCAGACAATTTTTTTTGATCAGTAACAAAACACCCAGTAAAGTAATACCACAGGGTAATTTCTAGTAAAATTAGAGAATGCAAGTATCACTTATAAATAATGCATGATAAATAAACTTCTTGTGTGCATGCCAGTCGCTGAAAGGTCAGTCCACAAGCAGCTTACCCAACTGATGTGATAGGAACCCAGACACACAAGATTTGCTTGTCTTTGACTACAGAATCAAGAAGTTAAGTGCCAGTAGAACTACTACTGTCAAGTCCTGCGTATTTAACAAAATAAAACTCCAAAGACTCGTGGGATGAGTAAACGTTCAATCAGTTGTAGCAGTACAGCAATAATAACCTTTAATCAGATCAAGAAGTCAACACAAAGTTGAAGAACAGCTATCTTTATCATTCTGTAAACTTCACAATCACTTCATTTTCACCTCTTCACATAATTCCAACTTCTATCATATCTCTGCAGAAATATTTCAGTTCTTCAGGGGATGCTTTTATCCTCTTCTCAAGCTTTGCTTTTACAGTTTTTAAGCAAGATGGACAACACCATCCAGTGCTATACAGCGCCTTTTGTATGCCAGCCTTCATCACTGGAAGGGAAAGATGCTTCCTCAAGCTAACCAAAAGCTACTGTGCTGACCAGACACTTTTACTAACTTGTCCACTCTGCTAGCACAGGCAAATACACTGAATATAATGAGTGAAGCATCCTGGAACTGCATTGTTCTGGAGGGAGGAATTCAAGGCATTGAGTTGACTGGCTGCACCCATTAAGCTATTCTAGCTAGTATCTACAGCCTTAAAACAAGAATCATCATTTAGTCTACAACATTAATCCCCTTGCTATGCATCTATTCCAGTTAAAAAGGAAAAAAAAAAAAGCAGGTAGAGCTTTTTGTAACACTAGCATGCCAGCTAATAGGATTTGAAACACCACAGTGGACAAAACAAGCTCTTAGTTGATACTTGCAAGTTACACACAGCCCTCATAAACCACTGAAGGCCACTCAAGTGGCCAGGCCTCTTCACAAGCTGCCTGAAAGGATAACCAAGATGAGGTGTTTTCACCTAGGTTATGGTAGGAAAAAAGCATGCCCTAATCCCAAATTTCTTTAAAAAATAATTTGGATTGATAACGCACACTTATTTCATATTTGAACAGATACATTACAAAGCAAACTGAACATCACCAGGAGCAAGAAAAAACAATTTTGCTTGGAAAAAAAAAAATTTAACAGCCAAAGGAAACCCAGGGAGCAGCAATACCTAACACTAAGGAAGGCCATGGTTACTTTGTCCCACTCAAGTCCCATGGCAAGCGCTCCAACGCCTCACACAGCTGTCACAACAGCACAGGAACACCGAAAGACAGGGGCTTCCCCTCAGCTTCCCTCACATTGAGGGCAGAAACCTCTTTCCTTCCCTACAGTTCTTCTCCCAGCAGAGAAAACCGCTCAGGGCCGCACTCCACGACGGACCCGGAAACCCAGGGAGCAGCAATACCTAACACTAAGGAAGGCCATGGTTACTTTGTCCCACTCAAGTCCCATGGCAAGCGCTCCAACGCCTCACACAGCTGTCACAACAGCACAGGAACACCGAAAGACAGGGGCTTCCCCTCAGCTTCCCTCACATTGAGGGCAGAAACCTCTTTCCTTCCCTACAGTTCTTCTCCCAACCCCCCCCCCCGCCAACAGACAAAAATGGCGGGCTCCCGCTCAGCACCCGGCGGCACGCACACGCACGAGGGCGCCGCGCGGGGCGATTTTACACGCGCGCCCTCGCCCCGCCCCCCCTTCCACCGCGCATGCGTCGCCCGTTCTCTCTCCGCCTCTCCGCTTCTCCGCCCGCGGCGCCCTGTGACGCGCGGAGCGTAAACAAAGCGGTGCATTCTGGGAAGAGGGAATCGTTACGTGCAGGAAGAGTGAGCCTCCATCTTAGGCGCTCGGCGCGTCGCGGCGGCGGCGGCGGGATGGCGGCTGATAGCCGGGAGGAAAAAGGTACCCGGTGGTAGGGGTGGGGGCAATCCTCCGAGTCGTCCCACCTCCCCCGGGTTATCCCCCCTCCCCCGGGCCTGCTTGGTTGCTGGTGCTGGGCCTTCACTGTGGGAGACGTCCGTGAGGAGAGTGGAGGGGCGGCGGGGCCGGGAGGCCCTCTTCGAGGACGATTTTCGTAGTCTTTAGACGTGGCGTGTGGGGAAACGCTGCCTGTTGTGCCCTGGGGTGCTGGAGGTGATGGGGCCATCGCACCGTAACGTGGTGCCCCGGCGGCAGTGGGCTCAGGGCAAGGTGACTTGAGCAGCGGGAATAGGAATCAGTTCGTGGGCCGTAAGTTTAACGTTACTGGCAGCGAGTTACTGCTGGTTATTTTTTCGCAGAAAGTATCTGTTTATTTCTGCTTGGATCCCTAGCTGTATTTTTTGCAGGATTTTCTGCCGAGGGACGTAGTTATGGTAGCAAGCAGACGCTGACGTTGGAATATTATTTTGGTGATTTTTCGGCTTTTTGCAGTTATGCGTTCTGGGCACTGTGGGTAAATAAGTTTGAATTAAAGGAATTGAACGTTTCCAGGGTTATGTATATTCACAACTCTTATAATTGCCCGTCACTGTATGCAGAAGCTGAAGTGATCCACATGTTGTCTGTGAGGTTATGAGAGTCAGTCCTCACAAAATAGTCCATTTAAGAAGTAAAAACAAAATTTAGATGTAGAAGATTGCTGTTTGGTGGTTAGTGCAGATAATAGCGTTATAAAAAAGGTAAAGGATCGTTGTGGTGGTGTGGTTTGGTTTACATTGTTTTGGATTTCTGTGGAATACATTTTGCGTAAAGTTTTTTGCAGGATAGATGTCCATAAAATGTCTTTTGTCAGAATGGTGAAAGTTTGCAGTCTCTAATATTTATTGTGAAACTAGATCACATGGAAAATTCCCACTAGATTTTCTTAGAACTGATAAGTAAAATTATTTCTGGTGCTTGATTCTTAATGGTATTATTGTAAGACTGGTGGGATAGGATACAGTCAGGTTCTGTTGAAACAAATGTGAGCTGCCACCATGGATGAGCAGTGAAACTGAAATGTTTACTGTTGTCATCTATAAATTTCTACTCATACAACCATTTATCCACATGGGCTTGAATTTTTTTATTCTTTGGGGTTTTTTGTTCTTTTTTTTTTTTTAAATCACTGACAGTGGTCAAGACATGAGTAGCAGACAAGAAATGTTTTTATGTTTTGTATCTTAATTTGCTTTTAATTTTCTGTCTTGTGAAAGGGATGATTCTGACTGAATAGCAGGTGTTAATGCACATTTATTTGTAACTGAACTTATTTCTACTGTAAATGTGACGTTATTTTTATGTTCCTTTTGGAAGAGAAATGCTGTTTCACTGCTTAAAAAAAGTGGAAATAAATCTTGCATACCCTTTTGGTTTGAAATTGCCTGGTTTTATCTCCTCTGTTTGCCAAATCAGATTTTTGCTTGGACCCTTCCTTGAATAGATCTAACGCTCGTGGCCAGCAGAGGAAAAATGGCCTCCCCAGGTTACTTTCCTGCTGTTTCAGGTGAGTTAAATTTGTTCATGGAAGGATCCAACACACCCCCGAGTCAACAAAAGATGAGTTGCAGGAGAGCCCAGTTGGGAGTGTCTGTAATGAAAAGGACTCATTTGGACCTTCTCCCTTCAGCAGTGATGAACTGTAAGAAATCTGTCCTCTATCCTCTACTGCTTTTCTGTTTCTTTTTTTTGTGCTTTTCCTGATGCTTATCTTGATCTGTCTGAGATAATTTAGCTCATCAGGTTGAACACTAACAGTGACAGTTCAGTGAGTGGAATCATCTTGTGGAAGTCAGTTGAGCAGTATACCTGATGCAAGTGAGAGGTGGGAACTGTGTGTTCAGATTGCCCTTTTTGCATCACCAGGCCGCTACATAAATCTGGAAACTTATTTTTAAATAAATCAGATACAGCGAGGGGGGGGGGGGGGGAACTCATCCTGCTCCTGTCTTTTGTGTACTTGTCTAAGGTTCCAACTATAAATCAGGCACCTAACCTAAAGGGGGGGGGGGGGGAACTCATCCTGCTCCTGTCTTTTGTGTACTTGTCTAAGGTTCCAACTATAAATCAGGCCCACCTAACCTGGAAGGAATTTACCACAGAGTATGTGTCGGACTTGCTTATTCCATTAAATTTTCCTTATCTTCTCATTTATTTCTGAACCAGCTGATACATGAATCTTTTAGCACCTCTGAATGCTACTGCAGTAGCTAGGTTAAATGTAGTTTACTCAAGTATGCTGTTGCCTCACCAAAAGGAAAACAAAGCTAAGGATCAATATGTGTGATCTGAGATGGGTGATATGTTTAATATTCTAATCCTAGTGCACCTCTTTTTCGTTCGTCTCCGGTAAAAAAATCTGGTGCTCTGAACTTGCCTAGTCTTCCGTGAGGAAGCAGAATACAAGCCAGGAAATTGCAGCCCATGTTTAGCAGTTGCACAGCCATGAATCTGACTCTCTTATATCTCATCAGTAACAGCAAGAATATTTGCTGTGGATATATAGGTATCTACAAACATAAAGGGCTGTTCCCAAGAGAATTACGATGCAGCTTCGTGTTATATTTAAATGCCCTTTAACTGTAAACTGCCAGGGAAAGGCTTGATCCACCTCTCTCTGCACTGCTTCCTTTGCATCGGCTACAGCAATTGTGCAGTTCAGGGACCACTTCTGCATTCCCCTGCCACAGAAAATGTGGAGAAATGCCAGCGGGAAAGCTAGCACACATGCTGACTTCAGATTCAGTAGTACATAGTAGAGATACAATTACAATACTAACCTTTTTTCTGGTGTGGATTGTCTTTTTTTAATATCAAGCTGTAAAACTTCTCTTGTGGCGCAGCTCAAGATTTTGAGATAGACAAGTTGCCAAACTCTGGAGGACCTCATTTGCTGCCTTACCCAGATTTCATCCAGTACAGGAGTCCTTACCTGCTGCTTTATAATGTTGTACAATGTGTCTTCTACAGATACTGTCAACTAGCTGAATCCTTGGAGTTTGCTTTGCTTTCCTTTTCCTGAACACAGAAAATAGAATCAATCATAGTAATACGAAGTGGAAAGAGCTAAGAATTCCAGAGTTTAGAAGAAATATGAGATTCCAAAATGAATACTTTTTCTATTATTTTTCCCTTTGCATGCTTAGGCTTAGTTCACTCTTATTTTTAAAGTGCTTGGAATCTGCTGTCTTAAAGCCGGTGAATCCTTCTTCTACCAGAATCACCATATATCCCCTTTGGTTTCAGGCAAAGTGAAACAGAGTCAGAAACAGTGGCAAATTTTAAAAGTTCTGTGACCAAGTGTGGTCATTTACTGCTGCTAGCATGAATATCCTTAAACTTTTGCCCTTTTGATCAAGGTGAATTAGTTGTAGCATTTTTTTTCAAAGCGGCTCAGAATTAATTATGCAGCAAATAAGTCTATTTTCCCCTTCTTCAGAGGGCTGACCTAGCTTATGTTCTTGTTGTTAACTTGCCCTGTTGTGTTTTTTCTACTTGTAGGTGAACCACAAAATTCACCCTCCTAACACAGCAAAGACAACAAAAATAGCGGGGCAGGAGGGGAGATAATTTAAGGTGCAAGTTCTTTGGGATTTTGAGGAGAGAGGTCCCTCCTCTTTGCTTATGGCACTCAGGCTATCTCCCAGTCTCCTTTTTCTCAAATTTTGTACAGGCTTTTTTGTTAAGCTTTCATTTGTAGGTCAGCTTTCCTGCAAAGCTTGTGTGACATGAGGAACCAACTTGGACCTTATTCAGAGGCTTGAATGTGTCCTGTGATGTACTTTAATTCTTTTATTGGCTTTGCTTGATCCTTCCGACTGAAATTGTGGAAATAAATCAAGATGTTAATTTTTGCCTTGTGGCAGATCTGTAACCTTAATGGAAATGTTTGGGTTTGCAAATACTAGTTCTACTGTAGTTTACATATCCAGACATTTTATAGTTGTTTTTAAGTTTTTTTGTTTGTTTGTTTTCAGATGGTGAACTGAATGTTCTGGATGACATTTTGACTGATGCTCCTGACCAAGATGATGAGTTGTATAACCCCGACAGTGAGCAAGATAAAAGTGAGAAAAAGGGTAGGTGACTTTGGTAGTGGATGTCCTGCAAGAATGTAAATGGTAAAAAACATCTTTCTTAAAGTGTTCTTTCTTAAAAGGTTAAAGTCTTTGAAGTAGCAGCTCTTATAACCTGATGCAAAGAGCGAAAGAGTTCCAAAAGTCTTTATTTCGTGGACATCTGCTTTTTCACCTTACCTTCCAAGCAAACAGTTAGCTAGGTTTCCTTTTGTCTCAAAAGCAATTGCTGAGTCTGGCTTGTTGTGAATTCATTTGCTGTTAGAAAATGACTGTCTTTTTTGGTCCGATGAAGTGAAATGGAAATGGAACAAGGGGGTCCCAAAGTCTGGTTCCAGCTCAGTTCTTGATTTGGCTTTAGACCAATCCCATAAGCATTTAATTTAGCATTCCCATATCTAAAATTTAGAAAACACCTACCAAAGCCTAAAGGATTGCTTTTTTTTAAAGTAAAATATATGTTTTAGAACATGAGCTGTTCCTAGCAAGCAGTTTTGAGTGTTGTTGCAAAGCCTACAACTGGAAGATGCTACCTATGACTGCAACAGGGGAATTACCCAAAGTAGAGAAAATAGGTGCCTCTGCACAGTTTTTGGTTTGATATACAAAATAACATTGAACTCGGTATCTCTTTCTGTTTAAGGATCAAAAAGAAAAACTGACAGGATGGAAAACTCTGAAAGCAAGAGACAAAAACCTTCTGTGCATTCATCGAGGCAGATGATGCCAAAGCCTCCTAGTTCATCAGTTAGCAATAACAAGAGAATAGTGAGTACGAAAGGAAAACCGGTATCAGAATACAAGAATGAGGATTATCAGAGGTCTGATAGAAACAAGCGCCCAGATGGTGATCGAAAGACGCGCATGTCGAGCAGTTCCAGGGAACCTTATAAAGGACAACCAGAAAAAACTTGCATGAGGAAGAGGGATATTGACAGAAGGGCGAAGTCTTCTACGCCAGATGGTTCAGAGGTATTAAATATTCTTGCTGCCTTATAAATAAAGCAATTATATGAGACCTTTTTAAGGCACATTCTCTTAGGACTGTGTGTGCATCCTGACAATGTTATATGACTGCTGATTCACTTTTTCTTTAAACATCAGAGAATCAGGCATGATGTGGATAGAAGACCAAGCAGATCCAGCCATTCTTCTAAAGAAGAGGTGAACTCTGAGGAATATTGTTCAGATCACGAGACTGGCAGTAGTGGTTCCTCTGAACAAGGCAATACAGAGAATGAGGAGGAAGGAATGGAAGAAGAGGAAGATGATGAAGGGGAGGAGGACGAAGAGGTAGAAGAAGATGGGGAGGAGGATGAAGAAGAGTATGAACAGGATGAGAGAGATCAGAAGGAAGGAAATGACTATGACACACGAAGTGAAGCCAGCGATTCTGATTCTGAATCTGCCTCTTTCACGGATGGGTCAGTCAGATCTGGGACTGGTTCAGATGCATCAGGTAGGTAACATCTAGCATGCTAATCTGAAATACCTTGCCATTGAAAATTTGGCTGCTTTTAAAAATAACCACTTCCTGACTATGTCAGAAGTAAGCCTTAGTAGCACAAGTCAGTAAGTTGTTAATTATGAAATACCATAGGCACGGAAAAAATGTACTGGAAAGTGGTATTTCCTTACACCAAAACTTGTGGATATCAGGATTACTGTGCTGAGGATTCATAGTGTTCTTGATTGCTTTGGCCTTGCTGTTCAATGCTTTGAATCGTTAGATTTAGTATTTCCTTAGGTATCTAACGGCTTAGTTTCCCATACGATTCATTTTAAGTTGGTGTTGAGCTGTTCTGTATTCATCTAGATGAGTGACCAGGTAGACTGGTGTAGTAAAAGCACCATCTCCCCAGGGAAGGATAGTTGAATCTTAAATAGTGGCTGCCTTCAGCATAGGAAATCTAAACCTAAGTTGAAATGATTAGCTGTTAGGGCAAACTTAGAAAGAGAGAAATGTTTTAAGCAGAAACTAGAAACAAATGGTTCACAGTTGTATATTATAACTGGTCCTAACTTACAGATGTGAAGTGTTAATGACATAAATACTTTTGGTTTTGGCTGGTTTTTTTGTTTTTGGTTTGTTTGTTGTTGTTTTTTTTTAAGAAAGCGGCTTGCAATCCTGTTAAGATTCCTCTTGTATATCTTCCTTGTCTGAAGTCTCCATAGGTGGTCATCCTGCTTAACATAATGCCTTTTTTGGCTCAGCTCTGCTGTTTGGAATTAGAGAACAGAAAGGTGTAACCTAAAGACAAGTGAAGCTGTAATAACTGTTCTAAAAAGCTCCGTAGTGTAACGTAACACTTCTAAGAGTGGAAATAATTGCCTGTGTGCCACAGTGTTTTGTTTTCATACCACTTGCCATTTTGCTGAGCTCTGAGCAAACGAGCCCATATCACTATCGCAATACAGTTTGTGCTCTGTGTTGCAAATTTGGCTGAAGGCTGGAGAGAAGAGCTAAACCACCCTTACTAAAATACTTAGGAGATAAATTCTGTCTCTAAACTTTGCACAGAAATACTGGATTTGTGGTGTTTGTCTTCCTTTTGCGAATGAAAAGCTTGAGTAATTAGCATTTGCTTCTTTGATGCGTGATAGTTTTGGGGCAGCAACCACAATTTTCACGTGCAAGCCAAATGCTAACTTCACTATTACAGATGTTGTTTTCCTGTCTCAGTACTTTTTATCTCAATTTTGCCTGCCACTTGATGTTTAAAATATTGCTTTTACTTGTTATGGGTTTTTTTAGATGAGAAAAAGAAGGAGAGGAAGAGAGCTAGAGGTATCTCTCCAATTGTTTTTGACAGAAGTGGAAGTTCTGCATCAGAATCGTATGCAGGTATTCTTTCCTTTTATTGCTTGTCATCCTGACTTGCATCAAATCTTAATGTGTAATCTAAAATAAATGTAACTGGCTGTAGAGGTTTATGGGGTATGTAGCTTTGTATAATTTGGTATTGACTTCTGGCATGTTGTGTGTGGATACCTTTGGGGGGAAGTAGGCTTTCTTGTTACTTTAATGCTATTCTGTTGCTTAAGTGGAATTTTCACTTTTTTTTTTTAAACTTGGAAGATGATGATTCAGTGACTAGTTTTCTGAGTAGGAAATTGTTCAAATACTATTTAAAAAAACCAAACCCAAACCAAACAACCCAAAAACAAAACAAAAAAAAACCAAAACAAAACACTCGTGCACATTGAATAGTATTTTTGTGTGTGTGGGTGCGCGCCAGAAAGCATAATTTGTCATGAATGAAAATTGTATGTGACAAGGCTGTAGAAATTGTATATTATCTCTATTAAGGCTGAATCTGAACAAATGTACTTTGGCTAAACACAGGTTCAGAAAAGAAGCATGAGAAATTATCATCTTCCGTTCGTGCTGTCCAAAAAGGTATCATTTAAATTTGAATTTTTAATGCATGCCCCATAGCAAGCCATTGTCTCTGTTCATTAAATAGTAATGTTCCGATATAAATCAGTTTGAGCGCATAATTGTTCTGAGCATAACAAGTGAATCTTGAGCTACTTTTGCATGTGTTGAGAGCGATATGCAAAAAGTTCAGTCGCTTTGCTCCTTGCAGAGGCAGCAAAGCAAAAAATAAAGTGCTTACATCTGAAAAAAGTAACATTTCAGCATTCTCTATTGGATGACTCGTGCTGATATGAATGTTATCCAGTATTTATCCAAAGATTCTTAAGCAAGGAAATAAGTCCTGTATATCGGAACATCACTGAATCATGCTGATTTTATTTTATTTTTTCTTTACCTGAATATCTAAGTTTTAGTTTTGATTTGGTTTCCCCTGGCATTTTGTGCTCTACAGCTTAGACTTCAAGTTTCAAGTTGGGTGGTTGTCTGTGATAATACATAGGTAGGAACTGGGTGGGATACAGTCTATTTTGAAGGAAACAAACAACTATCTACACTCAGAGCAACATTTTTGACAATTGTAAATATTTACAGTTCAGCTTATTTGACACTTTGTTTTTTCAGACCAAACAAGTAAACTTAAATATATTCTCCAAGATGCAAGATTCTTTCTCATCAAGAGTAATAACCATGAAAACGTATCACTTGCTAAAGCAAAGGTATGTTGAATTTTCTTCAAACTGATCACTTTGTCTATTTTCAAAAACTCCCATCTTACTATAGAAAAGCATATAGATAGATGTGTTCTTTTCTCCATCACTCAGATCTTGGTAGAGGCAAGGATGCCTACTGCTTCTTGATTCTTCAAGGGTAGCTATTCTGCTTCCACTGTAACCTAGAAAAGTTTCTAGACCATCAGTCATTTATCTTGATAAGAGTAGGGTTAAAAAGGGGCCTCAAGGTCTGTTTGATAACGTCCTAAGCCAGCCTCCATTGGAGATGCTGGGATGGTATTTTCTCCCTTTCATCAGCACCTGTGTTCATATTGCTGTACTGTGAGGAGGTTCAGAAGGTGGTTTTGGTTTTCGTCTAATGCTATAACAGTAATTTTTTTCAGTTGATTCAGGGATCTGACGGCTTATTGCAGAAATATATGCCTGACAGTGCTGGTGTAAGGGAGTTCTTTGGGAGGGATTCCAGTGCACTGGACTTCAGCTGCTGAGGAATGGCATTAGGCCACTCTGGTGGTTTTGTATTTGCATGTGTTATTTGGAACAGCTTGTAGAGAAAATAGCTGATTTGCTGTTACACAATATACACAGAGTAGATGATTCTATTAGTGAAGATTTTCTCAAATAGAATAGCATTGAAACAATTAAATGAATCTTAAAATTCCTGGACGGGTTTGGCTCCCCCCACCAGCTTTGGGTCTGATCTGTGCAGTGAACACCATTCTGTCTGGCGTTTGCTTTAGCTCTTTAGAGGAGTATATCCTTTCTGTGCCTCATCCACACTTGGGGCTGCAACAGTATCCTTGTTCGTAAAATTCTTGGAGTGGATGCGTTGTCTCTCAGCGTATAGGCATCAGTGTTTTGCCACTGCACTTTCATGAAACTGGCTTTTGTGGTGCCAGTGCAGTAAGTTGTTCTAGTTCACATCAGGGCTTCAAAAGCAGCCAAAAGCAATATACATCTGACTGAAAGCTAGTAAAAAACCCAAATAGTTCTCTGGTGAGTCTAATGAATTGTTGGTCAGGCAAGTACTAATCTGAGCACAGAGTAGGACATGAGAACATATCTTCAATAAAACAGGAAGGGGAGGAACATTTTCTTTGGTAGATCCTGGATCATATTCTGAGGCTGAAGTTTGAACATGTTAAACCAGCATAAGCTTCTCCTCTGAGCTTGCCCAGAGAATGGACTGGGGAGCTGGTCTTGCTGAAAAGTAATACAGCAAACTGGTATTCTATAGCTCAGCTCAGTTGGTACCTTAAAACAGATGGGGTTTTATTGTGCATGGCTACACAATGGCTGGTGAAAGGGAAAAGGTAGGAATTAGTAGGTGGGGATGTGAGAGGCTGAACAAACTGTTCTGAGTTGTCTTGCCAATTTAAAATGTTGGTCTGGTGTCTTTCATGTTTCTGGCCTTTCACTAAAAGAGTTTTAAAATCTGTAAGCTGTCGTCAACAAATCTGTCATACTAAGAAGGTTACTGAAGACTACCTGCCCACCTTTCAGTATATACGCTGCTGGTTTTTCATCATTTGTGTGTATTATATAATACATGAACTCCCAAAGTCACTTAAAACATACATTAAAAATACTAAAGGCAAAGGTTTTCTGATGTCTGTCCATCATTATAATTACAAATGAAACCTTATAGATGGTCTAAATGCATCTGCAGGGTTCAAAAAGAGATTGAAAAGCCAGTGTTTTAAAAGTTTTTTGTCATGGGGCAGGCTAAAAAAATTTTCTGAAGGAACTGAATTTAGCAATACCTTTCTCTTTCCATTATCTTCTGTCCTAGAACACTAGTCTGGTCGTATTTTCCTCATCTGCACTATATACTTATGTTAGCTAAATCACTTGAGATGAACTCTTAAATTTTGGTGGTGGGGTGGGGGTTGTTTTGTTTTAGGGAGTATGGTCGACACTTCCAGTGAATGAAAAGAAGCTTAATGCTGCATTTAGATCAGCGAGGAGTGTTATTTTGATATTTTCTGTAAGAGAGAGTGGCAAATTCCAAGGTAAGGGAAAGTGAGCTGTTATCAAGGTAAGTGAAAGTGAGTTTTATGTGCAATAGCTTTTCTGTTGTCTTTGTTACAATTCATGTGAAATCCTCTAGGATTTGCAAGACTGTCTTCAGAGTCCCATCATGGAGGATCACCTATACACTGGGTGCTGCCTGCAGGAATGAATGCAAAAATGTTGGGAGGTGTCTTTAAAATTGACTGGATTTGCAGGTAAATAATTGTTCGTTTATGTTGCTGTTTAGTAACAAGGCATTATAATACCATTTCTGTGTATTACTCACTCGAGTGCTGACAGCATCCTTTTGAAAACCCAGTTCAACCAGAGGTCTGTCCTCCAATCTCCCCAAATCCATGCCTCCATGTTACTGAGCTTGGGACTCAGGTCTGTACCTGACATGCACTATAGAAAATACTTTTTAAATTTTTATGTAGACAATTAAGTAATTCAGAGATTTTTAACACTTGTGTTCCTTTACTGATCTCTTGCACTGAAACCAGAAAACTGTATTCTGAAGTCTTTGTTGAGTAAAAACAACTGCTCACTTGAACAGACAGCTGTGGATAAAAGGGAAAAAAATCCTGTAAGGTCAGATCTGTCTTCATCTGACATCTTGGCATCTGACTGAACAAAGAAAATGCTGCTGCTTTAAAATAACATATGAAATAGTACAGGTATTTTGCATAACATATAGGTTGTGAGCAGTATGTTCATTGATCTGAGTATGTCTTACAGAAAAGGTTTTAAACCTCTCTTAAGAAAAAGAGCTATATCAGTCCTGTGAGATACATTGCATGGTTGTCCAAGCACTTTGGGCTGCCAGAAAGACTAAATACAGGGAAGGTGAGACTTCAAATCAGAGAAAAATCTAGGTCGGAAAGGTCCTCTGGAAGTTACTGACTCCTACCTCCAGCTCAAAGCGGTTCTAGTTTCATAGTTAGGTCAGATGCTCAGGGGTTTATTTCAGAGGTACCATGAGCTACCACCTCACGTAGAGACTGGTCAGCATATTCAGATGGTGAGATAATAAGCAAGCACGGTCTCTATATTGTCCAAAGACCAAAAAAAATTTCTTTAATAAGATAGGCTGTCATAGTATGGACTATACTAGTTAATATTGGAATAAGTCAAAGTGAAATCTTCAGTTACTAATGCTTAATATGTACTAATACATTCATTGAGAGACCTGACAGTGCAAAGGGTAACAGGATTATTTTGTGTGTACTGTCCTGCTGTATGCATTTTTAATTTTTTTTTTACGAAAAACGGAGGCAAAACTATAAATGATGCCACTTGCATGTTTAGGCGTGAATTGCCGTTCACTAAGTCTGCTCACCTGACCAATCCTTGGAACGAACATAAGCCAGTAAAGATTGGACGCGATGGACAGGTTTGTTAATTTGTTTTTTTTTTTCTATAACCCACATCTTCTAGTGCTTGCTTTCAGCTTTGTATCTACAGAAGATTTGGAATCTTTTTAGATCAGTTGTTACTTGCAGTAGAGTACTGTGACTAAGGCACTCGGCTTATTTCTAATGTTGTTGTGGAAGAATGAAACAGAAAAAAATATGGTGCCGATTCTGTTGTCATCTTTGTGATAAACAGTGTTTGATGCTTCAAAACTGTGATATTTTGGATTTGAAATGTAACGTGCCTTGCATTGTATGGTGTGCAAACCTATATAGCATCAGTTTTTAAGAACAAGCTCTGGTGTTTCCAGCTGTGTTCTGTGTTGCATTTTTTTTATGTACTGTATTGCTTAGGGCATAGACTCTACCATTATAAAGTATATGCTAAGTAAATTTTAAGTGGGGTGGCTTTTTGTCTTGTCAGACATACCAGAGTGCAGGTGTGTTGCTGCTGTCCTCAAGTAACCCAGCCTTGACTAAAATAACGGGTTCTGCTTTCTTAAGGCAAAATGGGAGTTTCGTAATCCCCATACTGTATAGAAAATGTGGACACTCTGCATTATTTTGCTCATAGACACGTTCACTTTGTTGGGTAGCACAAGTAAATATTTTCGGTCTTGTTTTTAATTTAGTGTGAACTTAAAAAAAAAGAAAAAGGATTTCAGTTAACTTTGTTTCTGTTAAATGGTCAAGGAAATAAATTTTTTAATGTTTTGTCCACTTCACTATAGAGTTGCAATCTGGACGTGGGTTTCATCTTTTTTCATAAAATTGCTGTACTGTTAGGTACTGGGCAAGCATTGTCTAATGATTGTTCTCCCTGCTTTTCAACTCGGGTTATTTCCTGAAGTGGTTGTCGTTTATCCATTTACATTTTGTGTAACCCTGAATGGATCTCTTCTGAGGACATGTACACTGAGCTTCTTGCATTTACGACATCCTTTGGGAAGGCGTTCTGTGGGCCTGCTAGTCACCAGGTTGAAGAAGCACTTTTTTGGATTGTTTTGCGCCTGGCTCCTGCTAGCTTCATTTGATGGCCCTGAGTTCTTGTACCGGAAGAGGGAGTCAACAAGTTGATCTCTGTCCCTCTCTCCTCCAAACAACTTGTGGTGTCGGACACTCCCATTGTATCTGTCTTGTGCCCCATACCCCACATACTCCTCTTTTTATTCTAGGCTGGAGAGACCGACCTGCTCAGTCATTGCATGTAGAAATTGTTGCGCTCATTCAGTTATCCTTGGTGCCCTGCTTTGAAGCTTTTCTGTTTCTACTGTCCCCCTATTTTTTTGAGATGAAGGGGTCAGAACTGCACCCAGTATTTAAGGTGTGGGTGGAACATGGACTTTCAGTGTGGTATAATGACTTTCTCATTCTGTGTTCCTTTCCTAATAATCCTGAACACACGATTTGCTTGTTTTGACTGCTGTCAAGCTTTGAGCTGGTATTTTCATGGACCTGTCTACCATACACTGAAGAACTCACTTTTGAGTGGTAATAGTCAACTTCATCAGGCCATGGCTTTATATGTGAAGCTGGGATGGATTTTCTTCCTACGTGTGTCACTTTTCTCTCTGTAATAGGTGATCATTTTCTTTGTGATGAAAAACAGTCCTCTGATTTTGTAGCAAAACAGTGATGTGGCCTGTATGTCTCATGGGAAGATATGGTTGCCCAAGTGTTGGACTAGTTTATGAAAATTCTAAGTAGTGCCTAAAGAGTGAAAGGTAATGTAAGTGAATTTTGCTCTGTCTCTAGTGATACTGAAATCTCTTCGAAGTGTTTTTTTTTTTCTTTTTTTTTTTTTTTCTGATGTATGTTGTCAGTGTATTTGGGGAGAGTTTCATTTCTTCAGTTTATAAACCACTACTGAACTTCTAACTAATTCTAGGAAATTGAGCCGGAATGTGGAACCCAACTTTGTCTTCTCTTCCCTCCTGATGAAAGTATTGACTTGTATCAAGTCATTCATAAAATGAGGCACAAGAGAAGAATGCACTCACAACCCCGATCAAGAGGACGCCCATCCCGTCGAGACCCCGTTCGGGACGTGGGAAGGTTAGAAACGTTCTTTGGACTGATAATAGGCACATGTATCAGAATAACGTGATGGAGGAATATGATTCGTCAAAGCTTTCCCTGCGATAAAGAAGAGAGAAAATCCTCAAATCAAGCTGCATGGACAAGTTTGTGGCTTCATTGAGGATTTCACATGGTTCCCCGGTCTGTCATTTTTCAAGAGGAAAATGGGGATCTTTGCTTTTGCAGAAAAAAATCTCTTAAAGTGCTGTCTAGTTTAGACTAGATCATTTACTGAGATAATGCAACATGTAATGCTAGCTGTAGGTAAGCTTGGCTTGATTATAAGCAGGCTAGATGGAGAGAAGGAAATATTTATATGCCAAAAATGTGTTAATATCTTGTAAAAGCCTTTTCTTTCAGGTGTGTCTCTGGATAAGCCTTATCAAATATGGGACTTTTATAAGGATCACTTAGAATTTTGCAGAAGATGCCGCCTCATTTTGAGGATAAAATATTTAAGTTATTTTGATATTCAAGAGGAGCATTATTGGGACTGTTTCAAATTGTGTCACCGTGATGTGTTAACCCCATTGCCAAATATTCTCTAACATGTAACCACTGAATTCACACATCTTGCTGAGCTTCTGAAAACAGTAGGTTCTTTCCAAAAGGGATCAAGTGGCCCTTGGAGACCCGGCAACAAACCAAAAAGAATGGCTGTTGCTGTGTCTGTATATACAACCTTTCCAGATGCTGGCAGTACCTGTGGACTTAAAGTATTTTTAGAGGATCGACATGGTTATTGATCACTGCTATATGAACTTAACATCATTTTCCAGAAAAAAAGGGGGTATAACTTGTTACAGAATTGGAGAAGTCTTTGCAAAGAACTGATAATAGCCCTTCTGCCAAACACCTTTTCCCCGTGTAGCCACTTTGCATACAGACTGATGTATGGTTTGGGCTGAAACCTTTGGTTAAGTTTCCTCTTTGTGGAAACATCCTGTGGTAGGTACAGATACCCAACAAGAGTCCCCATTTCCTTGAGCTTAAAAAAAAGGACACTGTAACAAGTAGGTAGGAGGAAACCTGGCAGCGCCCCCCTATTTTTGGCTTTAAAGGACTGAACACCAAGATGGCTTTTGAAGTTAAGCTAAGAGGTTTCCAGTGCAATAAAGTATATACAAGTGAAGGTTTTGCAATGGACTGCAAACTATACATATAACACCACCACACCTTCTCAAGCCTGCCAGGGCCTCCATTTATGTATGTGGCTTACAGCTTAAAGTCAGTAGTTGGACTACTATATGAACTGTTTCTATCATATTTTATACCGGTCGTAAATGCACTCTCAAAACTACAAGAAAGCGGTATGTTTATTCTTTACACCAGCTTTTATTTTCCTTGATCTGATTTTGCTGTAGATGCAACTGCTTTGATTTTTGGGCTTTTTGCTCATAGTAAAGAATCTGCTTTCATTTTAAAAAACTTAGTAACTGGGTATGGTGGGCTTTAAAGACTGAAGTCGGGAAGGGGGAGGAGAAATGACTCTTTATAAAACTAAAAGCTACGTGAGCTTGTTATTCAGCAAGCAAGTTGCACAGTAATTAAGCGATTTAAGAAAAGGTTAATTTCTTGTCATAAGGAATTATATTGCTGGGGTGGGGGGGAAGGGAATGTATTTGTAGCTGCTTTGTGTTTAGAAACACTGTTATGTTAGCATTGGAGTCTCCCATTAATGTTGATGTACCTTGATGGAGCAAAATTAGAAGCCAGTTTTCAGTTCTTTATTAAACATAACAGCAACTGGAATGTAACTGGTTTATAATCAAACTTCCTCCCTGAGAGCAAAGTTCTTAAAGATAACATCTTTTCTGTAAAAGAGCTGTTTGTATAGAAAGGAGCCCCAATTATTTTAATTATTAGGAAGCTTAAGCATTCTTAAACTTTCTGTAAAAGGCACAGATGCATTGCTGGTAAATTGCTTAGAACAGAAATGGTTAGAAATAATATCATTGGCCTACCCAGTTAGAAAAAAGCTACAGTGGAAAGAAGGAATTTCACAGAGCATGCACAGTTTTATTTATAAATGTTATGGAAATAGACCTTTATAGAATTCTTTACCCCATAGCTAGCAAATACAGCAATGTCCGTGCCTTCTGACTGTAATGATATATTTTGCCATCTATTTTCACTGTATTTAGTTCTGTAAATTCTTTTGTTATCCAATAGGTTGTTTCAAAATGTAATGTGGAAAGTGTAATGTTAAAGCCTAAGTCTGAGTTTGTTTTAGACAAATTTGTTACCCTTTGTTTGGTACGAAGGTACATTTGGGTAGAGTTCTTTCCTTAACTACCAAAGCTCCCATAGCCAGAAAGTAACAGTGGAGGGTATATAATCAGACTGTTGTTCCTGATTATTTGAATTCAAATTTAAAGCTGTAGAACATTTTGAAGCAGATGGAATTCAGAATGATTAAATTGAGATCCTGGGCAGCTCAAGCTATTCCTGTGAGGTATTCTGCTGTGACGAATGCTCCAAGCAACCTTGTTTAATCTCTGATATCTAATTTGTGTAGGCGTCGACCAGAAGATTATGATATTCATAACAGCAGAAAGAAACCAAGGATTGACTATCCCCCTGAGTTTCACCAAAGACCAGGTTAATATCTTACTATGAAGATTTGTGTGCACCAATTCACAAGTGTTTTCTCTTTTAGTGTATCCTCATTTAATTCGAAAGTGAAATATTGATACGACTGGGATATAAAAATGGGACTGCTGCCTGCTGGTTTAACCCACCTCTCGCAGAAGTCAGTGACACTGTTTCACTGGTTTGAGAGAGAGAGCTGAGTTAATCTAGGCTGAGCCCTTTTAAGAGCCTCAGAATTGTGTACATTGTTGTGAATGATCCTCTCAAGCGCTTTGTTAATACGAGTAGTTGAAATGCCTGATGGGCACAAGAATTGGTTTGACCTACTTGTCAGTGCACTAATCATCAAATTAAAATGTTTATTAGAAATTTCCAACTGGGAAAGTCAGCTGAGATTGCCTGACTAGCAGCCTGTGTTTAGAGGTGACTAGACATTTGGTTATGTTTCCAGAGAGAATTTTTTTACAAGCTTGATATGAGGAAGGGAGGGGGAAGTTTCACTGCATTTTACAAGAGGGTCTAATGATGAGTTTGAGAAAGGAATTTTGTTGTTCTTCAGAAAGAAATGTTTGCAGCAGTAATGCAGCAACAACACTGGTAATATTGCAGATTTTTTTTTTTCTTCAGAAAGCAATTCTTAAGAAATTGTCACTTCTAACCTACCATATCTTGCTTCACTGCTATTAGAAATATGTATTCCATTATTTCAGTAGTAGATTTCTAAATCTCTCCAGCTTGACTGCAAAGCCTGTGTTCTTTGATGCAAAAAGTGTTGTTGCTGCTCCTTGGCTTTCCAAGACCACTGTTGAGAGTACAGAACAAAATTTTTTATAATAATGAAGCTCAGAAGCATTATTAGCGTAAGCGTTCCTGGTGGTTTGCACCATTTTACTGAGCTCTTTAAAGTTTACTTCCTGGGATTACTGAAGCTGTAACAATTCTTTGCCCTGTGGGGCTTTTCCAGATGTTTTTTAGGTTGTTTTTAATTTTCTGTATAACATTGTATCCAAAACCTATTAGGAAATCAGCCTTAAGAGTTGCCCAGATGAACACATTCTGCTGAATACACGGTTAATAAGTAGTAACAGCCATGTGCTGACTGCCAAGGGACAGAAGCCTTCAAACTTGCAGGCATTCCCAATTCGTTTGACTAAAATTCAAGTCTTTATTTGCACAGATACCCCCTTGCATATTTGTACTGTGTGCAAGTTCCTATGGGTATATCTGTATCATTTTTTTGTTACTACATTATACTATTTTTCTGTACTGTCTACAAGAAGCTGTAAGTTTTTAAGAGTTACTTTGAGAGTGAGGGTAATGGCAGGTAGACACAACTTTATAGCTGGCACAAAATGAAAGGACGGTTTCTAATGAGTATATTTTTTAAGACTGTTATCATGAGATGGTAAATTGAATTAATGCTGCTTGATGTTCGAACAGGGTATATAAAGGATCCCAGATATCCCGAAGTAGACAGGTAAGGTGTGTTCATGTTACTCATTTTATGCCCTGGTAACTTGTCTGTAAGGATAAATTGGATTTAGTTCTACAAATTTTTATTCCCAACAGACGATTTTCAGGAGTTCGACGAGATGTATTTTTAAATGGGGTAAGTTGGTGCATGCAGACTTTTGGGGAACTTTTTATATTCAGCTTTCAGCGCTTCCAAAGAACACTCATCACAAATGTTAATATTACTGTCTTTCATTTTAGTCCTACAATGATTACGTGAGGGAATTCCACAACATGGGACCACCACCACCATGGCAAGGAATGGTTTGTGTCTTGTTGAATTCAGTTTTTCCCTGTAGAATATGGCTTTTTTTTTTTGTTCCCCTCTAGAGGACCCTAGCGTATTCGATGTGCACTCAACTCTTCCCTTTTCCTAAAATATATCATTGCTGTAACTGTAAAATTTTTAGGGGAAAAAAATATTTATATCAAGTATTTAGTAATTTACTTAGCTCTCAGCAGTAGTCCAGCATTCTAGTCAGCAGTATGCAGCAGGAATCTGGCTTGGTTTGAACCTACAAGAAACTGAAAGCCCTGAGGAAACAGCAGAACCCTCCTTTAGCCTACACAAGAGGGGGTGATGAAATTTTGTATTCTGCTAAATATTCATAGTAATTGGCTTTCTCTCAAACAGCAAATGCATCAAAGAGGTGGACTTGCTGCAGAGGCTCATGGAATGGGCTGGCATGCTCTGATGTTGCGCAGTGGCTTGCTTTTGGCTATGGCAGTGAAGCATGCAGGAAAGTAGCAGAATGTACTGCACACCGTAATCAAAATAAGTCTTTCTGTATTGCAGCCTCCACTGAAATGCACTTTTTTTCCCAGTCAAATGAGCATATGTATGAGTACATGTATCTATGGCTATGTACATGGAAATTAACTGATAGTTCACTTGTACAGCTGTGGTTTTGCCATCATGTCAGGAGGAATAGTCATTATAACTAGTTATTTTGGTTATATTTAGTAATTCTGGCCCTGGGGGTCCTGATTTTGGATAACTGAAATGAGTCTTTTGGCTCTTGTGTATACTGTGAATGAGCAAAAGGCAGCGCCAGATGTAGAGAGGCTACTATAGCCTCTCATTTTTCTCAGCTGAAACACAACTCTGGTTTGTCATAACTGAAGGAAGTGAGCAAAGTTGTCAGACTGGGAGGAAAATGGTTTTTCAAACACAGCTCAGCCTCCAGAAACTCCCATTCCCCCCCACCCTGACCCCATTCTGCATGTTGTCCAAGTAGTCATCCTAAAATCCAGCACTTCCACCTACTTCCTTTGTGACAACAATGCAAGCAAAGATGCTTCGGTAATATGGGAAAGAAAGGCCTTGCCGATTGAAGAAATGGAAGAGAACAGTCAAGAGATGTCTTGTTTAAAAAAAAAAATTATCTGCTAGCCGTTTGTCAAATAATTTGTCTTGCAGAGTAAGTTTGTTCATTTAAAATAGGAATATATTCATAAGGAATCATAGAATTGTTTAGGTTGGAAAAGACTCGTTTCTGTAAGAGCTCGCTGGTTTGGACAAAATTCACATTCCGTATGCATAGATTTAAAAAAAAAACAAACCACATTTAAGTAGCAGAAGTTTTATGTACAGTATCACTTTGAGGCAGATATGGAAAAAAGGCGTGTTTGTAGCTTGGGGAGGGTGTTGGCCAAACTTCTAAAGAAGCAATGGTAGAGAAGTAGTAAAGCATGCCGACTTAATGAAAAATAGTCTGCCATTCAGTTAGGAGGCTGTGATCGGATATATTTAGATGTCGTGTTTTCCATCTGAATGAAAGTAACCTCTGCTCTTAATTCCTAGCACTCAGCCTTGTGTGCATTCCTTTGTTTTGAAACACTCAGCAAACTTCCTGTAACTTTCTTGTAGCCACCATATCCCGGTATGGAGCAGCCACCACACCACCCTTACTATCAGCACCATGCACCTCCACCTCAAGCTCACCCTCCATACTCAGGACATCATCCTGTACCACATGAAGCAAGATACAGAGACAAGCGAGTAGTAAGTGTCCACAGAGACAGAGGGGGACACGAGTCTGCAGGCCAGAGTAGGAACCGGAGGAATTCGGGGTACAGATGCAGCCTAACCTGAGATTTGCTGACTTGGATAAACTGCATTTTTAAGACCTGTATTACTTTTCCTTGGAAAGATCAGTTATTTAGATTGACTAGAGACTCCGGCATCTTTGAAAAGCCTCTCTCTCCCAGGTGATGTAGAAGTGCAAAATTCTCAGAACATACTCTTAAACTGAGGTGTGTGCTTAAAATGGCTTCCAGCTATCTAGCTCTGAACTTTTCATGCTGAAGCCCAGTTTGAATAAGGACATGCCTGTAACGTGGCTTGCACTCATGCACAGCAAATTACTTTATCATCAGAAAAGTTTGTGTTTTATAACTTTTTACAGGCACATCAAAAAATGGGGCAGATTGTTAAATAATTTCTGTTAGCTGGCTTTGAAGGCTGCTTAGCTTTCAGGTCTCTTGCTGGTATCTGGCATTTCAAACCCAGCTTCTGCACAGTGGAAGCACAGACATGGTGCTGCCCTGAAGATGAAAGAAGAAACTTGTGCTTATGGATGCTGGACTTTTTTTTTTTCTTTTCTTTTCTTTTTAAATACTGGGCTTTCCCAAGAGTTACGTCCAGTCCTATGGATAAGGGAAGGGAGGGGATTTTAGTCTGGGGAAAAAAATAAACAGAGCTGTCCTTTCATCACAGCATGACTACGACATGAGAGTAGACGACTTTCTTCGCCGCACACAAGCAGTTGTCAGTGGTCGGAGAAGCAGGCCTCGGGAAAGGGACCGAGAGCGGGAACGGGACCGTCCTAGAGATAATAGAAGAGACAGAGAACGTGACAGAGGCCGTGATCGGGAAAGGGAGAGAGAGAGGATTTGTGACCGGGACAGAGACAGAGGTGAAAGAGGTAGATACCGAAGATAATCTATCTGGAACCAGTGCTCACTTGAAACAAAAAAAGCTTGTATTTTTTTGTGTGTTTACAAGTAGTACATTTTATTTTCAGCTGTCTACTTAAAGTTCGTTGTGTAGAAGGATTTATAATGACCCTCTCTATTCCAAGCATGCAGTGAACTATGAACTGGAAAAACTCAAATCGGCCAAAAATAAAATACGCAAAGCTGACACTCAACTTGGCGTTTCTATTGGAGCAGAATGGGAAACAGCTAAGAATGTAGATACTGATTAATTCTCAGTAAGTGTTCATCTACTTAGTGACTTCATTCTAGGTTTTTGAATACTGATGGATAACTGCCATATTTTTTTTCTTTTGCTTTGATGTTTTCTTCCTGTAGTTTCACATGGTTCAGTGGGAGAATGCTGCTATCAAGTATGCAAATATTGAAGTATGATTTTTTTGACTGTATGGCAGTGTTGTAGCAGCCTTCCCCCCCGTCCCCGTTTTTTAACCCTATCTGTAAAGTCAAGTGTTTTTTCAGTCTTCAGTAATGAAAGCAATATTAAGAAGACACTATTGATATCTAATTTTTAACCTTTTTTAAAAATCTTCCCATGTTCAGTAACATTTTGGTCAATTCTCTTGTCTAGTCTCCTTCCAAAATGTACACGTTGCTTGGAATGTTCATAACCTGCGTGTGTGGAACCAGAAAATATTGCTGTATTCTACATTGCTACCATTTTTTTTTTTTTTTTATAAAAATAAATTGATAACTATTGAAATGATGAAAACTCCAGATCGGGTTTCTTGGTCTTCTAAGCTTGCCAGCTTTGATAGATTCTGGCAGTTCTAGGAAAGTTTTTGTGTTCAAAAGTAGTTTAAAGGTTCTCGTGATAGGTGAAATTGATCCAAAGCCTGAATTTAGGAAGAGGACTGCTGAAATAAAAGGTAATTGCTTTTCTGTTTCCACAGTGAAGTAGTCAACTTACAGCTCCTGCAGCTAATCAGAGTTATTAAGGCCCTACATGTTCAACTTAATCAAATGATCTTCGAGCTATTGATAGGCTGTCCTCGGCCATAATCATACCTGTCTCCCAGGAATGTGTTAGTCCTGCAAGATCCAGACTCTCCCCATGTCTCCTTTATAGTGATTCACTGCATCACTTGTTATTTCTCTTAAATAGGAAATACTTGAATCTAAATGCCAATGGTAAAACTGTGAAAAAAAGAAAAGTAAAACTTGTGGTGGAAGTTGTTCAGTTTCTCCAGCAGTTTCCTAGTTCTGAAAACTTGTATGAGTAGCACTTCCTTGGTGGACTTCTTCATAACCTTTCTTCAGTGTCTTCTCATGTAACAAAGCCGGATTGTAGCATATGCTTTAAAGTCCTCCAACTCCACAGTGCTGAGTATTGTAGCAGTTTTTATAAACTGCAGTATAGGATTGGCCACAGTGTGGCAGTTGTGGAAACACGTGTTTTTTAGATCTGACAATAATTTGGGCTCTGTGTATTTTAGTCTGCAAAGCTATAGTAAACATCTACATCTGCTAAGCAAAAAGTTTGACCTCCAACATGCAAGGATGTTGGGATTTTTTGAACACTACAAGAAGTTGAACAGATGTTTGGCTTCCTCAAAACAGTTTACTGTGCACTCAGAGATATGCCTATTAGCAGTAGGATTAGATCAGTCTATCAAACTCAGTACTCATACTGTGTCTAATTGGAGAAATGCATCATAGACCACCTTCGTTCTTTGATATCTTTCTCTGCTTTGTGTACAGATTCTAGATTCTTGGTTTTGGTTGGTTTTCTTTTTTACTTTTTAAATTCAATACTAGATAAGCCAAATTTCTCTGAGTAAGTTACAGAAAAGAAGCACCTCCTTAAAGTGACTGCAGAGCACTTTCTCTGTCCAACTTTTCCCAGCTACCCTGTTTCCCGTGTCCTTTGTTAGCTGTATCTGACCAGCATCTATGCAGTGTGCTAGGAGGCTTGCTGGCCTTCTGCAACCAAACTGACATCTCAGCAAATCTTCTACTTGCAGAAGCTGGATGATGGGGGCTGTTAGTGATCAAGCTTGGTGGAGCTGTGCCTAGGGACCCAGCTCTATGAACAGTTACAGCAAAACTTTTCAGATCTGGGGCCTGAATGTCATGCTGTTCGACTTTCTGTTCACTGCATATTTCAGTATGCATATTCCTGCATGTGATCCCACCATGACCATAGGAACAGTGTACCAGAAGTTACCATGAGAAGCACTAGTCTTGTTCTAACCCCTCTTTAGTTTGGAAACAATTCACTTGAGCTTTTGTAAATGTTGTCGTATGAAGAGATTTAAGCAGATATTGAAATATTGACAATGCTAATAAAAAAGTTAATGTAGCGTAGGGAATTTTGTTATGTAAATGAATTAAAATGTTTTCTCAGCCTGTTCTGTTTGAAGACAATTCTGCAGCATCCAGAATACAGCAACTATCAGTTAAAATTGTGGCAGGTTCTTTCTTGAGTAAGCTGGCACAGCAGTGGAATAACCTTACCTAGAACAGGAGGCCTGAACTAGCATCATTTTAGTAGGCTTTCGTCAGTAAGTGCACCTGGAACAATTTCAGGAGTGCTGCATTTACTACCACTCTTATCTGAGCCAAGAGCAGTATTATTTTCCCCAAAACTTTTCAGGCAAAGCAAGTGACTATTGCACTGTTCCCACATGTAATGTTACTTCTTTGCAAGTTCTATCTCTAGAGGTTTTCCTGCATTTATCAGTTAGCATGGCTCAGAGACATTTGGGGGTTAAGATGGACAAGTTACTGACAGAGGTGGTTTTAACACCCCTGGAGTGTTGCAGTTAGAATGGTGGCCTGTGCAGGACTCCAGGCATATACTGAACGGAAAAGAGAAATGGTTCTCAGAAAAGCAATTTCTCTGCTGGTTTTAGGACTCTGGTCTCCCCTCAGCCCCCAAGTAGTCAGCGCATTTGTGCAAATGTGATGATACAGGCTTCACCAGCCACTTGCAGCTCCCAGATTTTCATGATCTTGGCCATTCAGATGGGTGCTTTTTAGGAGCCCGGGATCTTAGCTTCACTGTCCAAGCTGGAGAGAGCTATTCTGACAGGAGAGGCATTTTGGTTGTAAATCGTCAAGCCTGGGTGACATAAGAGAGGACAGAGTTAAGGTAAGGAGACTAGTTGCAGATTAAGGAATCCACAGTATCACACATGGGAAGGCTGAATTTATGAAATATACCAAAATGAATTTGAAAAGTTAGAGCAGCAATTAGCATTCTAGGGACCACGTGTGATCAGCTAACAGGGTCCCAGGGGATAAAGCAACTGTAATTCAATCTTATTTAGGCCGGAAGGAATTGGCTGGCTAAGCAAGCAGCTCTGCCCCACAACAGCTTTTTAGCACGACCCAGTTCAACGGGGTGCTTCATTATATGCCCAGCTTAAAGCATATCCTAATAATTTTATTCACCGAGGAATGTGCATAAATGCCTTGCTGAATCAGCATAGGAGAAGAAAAAGTGCTGATGGGAACAGGATGTCTATTCTTTCTTCCTCTTTGCAATCCTGCCACATCTCCTACAACAAAATAAGCAGCACTTGACAAGAATGAAGACAGCAATGGCTGCACAGGTGAACAGGAATGCCAGAACATCCAGGCAGTGGTACTGGTACCAGGTGAGACGGTGAGCAGCTGGTCTCAAGTGCTTTGCTCCTTTGTGACGCATGACAAATTCAATCCAGAAGACGGCCCTGTCCAGAGGCTTAACTGGCTGGTCATGGTGTATCTTGGATAACCTTAGAGCATTTTCCTTATAGCTGGGGAGAAAAGAAGAAACCAAGGAGATCTGTCACCGATTCCTGAAACAACCCATTCAGCACCTGGCAGTCCTCTTGAGGAAGGTGGAAAGCCCTGCTTTCACTTTCATCATTGTTATTTAAATATATTTGAAACTGGCCCAATTTACTCCTATCTGCATAAAATTGGGTTATGAACAGTAATAGAGAAAGCCAATCTTTTGCAAAGAAAAGTTATTCAAAATTATTCCAGATACTCCTTTAAAAAAAGCAACGTGGAAACATTTGCAGCATTTTCTGTTCCAATATAATAATAGGGTGCTGGTTTTGGCTGGGATAGAGTTAATTTTCTTCATAGGCGCTAGCATGGGGCTATGTTTTGGATTTGTGCTGAAAACAATGTTGATAACACAGGGATGTTTTAGTTACTGCTGAGCAGTGCTTACACAGAGTCAAGGCCTTTTCTGCTCCTCACACCACCCCACTGGCGAGTAGGCTGGGGGTGCGCCAGAAGTTGGGAGGGGACACGGCCGGGACAGCTGACCCCAACTGACCAAAGGGAATGCCCAACTTAAATGCCTCTATGCAAACACACGTAGCATGGGGAATAAACAAGAGGAGTTAGAGACGTGCACGTGCCTGCAGGGCTACAACTGTATTGGCATCACGGAGACGTGGTGGGATGGCTCCTATGATTGGAGTGTTGGGATGGAGGGATATATACAGGCTCTTTAGGAAGGACAGGCAGGGGAGATGAGGAGGGGGTGTCGCCCTCTATGTCAAGGACCAGCTGGAGTGCATGGAGCTCTGCCTGGGGATGGATGAGAAGCCGACCAAGAATTTATGGGTCAGAATTAAAGGGAAGGTAGGGACAGGTGACATTACAGTAGGGGTCTGCTACAGGCCACCTGACCAGGAAGACCGAGCGGATGAGGCCCTCTATAGACAGATAGGAGCAGCCTCACGCTCACAAGCCCTGGTCCTCATGGGGGACT
>NW_008794665.1:9919877-9931251 GCF_000699145.1 Aptenodytes forsteri | reverse complement strand
AATTTTTTACGCTGAGGGTGGTGAAACACTGGCACAGGTTGCCCAGAGAGGTGGTGGATGCCCCATCCCTGGAAACATTCAAGGTCAGGTTGGACGGGGCTCTGAGCAACCTGATGTAGTTGAAGATGTCCCTGCCCACGGCAGGGGGGTTGGACTAGATGACCTTTAAAGGTCCCTTCCAACCCAAACTATTCTATGATTCTATTTCTATATTCCGCACCATATGACATCATGCTTAGCAATAAGGGGGAGGTTAATCACCTCCACCATGGTTAATTCCCTCAGATACTGGATACCTTCATCAATGTTGGTCCATTTGCTTTGGGAATTTGCGAATTCTTCCTTGAAGAGATACCCATCCTTCACACTTGACAGGAGTCACTGCCAAAGACTGAGGACTCCTGTCTTTTTTCCAATCCCTTTGTCAATGGCCTTATCCTTAGCAAGGGATCCCAGCTGCTGGGCTTCCTTACCATCTAATTCCTGACTGATAGGTACAGTAACCTAAGGATATTGGTAACTCAGGGGTAGGAGAAAGAATTGTTGTGGTTACAGACAGAGTAGACATAATACAACTAGAATTGTCACCCAGAGTCTCCAGAGGATTTATACTAGCAGAGATCAAGGAAGAGAGCGAGCAGAAAACTGTCTCAGGAGCTGCTCTGGGCTTTCCAACAACTGTTTTTGTCAAAGAGATCATAAAATGTAGTATAAGGAAAAACAAATTACTGATCTCCCCTTTCTGAGAAATGCTGATTCTCAGAAATGAAAGATGGTTTTCACCTGAAACCCAAACTCCAGCTACTCAGTATTCTTGGTTCCCAGAAGAGCCAGCAGAATTTCTCACATCAGCAGCCCAAGATTTTAATAACCTCATCCTACTGTAAAGCAAGAACAAAACTCACGTGGAATTGTTAATGACTGTATTCAGTGCATCAACTAGGTCCTGCGTCTTCAGTGTGCTGAAATCCAGCTGAACTGCAGCTCCCTTTGCCCTCATATGAGCAATATTGTCGTGCTGGTCGGCAAATACGGGAATCCCAACCATCGGGATCCCGTGGTAGATAGCTTCATAGATTCCATTGGTCCCACCATGAGTAATAAAAGCCTTTGTCAAGGGATGGCCTGGAACAGGGAAGGAGAGGCATGTGTAACAGCAGCTGTGGCAGACTGCGTTCACTGGGGCATGAGTACTGCAAACTACCCGGGCAAATGCACTGCTAGAGAAGGGAACAGCCCTGACCTCTGGATCAGCATCAGAGCTTGGACGCTTAGCTTTCACACATTCATATTTATTTTAATGCAATGTGTGAATCAGCACATTCCTCCAGACTACCCCAGAGTTACTTCAGCCCTTCTGCTGTTGTGCAGTTCTAGTTTTTAAATGGTATCAGGTTCACAACAGCCCCCTGCTGCAGCCTTGCTTAGGTCAAGCATTTTGAAGAATGAGCCCTGGAGATTAAATGCAGAGGCCAAATCCAGCTCCAGAGTACAGGTCTACTTTGATATTTACAGATATTTGGTATTACAGATTTACATCGCCTACAGGTGATTCTTAGCCCTTCCAGACAATTGCCACCAAGCTCTGTAAGACAGAGGCTTTTGCTTTAGAGATCCATCTTTATAGCTAAGCTCAAGTTACTGCCTTCTTGAGCCACTGCTCCGTACTCCCTTCACAGCCTGTCTGTATCTTCCATGGTTCTTGTACAGCCACTCACCTTAAAGTCAAAAGCAGGCTAGGAAATTAAGGCTCCAAGAGCAAACCTCTGCTGCTTAAGCTGTGAAACTAATTGTAGCCACAAGCGTTATGTGGTTCTTTTGCCTGAATAAGCCATTTTAGTGGAAAAATAAAGAATGAAACAGTTTTTCGAAGGGCACAATGCATCCCAGATAGAATCAGTCTCACCAAGCAGGTCATTTTGGGGTATCCAGTCATAAATCCTGGTGTTGGAGCCCAGAGTTTCTGGTTTTTTTCCTTTGTACCGCCAGAGGACCTTGAACAAAGGAAGAATAAGATAAACATAGTGCATGTGACGTGCCCTTCTATATTATTACATGTAATGTAGGGCTTTGTCTCAAATCCACATACCTTTTCCCAGTAATTCAAATAGCTTTGGCTCCAGTTTAGCTCTTTGATTAGTTATTATGTGCTTATTATAAAAATTGCATAGAGCGATTTTTATATTTTGGCCTATCGACACACCTCCACGTCATTTGGTTCAGAGAAGGGGAAACACCAGAACTCGCCATGAGGTGACTCAGCAGTCTGCCTCTCCGCAGAGCCCAGCTTCCCAGCTGTGGCACATCCAGCAGAGATGCAGATAAAAAACAGGCCAGTCAATGTAAAAGGCTCGCTGAAGGCAACAGGAGTGACAAAAAATGAGGCAAATTGTTTTAGAATTGAAAGGAAGTTCACCTTTTGTGGAAGCTGGCTGAGGGCTCTGGCAATCACATTACTTTTTTCATCAGTTAGGTTGTAGACCATCGACCCGAAAGAGAAGACCATGATGCCGTGTTCCCCTGAGCTCTGAACAAATTCTTCCATTTCCTAGGAGAGGAAAACATACTAAGAGTAATTATGCACTGCAGATTACACAGATTTCTATGAATAGAGAGCATAACCTTTTTAGCTTATCAAGGAGACGATCGTGGTGTATGAGCACCTCCGCTGACAGAGGGGCATTACAGAGATAGACCTGGCCCTGTGCGAACAGACAGTTTCTCCCCAAGAAGGAGCAGGACAAGTTGAGACAGGTGATAGAAGCTTTGTCTTTTTGAAAGCAAGTCAAGCAGTTTCAGGACACATTTCTTTCAGAGCACAAGCAGCAGGAATGAATCCTGGCACTGACGTTGAGAGGGCCATATGCTGTGACACCCTCCCTAGCATAGTCAGTCATGGTTCTGGATTTTCCTGGAACAAGTACTTTGCATGTCATAGCTCTGCAGGAAGGGACAGTGCTGAAAACGGACAGGGTTTTTCAGCATCCTGATCAGAGATTCATGGAGTCGCTGCTGTCACTTTGTTAGTCAGCCAGTTCTCTATTTCTTGCAATACAGAACATGTTGCTAAACAGATTTTCTACAAATCAGACCAATAGGTCTTCCTGTTCCTTTTTCTAGTTAGTGTCATGTGAAATGGAGCAATAGCCTCCAAAAGAGAATGGTTATCCATTTCCCCCAACTCAACCACTGCTACAGGGGAGTGGGAAGAGAGTTAGAAGGTTTCTTTTAGTAGACAACTTGCACTGAAAATACCCTACCTCCTCTAAGGCTCCTACAGGAGTGATAATCTAGACCAGAGCTTGTCATGTTGCCATCCTCAGTATCTGGGAGTTTCAAATTCCACCTGAATATTACCAGTCACAGCAGAGTGTAGGCTGGAGATGCTCAGTATTTTACTCCCTTTAAGATGTCTTAAACTAAGCAACAATAGAAAAAGTGTTTATCACTAGTCTCTTTCTGCAAGTCTTGAGACCATTTTGTCTAAAGAATTTGTCCCGTCACAGTGCCTTTTTGCATCAGGTATTTCAATGTTATCATGGGCTGCAAGTCTGTATCTTAGAATTAAATCTTACACTTAACTACTCTGAGGTAGCACCTATTTTTCCTAAAACAAACATTGTATTCCCTCCTGCTGACCTCAGCTATCCTCTTTTAAGATAGCAGGCTGTAAACCCAGCCCTCAGTTTGCACAAGTATGGACAGATTGCTAAATAGCTCCGTGCTCCCCACTGGTAGCAGAGCATCTTCGCTAAGAATGAGCTTTCTCAGGACATGGCTTGCATGGCTGATCAGGGACAGAAACAGGTTTTACTCTGCTGGGCAAACAGCCAACCAGCAGTGGAACAAAGTTGGGATACCTTTGGTAACGGCTTTGCAGGCTGGCAATGAAGTCCTCCAACGAACTCAAAGTTGGGCAGGAAAGGCCGTGGAAATTCAAAATCCCAGTATGTTCTGATTAACCATATCTCTGCTTTCCCCATCGTCTCACACAGGGTTGTGGGCCTTCCTATGGACAAGGTACAATAGGTTTACAACACGCATGGGAGCAGTCTTGTTTGCTGTAGATTGCAGAATAGGAGCCTTACCTTTGTGTTTTGGCGCTCCCAGTCAGTGTAGTCTATCAAATCATGCACGAAATGAAAACATGGACAAATCCAGACCTATTCCTTGCCCTGTCCTGTGTTCAGCCTTGGCAGGTTGCCACAAACAAGGCAATACGATCTTTAAAAGGATTTTGAACCTTCAGGATGAATTTAGAGCAGTACAAGAGTAAGTGGGAAGCATTTAGTTTCTGTGATACAGAAGTGCAATTCTTGTACTGCTGAAAGACTTCATTACCTGTGCTTGTAATAAAAATGCACTTTGGGGAAGAGAACAATCACAGAAAATTCAGTTCCAAATAAAAAACAAATGAATCGCAAAGTGATTATCACCAGTCAGGGAGGAGGAAAGTTTTTAAACAAAATTCTGTGGCATTTTTCAAATGGTGACTCAGTCAGTGGCTGCTCAGACTACAATAAAAGCCAGGTACAGCCATCTCTAGTTCTTCTGGGGACTGGGTCAGCTCCTTCTGACACATACTGGGAAAATTTGGCCAAATCCATAGATGCTTTGAATGTCATTTTGTGCAAAATCCAATGTCTCTATAAATCCATCTATAGGAAAAAATCCAATGGGTAAAAAACTGTTTTATAGCCTCCCATTTGGAAAAATATATACTGTCAGGTACACGTTGCGAGTTGTCTTTGCAGTATTTTCCCCACAAAGTGGAACAGGGGAGTAAAAGGGTTACAAGTTGGTAAATGATTGTCCAAAGCCAGCCTAATGCAAGCAGTAACCAAGCAAAATAAGCAACAAGATAAAAATTATCTGTAGGGCATCTTCTTATACTATTTGATCAGTGTTACAATTTACATGCAGTTACTTTTTCTTATTTTATTTTAAGTAAAGAGCAATGAGTCAGTTACAAAGTTTCTGGAGTGAAAATTAAGCCTGCATTACAAATAGAGTGATATAAAGATGTAATTAAGTCTTATGTGATATTAAAAAAAAAATCCAGGGAAAAGGGACTAGTTTGCCGAGCACAGAGGTGTTCTTGGGAAGTGCAGGAAGAGATTGGAGGGCAATAGAATAGATGCCCTTAAGCTTGCTGTTCACTTGTTATCTGCCTAAACATAGATACTCTGTACGAGATTCAAAGTCCATTGAACTTTGAATCAAGCCTGAGTTGTACTAGGTTGGAACAAAAATTTCAGGTATGTATGTAGTTTAAGGAGACTATTTCAAACTCTGAATAGTGGATGAAAGGGAAAGGTGACAGTTCTTAGCATTTATTATTGGAGAACATGAACTAACGCTTAGCATCCTGTACTACGCAGGGTTGCAAGATGATACCTCCAGACAATGCATGCAATGTGAATGAAGGGTGCTTTTTTGTTCTGCAGTTGTCCAGAGACAGCCAGTGTTCCTAGTTACAACAGGGTTAACTCCATCCCTATGTTGTCAATGGAGCTGTCTCCAGTGCCTTACACTTAGTTAAGGAATGATTTTGCCCTCCCCCCTTTATCTGCTACCATCTTAATTGTAAAGTGCCTGTCATCAAGATGAAGAGACAACAACTGTCCTCTGAAAGCACTACAATGGGCATATAGCTCACTGCAGTTGCTCACCAGCAGGATCATCACTGACAAAAATCAGAAATGTGTGCTCTAAAGATGCTCAAGAGGAACTAGAGCAAAACTGCACTGGTGTCTGTTAGACTAGACCAGACCTCTAAAAGGGAAAGCACAGCCTCCATGTGACCAAAACGGGATTAACATCTCTGCTGGCCATTGAGAAAGAGTATTTTGAGACAACAGCATTGAGCTCTCAAAACATTCAAAAGGCACAACCTATGCAAGAGGAGAAACCACTCAACAGCTGCCTTACCTAAGACATTACTGTAGTACCCATCCCATTCGTCTTGCCAAAACTTCAAGAAAAATAAATCCGTGTAAAAGCAAAAGAGGAAGTTCTGTAGTCTTTCCATGAAGGACATCTGGTCTGTCAGCCCCCTTGTGCTACTAGGCACATAAGAAGATGGGGATGGGAGCCCACCGCACAGCCGCTCTAGCACATTGCCAGCAGAGAAGCGGATGCTGTAGACAAAAGGGATTGCCAGGATTTCTGCTACGAGCTCCCCACCTACAGACAGGGGGTCAGCGATCAGAACATCAAACTTGGCCTGCTGCAGCTTTGCTATCAGCTGAGGGTTCATCACCAAGGTGTCACAGGTCTGCTTTGACATATTGGTAAAGACCTCCAGGTGCTCTTTCATCCTCCACATGATCTCCCAGGGGGAGAGATTAGAGACCTCATTCATCCAGAAATTGAGGAAGTCATCCATGGTATCATGCAGGGTCTTCTGCGTAAAGGGGACTTGCAGGACCTCAAAGGTGAAGGGGGAGGAGGTGTCTTGGTATTTGATGAGCAGATTGCTTGAGGGCACCAGCACAGTCACTTCATGACCCCGGAGAACGAGCTCTTCCAGCAGCACTTTCATATTGATCCAGTGACTTGCATGGGTGGGCCAGACCACCACCTTCCCACAAAAGCCAGTGCTCCAGCAGCATGCGTAGGCCCAGAGCAGCCAGGGGAACCTTGGCCCCATCATCTCAGCAGTCCATGTACAACTCCGGTCTGATTGATCTGGAAGCAGTTTGCTGCTCCAGTGTGCAAACACTTCAGAGCCAGCCAATAAAAGTGAGATCCACCTGGTGCCAAGCTTGGCAAAAGGGCATGTCAGAACACAAAACAACACTCATGGGAGGACTGGGCAAGCAGCAAATCCCGTTCTGGAGTCTTCTGCAGAGCCACAGCTGATCTGGAAATGATGGCAACTCCTGTTTCTGCTCACCACAAAGTGCATTTTGCAGCATGTGAGGACCAGAAGCCCTGGTTGTGGTTGAATCTTGATAGGCAGCTAAGCACCACAGAGCCTCTCACTCCCCCGCAGTAGGAGGGGAAAAGAATTGGAAGGGCAAAAGTTAGAAAACTCATGGGTTGAGATAGAGACAGTTTAATAAGCAAAAACCAAAAATAAAACCAAGAAAAACAAGTAATGCAAAAAGAACAATTGCTCACCACCAGCCAACCAATGCCCAGCCAGTCCCTGAGCAACAGCAGCCCTGGCAAATTTCTCCCCCCGCCAGCTTTTTTTGCTGAGCGCAACATCACATGGTATGGGATATCCCTTTGGTCAGCTGGGGTCAGCTGTCCTGGCTGTGCCCCCTCCCAACTTCTTGTGCACCCCCAGCCTGCTCGCTGGTGGGGCAGTGCAAGAAGCATAAAATGCCTTGACACTGTGTGAGCACTGCTCAGCAGTAACTAAAGCATCCCTGTGTTATCAACACTGTTTTCAGCACAAATCCAAAATACAGCCGCATGCAAGCTACTATGAAGAAAATTAATTGTATTCCAGCCAAAATCAGTATACCCTCATACCAGATCTTCAAGGTGAAGATACGCATTCCTTACCAAGCAGGAGCTCAGGCTAGGGAAAGCACATCAGCAGCCCATGGGACTTTTTTGACAGCTACAAGATGAACCCCATCTTATCACTTGACTACAGCCTAGATTTGCTTCTTTGCCCTGTAGGAACCAACCTACCTGTAAAGCTGATTACAATTTTTATCTCTTCATTTACTAGGTGCAAAATGTCCTGCAGTGATTCACAACTAGCCCACAGGGTGCTCTAGTTCTGTCCTCCCTATAACCAGATGCTGTGGACACACAGCACTGCCGCTGAAAGGACACAGTCCTGGTAGAGATGACTCTAGCATCAGGCCACCCCAGGAGAGAAACAGGAGGAAGTGAGGAGCACAGGTTTGGCTCACCTTGCTGCTTCTGTGCCTTCTCTGGGGAAGATGCTGCAAACTGGCATTAGTGTATCCACATCATGTAGTCCAGGACAGATACTGCCAAAGACAAGAGACCTGACTTCTCCTCTTGACTGTATCCTGCAGATGTAGTGGAGATGCTTGGTGCTACTGATGTGTTCAGGGAAAAGAACAAGCAGCTGCTCTCTCAGCAGAGGGCAAATGAGGCTCAGACTGAGTCTAAACGGGGCCTGAGCACTCCTCCAGGAGCTCAGCACCACCACATGAGCTCCCCTCACTAGACTGACAGTGGAGCAAGCAGTCTTTCATCATGCTTCAACCTCATCACTTGAAAAAGCCTTTAGGTAGCTCTAGGAAAGCAGCTAGACTAATAAGAGCCCTGAAGAAGATTTTCCAAGGAGAAAGAGAAGGTGCATGCATACACCACAGGAGCTGGGACATTGCCCCATTTCTGTGAGATGCTTGCCCCTTCCTTTCACACCTCCTTCAGGCCTGGATACACTCCGGATCAAAGCATATCACAGTCAGGGTAGAGAACAGCTAAGCTAACACAGCTAACAAAACAGGTATTGCACATGGAGCCTTAAATGCTAAACCCCACATTTAACAATAAAATAGACAACACAAGATCCAAGCAGCTCTGAGGCTTACACAACAGGAGATCAGAAAACCATGCTTAAGCCAGCAAAACATTTTCTAGTCTGTCAAACATGATAAGCAGCACAAGTAAACACACAGCTAGGTACTCTAATAGTAGGATATCTTAACAACTTAGCTCTCTTAGCAGAATTACACCCTACTAGTAAAATATAAATAAAAACACTTAGAGTCTCATATTGAAATAATATCCATTTTATCTGCCCACCAACAATGCATGTATGTTTGCCCTGTTTCCTTTTAAGCATTACAATAATCACTTAGAGCAAAAACGTGAAAATAATTATGCAACTATTATTTAAAAAAGAAAAAAACATAAATACAGCTATCTTCTAATATATCTTTTAGACACTTTCAGAAAAGCAAAGAACCCTGTCTCTGCTGAGGGCCTTTTATCACTGCAATTTGGGGCTCAGCTGCTCTCCCAAGCCTTTAAAAGACCACAGGAGGCCGTTTTCTCTCATTTTGAGATAAGCTAGCAGGCAAGAAGGGTGCTAGGGGAAAAAAGGTAGTATTGTTGTATAGCTTTCCAAAATCATTTTTTAATTCTATTTCAAAGGTTTAATTCAGTAGTAGTGTTTGGTGGGTATATAGTGTTATTTTGCTGTTCTTAGTGTTTGTCACGATTCATCTACGAATATGACTGATGAGCTCTGTTTCAAGTGGCTTTAGCACTGTTTTACCTATCCTAGAAGTACCTGTACGGACTTAGCTGTACTAGTGTAGCAGGTCAGGATTAACAGGTAACGTTTGTACTTGCCTGGATTGTTTGACTTGATGCAGGAATTTTGGAGGAAGGAGAATGAGTTCAGGGCTGTCTTGCTCCTAATTTGTGCCTTAACCTCTAAGCTCTGGGTATTTACTCTTGTGTGTACCGCAGATGTAATTTCTGGAAGTAAGAGCAGCCTTACCTAAAACATCACTATAGTATTGATCACAGCTTCCCCAGAGAAGGTAATGATATATGATATCCTGCACAGTGTAGGTGAAGATGCTTTTTAGCCTTTCCAGGAAAGACATCCTATCTGTTAGGCAGATTAGGGTGGCTGGTACGTAGAAAGGAGGTGCTGGGAGTGTCCCACAGAGTCGCTCCACCGTGTTGCCTATGGAGAACTGGACGGTGTACACGAAGGGGATACCCAGCTTCTCAACAGCTCCCCACTGGGTGCCAGTGAGTCTGCCGAGAGGACATCGAAGGTGGATGCCCTTAGTCTCTCCAGCAGCGTCTCATTCTTCAGGACTTCATCACAAATTATTTTGGTTATGTTCTTCAGCTTGTACACCAGTTGAGCTATCTTGTAAAGACTTTCCCAGACAGGTAGCGCTCTTTCTTGGTAAAACCAAAATAGAAAGCTTCTTCCAGTAAGGTAGGCATCTCCTTTTTGGTGATTGGCACCTCAACTACCTCAAACTGGAAGGGTGAGGGCTGTGTGGAGTTGAGGATGCAAGCACGAAGGCAGCAGCATGGTCACCTCGTGGCCCCAGACCACAAGCTCCTGGAGTATGTACCCCATGTTCAGCCAGTGGCTGTTGTCAGCCGGCCAGACCAACGCCTTCCCCCCCGAACCACAGCCCAACACAGCCCGCAGCCACAGCACTGGCACCTCCTTCCCGGCCATAGCCCGCCCTGTGTGGCAATGCCCCCGTGGTCTTCCTTCACCGGGAGCAGCAGCGCTCCCAAGCTGGGCTGGGCATGCATGACACTGCCTTGCTCCGGAGGGCAGGGAGCAAAGGTAGCTGGCGTGAAATCCTGTCCTGGATAATGGCATGTTTTCCTGGGGAAAAAGGTGACTGGGACCAGCTGGCACCAGCTGGTGGTAAAGAGCTAGCTGAAGCGGGAAGATGTGCTTCCTCTGGAGCAGCGGAGAGAACTGTCAGCCCTCGGGGGCTCAGTCCAGCAAGGATTGTGTCCTGTTGGTCATCCTGGCCCTCCTGCCTGTCCAACGACAGTCTCTATGTTATTTGTTTGGTAGAAGAGGTGACTTTTTCATTCTTGCGGCTCTTTGAAGCACAGCTGGGTATGCAGCAAAGATGTTCACCCACTGTGTGGGCACCCTTTTGCTTTATAAAGCCACTGAGCGTCCGTTTACAGTGCCCTTAAGGTGGTGATGATCCAGGGCTGCAGCTAAAAAGTTGCATCTCAAAGTGGATGAAACTACATGGCAAGTGACTCCAGTACCAGAGTAAGACTGTCCTCGTGATCTTACCTCTTCCACAGCATGCATCGCAGAAGGCCAGAGCTGGTAGGTGATGGCGTGGGCTGTCCTGCCTGCCACTAGGTGCCAATTATGCACTGTGAGTTGAACCAGAAAATCTGTTAAACAGTTTTATTTATGGTCACCCTTCTGATGTGCAGTTAAGAAATAATGTAAGGCCCCTTCACTGTGCTAAAAATCATCATTACTGGGCTTCTGCCCAGCACTTTACACAACGTTTTCCTAATGTTGTTGTGGAAGACTTTTGCTACAGCTTCCGTGCTGCCTAGAGCATCCTTTCCAGGATGAAAATGAGGGCGATGGAAGCAGTTGGGCTGTGAGAAGCTGTCCTGGTTTCGGCTGGGATAGAGTTAATTTCCTTTCTAGTAGCTGGTACAGTGTTTTGGATTTAGGATGAGAACAATGTTGATAACGCACCGATGTTTTAGTTGTTGCTAAGTCGTGCTTACAATAGTCAAGGACTTCCCAGCTTCCCGTGCTCTACCGACTGAGAAGGCTGGAGGTGCACAAGAAGCTGGGAGGGGGCACAGCCAAACTGGCCAAAGGGACATTCTCAATTATCAATTATTAAACTGTTTTTATCTCAACCCACAAGTTTTCTCGCTTTTACTTTCTCTCCCC
>NW_008794665.1:9910861-9919854 GCF_000699145.1 Aptenodytes forsteri | reverse complement strand
ATTATTATTATTACTATTATTATTATTAGGATTTTATTTTATTTCAATTATTAAACTGTTTTTATCTCAACCCACAAGTTTTCTCGCTTTTACTATTCCAATTCTCTCCCCCCATCCCACGGGAGGGGGAGGAATGAGCGAGCGGCTGTGTGGTGCTCGCTTGCCGACTGAGGTTAAACCACGACAGAAGCCAAGCTGAGATACCTCATCTGCTGTGCACAACAACAGTTTGGTGTGCTTGTGGAGTGCTGCAGCATGCAAGTATTTGCAGGCAATTGAACCCTGACAGATTTGCAAGTGCTCTTTTTCATGAGCTCAATGTGAGGTTAGTAAAAATGGCATGTTAATCACATGTGATTAATACTTAAATAAACATATTTTTGTACATATTCACTCAAAACAGTCCAGAAGAAAAGCCTGCAAAGGAAGACTTGTTGCTTTCACTGTTTGTTTGTGGGTGGAGGGTGTGTTTTAAATAAAACTTGTTTTGTGCAGAGAGGATTCATTTTATATATCCAGTGACGTACGTGAAGTCTCTGTTACAAAGCCACAATGCATTTCGGTATTGCTACTGAGGGTGGCAGGGTTGGCTCGTAATTCCCCTCCTTGTTATGATACTTTGGATTAGGAAAACAGCTCTGTTCCTGGCTGCTTTCTGTGCAAGCAGTCATTGGAGGGGGAAATGTGTAAGCTGAGCTCCCTTGCTGAGGGCCCTATATGGTGTGGAAGTTGTTTCAGCCTCCGCATTAAAAATAATTATGGCAAAAGTAAAATCTATCAACTGGGATGACCACCGATCCCTGTCTCAATCCAATGGCATAGCAGCACAGCACCCTGACAGGGGAGTGAGTGCACCTGATGGACCCTGGTGGCTCATTCCCTTTTCCACATAGGGACATAATGGCAAACTTCTTGCTGGCCTCTCTCAGACCTTGTCTTTGCCAGCCTGCCAGGTTCCTAGCTCTGCAGGTCGTAAGGCGCGAGGCTGTGTAATGAGAAGCGAGGTAGCAGAAGGCTTACCTAAGACCTTGCTATAGTAGATATCCCATTCTCCCCAGTAGCTCTGGAAAACGTAGTCTTGCAGGTGGTAAGACACGATGTTTTTTATTCTCTCGCTGAAGGACATGCAGTCGGTGAGCTCAGACAGGGCTGCGGGCGCGTAGGACGGTGGGGCTGGGATCTTGCCACAGTGCCTCTCCACAGTAGAGGCTGGGGTGAAGCGCAGCGAGTAGATGAAGGGGATGGCCAGCTTGAGAGCCAGGAGGTCCCCGCAGAGGGTCACTGGGTCTGACAGCAGCAGGTCATAGCTAGACCCCTGCAGGTGGGCCATCAGCTCTCGGTTGGTTAGCACCGCATCACACATTAGCTTGTTCATCTGGTGCCAGTTTTTGGACAGTTTTCCCAGCTCCTTGTAAAACTGCCAGAAGGTCAAGGTGGTTGGCCTGTTATTCAGCCACAGTGCCACTACGTCCTCAATGAGGTTCTCAATGGTGTCTTTCTTGAAGGGCACATTATAGACCTCAAACTTCTCTGCAGCCTCAGCCCTGGGTTTAATGAAGAGGGAAGCGTTGGATACCAGGATGGTAACGTTGTGCCCACGGCGGATGAGCTCCTGTATAACTATCTTCACATTCAGCCAGTGGCTGCCTTCCGTTGGCCAGACCAACACATTCCCACAGAAGACAGGCCCTAGAAGAGCGACCTGAAAAAGGAGCAACTGGAGGTATTTCTTAGAGCCGGTGGCTTTCATGGCCATGGCAGGGTTAAGGGCTATATAGCCTGGGAGTTCTCCCTTCCAGTTGGGAGTGCTGCACCGCTCTGTTGTGTTTGACGGCTCTTTACTAGCACTCTTAGCAAAAGCAACAGTTTGCTGTTGCACAGGTGGGGCCTTTAAAACCCACGTTTGGTCTCAGGTCTGAAAAGACAGAAAAGGATGTTTGGTGATTCACTTTTCCCTTTCTGCCTTCTACCCTATTAGTTTCCCCCTGAGGGAGCTCCTTTCCCTGGTTAGCGGGGTGGCAGCAATCCCCGCTGCTGTCAAAGGTCTGCCTTCAAGCTACTCCCTTTGCACAAGAAGAAATTAACCCTTTATTTTTTTATACCTTTTGTCATTTTTTCTGAGGAATCCTTACCATGAAATAAAAGCAAATAACAGGGGGTCTCTTCTAGCTGTGTAATTACTGTATCAGTAACTGCTGGCAGATGTACTCTAAGTATTAGCAAATAAGTGGCACTGCTGCCAACACTGGAGAAATACTGAGATTTGCTGGAGAACGTATGACCTCATCTGATTTTAAATTGCCTGTTTTCAATTGCAACAGCCGTAGTATCTATATACTGTAATGTTTCTATTACTTATGGCAGCAAACCTACCTGTACTTAAAGATAGATTTCTCTTATTCTGAGAGTTTCCCATCTTTCTCCACCTTTCTTTCCAGAAGCAGCACAAGGGCTTACTTAGCCAACAGGCAGCAGCAGCGCTACAGGGAGTGCTTGCTTGACGATATTGCTAGACTTGGGGCAAGAGCCCTGGGCAACACAAGGTAGAGGAACACCTATGATGGGACTAGCAGTGGTAAGTTATACCATAGGCATCCTTAAGCCTCCTCAACCCTTCTACAGCCATGTCCCTGCTGGTAAATAATATGAATTACTGGCAGTCATGCCCCAGCCCCTGAGGAGAGCTGCTGCCTCTCCAGGCTTCACCATTAATTCAAGCTGGTGCATCTTTACAGAGGAAGAAACTGCAAGTGAGCCAGTCCCCTGGATGCCAGCCCTGATATTCAAACAAATCACTTGCGTTGCTCCCATGAACTAGCGATGCCAGCGGCAGGCCAAGGAAGGAGAGGCCACAGGGTACATATAAGTGGCTGACTTGGAAGCGGCATCCTTTTTCAGGGTGAGATGTTAGAAGTGCTGATGTTTCCCGTGCTAAGAGAAGGCAGGAAATCCTTCATTTGGGTGATGATAATGCCAGTAATAACATGTGGTTTGTTCTGATATGTGACAGGTGGTTTCCGACTGCTCCCAGACAACTCCTAACGCAGGGAGCTCATTGCTACTGTGTGGGGCACATCACCACCAACCTGGTCATGTTGTGGGCTCAGTTCAGGTGTCTAAACATGAGTCTGGGGCCCTCCTGGCCCCTAAAGGTGCTTCTCAGAGCAAAAGCCACACCTTCTGGGGTGGCTCTCGCTTGGAATGTTGGTGCCTGAATGGAAGGCACTATGTCCTGGAAGGAGCTCTTAACCACCAGGAGCCAAAATGACAACTAAAACCCATGCATATAATGATGCGCTCCATCCAACACAATTTGGGGAACAAATGCCATGCAGCAAAAAACTCTTACCTAGCGGAGTCTTCCAAGGTACGTAAGCATCGTGCTCTGAGTTGCAAGGTGCAATTTGCTACGCTGGTTTGCTTCTGTTTCTTGCTGCTCACCTCCTCTGTGCCTGGGGTCCTCTGGTAAGGTTGGGTATCGGGCAGAAGGAGCTTAAATAAGTTACCTTCTGAACTGGGCTTTTCGAAAGGAGGAAGTAATACAATATGGGATGATCACAACAAGGCATGTATTCTGGGATTATTCATTGCTTTGTTATGCTCCAGTAATTTAATAGTCGAGATGGTCTTCCCCATGCTAGGGTGTATTATAATGTTATTACAGAGCCAGATTCTCAGAAGGACTTTGCATCCTGTAGCTCAGAAATATGGTGTCTGACTGCTAAAAAGATTTTTCACTCCCTTTAGGGTCCCAGCTGGCAAAACAAAATTGTTTGTTAAGTAATAGACTTGTTTATAAACTGTCCACAGAAACAAAGAGAAAATCTTGTGGTTTGTTTGCAGAGTTCTTCAAGAGTTGTTGTGTTACCTGTGCTGGGTGTGTGGCCCTTGATTCTGGAGATCTAGGCAAGTTTTTAATGACTTGAAAATATAGGAATCTAAAGATGTACTTCCATGGTTTTTAAATATTGTCCATAATATTCAACCTGACTTTCTCTAAACCCTCAGAATTCAGGGCAATTATGCCAGCATGTTTCAACAGTAATTTGGCCTTACAGCCAGGAGTTTCACTACAATCTCTCCATAGACCTTTGTATTCAGGATAATATCTTTTTTCAGGCTAATTTAGCTTATTGGGGAAAGTCCTATAAGAAACTTAAAGCTTTTCCAGCAACTATTGAAAGGCTGTGTTCATGTGGGCTAGGGCAGATGGGAATTTGGGTTTTGCCTCTAACCCCTCAGTAACTAATTCCTCCGTAGCAAATGAGAACTATTACTAGGGGAACCAGAGGGTTAAATTTGTCTTGTTTCCATGGCCAGCTTTTAAAGAAGATACTCAGATTACTCTTAACGCAGAGAAGATAAGCATTTTGAGAGGATTAAAGGACAAAATCCAGCAAATGAGAGCAAAGTGGGGCTGAAGAGAGTAGATGGTGTTAAGTGTCTGTATTTCACACATCTAGCATTACTGAGTAGAAGTGCTGCAGACACTGATGCAACGTCCAGCCTTGTTAAATAACGACAGGCTTTTCGAGGCAAAGGTGAGTTACGCAAAAGTTAGGCAATACAAATTAGTGTTTTCCACATACGGGTCTCTTCACCATTTTGCTGAATGGGGGTTACGGTGCACATGGCACCTTTATTTCTAGAAAACCTTGATGCCAGCCAGCACCTCAAAAATTCAGTGCCAGGGTAGAAAAGGGAAGCTTTTGCCCTGAGAAGCACCAAATGACTCTGTGGTTTTCCTTTCACTTATTGCAATAAAGCAGCTTCTGGACTGCAAGCAGACTTGAAAGTCTTGACCATCTTTTTTTTTTTGGAGGGGGGAGGAAAGGCTGGATGGGGAAAATATCAAGGTTGGCTCATGCCTGAGTACAGACAGAAGTGAGTGGATTGAGCAATTTTGCAGAGGCACATGTGCGAATGCTCAGTAAAATGCCTACTCCCATGTAATCCCCAGGGGTAATGGGGAAACTCCAGCAAAAGTTAATGTTTATTTTTATTGATTCAGTTTAAGATGTTATGAACTCTCTTCGCTGCTGTTGCAATGCTGCAGGGGCACCTTGGCATGTAAACATATAGACACCGGGGTGGCTTGCACTGGAGCCATTTCCACTCTGCAAAGCCAAAAAAAAAAAGAAATGAGAGAAGGTCCAGGCCAAGCTTTGTGTCCCTGCTAGGAATTGTGCATTTTTGGTGGAGAAGAGGTGCTGCACCCTGTCCTTGCCAGCTCTACAGTGAGGTGCAGCAGCGGAGACTTGCTGAAGCTGCCTGCAGGTATGGCACACCCCTGTCTTGCCAGCATCTGTCCGACCCCCAGGGGAAAGCTGAGTGCTATGGAGATGGGCAAATTGCAAATACTGAGGGTATAGACGTGATGGGACTCATCTAGTGGCTCACCAGCCCAGAAAGGGGCAGTTGCTCTCTCCCTCCCACGTTCTCATGTGTTTGCTGCTCATGCTCCTATACCAAGCCTTTACCTGTGTCAGGTCAGCTTACCAGTGATTTATTTTAGTGGATGAATTTGCTGCTGGGCCAGGGAGGAGTTGGGCAAAGACCAGGCTATCATGGAGCAGGGATCCTCCTGAATGGTTGGCCAGCAGCCATTGCATTGAGCCACATAGGAAGGTATTCACATGCTATAATGCGTTTGTGTGTTCACAGCTCTGCAGGGGAATGAAAACTAAATTGAAATCCCTGCTAAATTTTGACTGAGTCCACCAATTGTACATAACCCTGCTGCTGTGCTGTAGCTTCTTGCTGGCTTTCTGGTCAAAAAAGGAAATTTGGAAGTAGAGCAAAGCTCATCTCTGGCCAGGGGAAATTTATCAGAAATAACTTTTTCTTACTTGGATGCAGCCTGCTCAAGGTCCTAAGCCACATCTGTGTCTTGCAGGAGCAAAGTTCTGCTGTTTGACACTGGAAGCTGCTAGCACGAGGTTTGTACCTAGGCCTCAGTACACAAGCAGTACACCTGCCACTTACTCCTCAGAGGTATATCCATGTGGGAAGTCTGCACCTTGGCCTCAGCACGCGTCCTCAGAGACAGCCTCCTTGCCAGCACTGCCTGTGACCACGATTCTTCTTGTGTTTCAGCATGCAGGGAAGGCAGAGACTGCTTTTCCTCTGATATTGCAGGTTTGGAGCTGATCCATTGCGGCTCAGTCTGGGATGCAGAGGGGAGCACCTCATCTGCTGCTAACTGGAGTGTGGAGGAGTGTTTCTGCATATCTGTCTGGGAGGCGAATAGAGGCACCCCCTCTGCTCCCAGGAAATCAGGTCTGGAGGTTTGGACTTGGGCTTCACCTCATAACTGTGAGGGATGCCATTTCATCCCTGGGGGTATTTCACCAGAATAGGTTTGTGTTTCCTCCTCTGTTTGCACTGGAGGCACAGGTGGGATTTCAGCTGGGGCTGCTATATCCTGCACCTGGGGTGTTTCGAGGCTGGAGGAGTGAGAGGGAGGAACATTCTCCGCTTTGGATGTCATCAGCTCGGATGTCTGGACCTCTGCATGTGATGTGGGAGCACCCTTGGCCACTCTTACTGTAAACATGGAGGGCTTGCCCTGAGATCCTGCCTCTAAGCCAGCAGGAAACCCCTTCTGTGGTCCATGGCTCCGCTCCCAGGCATCTGCGTGCAGCTGTGAGAAGGAAGGCTCCTCCGTCCCCACCGGGGCTTTCACCACCATGTATACACCTCGGCACTGACAAACAGCAGGAAGCGAGGCACTGCATTCATATCAAGGGATTCAAAGTCCTGGTTTTACAAGGGTGTTTATGAGGGAGCTGCACTCATCCTGCCCTGATTTGCTAGGTGGTGCTTTTAAGGGCAAAATTACTTCTGCAATCCCTCCTCTGGCCTCATAACCAAATACTTGTTTCTTTCCCAGGGTCTTAGCAGTTTGAGTCTGCACAAAACTTCTGGGGCACAGCATTTTAGCCTCCCCTAGCTGGTTATGCTGCATCTCTTCAGCTGCTAACAAGCACCATATCTACAGCAGCGAGGGCAGGTGCTGTTAGGATTGCACTCTGAGCCCAGGGACAAAAGATGTAAATACAAAAAAACCTGGTTCTTATTGAGAGTAGTGAATGAAAGCACTTCTTGAAGCATGTTTGATGCCCCTATACGTTTCACAGGAGTTGCTATCTGAATTATGAAGAGGAAAGGGGTGTCATTAGAGAGTCATCTAACAGACCAGAGATGCTTTGGGGAAAGAAAAACCAAATCTGTGTGGTTCCACACAAATGGAAACATCTAAGGAGTAAAGCAGGGGTGATTGGAAGGCCTGGCTTTATATCGAAGCAGCAACAAACAGGCATGCAAGAGGTTCAGAGCCTGCTGTGTTGTTCTGTAACAAATCACTACAACCAAGCGATACATAAACTGCATCATAGAACACAGAGAAGCTCCCAGCATCTGAGAGAGAAACCAGAAACCATTTGCAATTCTTTTATTATGACTTAAAATAACATTTCTTCCAAGGAGGGATGACAGTTCTGTATCTTCTCTTTTTCTCCTTGTTTTCTCCCCACACATCCAAGTAGGTGAGACCTATCTCTGCTGCGATGCCCACCACCCCTGCTTTTGTTGGGTTTGTGGTACCTAATGGTCAAACTCCAAGGATTTTGCTGAACAACGGGATTTAACTCAGTTTTGCTGCCTGTATTCCCGGACAGGTCCCACCTGACTGTCAGTTTCATCCCTGGAGCACAGCGGAGCTGTTTCACATCCGATAGCCCCTGTTGCAGCGCTGGGTTGTGCCTGGCTGCATCCCTGTCACCTTGCCTGTCCCCCAGGTCTCCGGTCATTTTTTTTAACCTCTTGGCCTATTTCACCCACTCCTGAGAAAGAAATCGCATCTTCAGAGATGCTCCATGCCTACAAGCAATGAATATTTCCTCCAGGTTGCAGGCAAGTTGGTCTTGCACATGTACCAAACAGAAGAGAGGATGATGAACATGGGCAGGAGAGGACAGCATCCAAGGAACCACGACTCAAAAACCATCCGACTCACAGTTTCCTTTTCTTAAATGATTGCAACATAAAACCAGCTATTTTAAAAGCACCAGCTTTTAGCAATGCTGTTCCAGCCCCGTAGCTGCATCATGTGCCGTGGTGCTGCAGTGTGCCCTTTCGCTGTGGTTTTTCTGGCTGCAGTGGGGGGGGCGCAGCAGCCAAGGGGACCCTTTCCTCTGACCCCCTGGGGACCTGCCATACCTGATGGGCAATGTGGTTATGGGGAGACTGGCACAGCGTAACAGCTTCCAGGTCCCTGGGAGCAGAACAGCACAAAAGCGACCAGCAAAATCCTCCTTTGGCCTCCAGCTTCATTGCTCCTGGGTGGAAAGATTGGTCCCAGGCTCCCCAGGCTACGTCCATCTCCCGGCCACCCTGGGGCTGGTTTTGTCCCCATCTCACTCACCTCATCTCTTCCACGTGGCCCCAGCAGCGAGGGGGGGCATGGCCATTCACCATGCCCTGTCCTGTACCATCCCCCCCCCAAAGTGTGACATCAGCAGGGGTGGTTCTGAGGTAGGAGGCGGTGCGTGCAGGACCCTATGTGAGCCCTGGCCATGGTAGAGATGTGCACGTGGAAGCTGCCAACAACTTTTATTCATCGCATGCTGGAAACGCCTCTGTACCACATACTGGCTTTTTTATTCCTCAAAAAAAGCCACACAGGCGTATCCTACACATGTCCTGGGCGGGCAACGTGGGGCTGGGGCAATGCGAGATGGGATGAGGCTCTGCAGCGCTTTGTGGCAATGCAGCAGCTTTCACATGGGTGCAAGTCCAGGAGGAAGATGCAGAAATAAAACTCTCTATTTTTGCAAAAGTCTCTCTGGCGTGGGAAGGCTGGTGAGATGCAGGCAGGCTGGGGCGGTGCTGGGCTGCTGCTGGGGAGCAGGATTGGTGGGGGTGGGTTGGGGGGGCATGCAACGGCACCATTCTCAGATCGGGACGCGGAAGGGCCGGGCCGGGCCCGACAC
>NW_008794665.1:9901843-9910302 GCF_000699145.1 Aptenodytes forsteri | reverse complement strand
CCCCCCCCCCCCCCCAGGGGTGCCCTGTCCCACCTCTGCCAGCCATGAACTCCTCCAGGTATTGGGCCCATGTCCCGGGATGCGGCTGGGACTTGTTCATCAGGTCAAAGTGGTAGAAGGAGACGGCCACATCCTTGGCGTTGCGCCCCACGTAGATCATCTGCAGAGGGGCCGTGGGGTATGAGGGGCAGCCCCAGGACCCCCAACAGGGGGGATGCTCCAGCCCCTAGGGCTCCCAACACCACTTAGGATGCTGGAGGGAGCAGCGGGGGTCCTGTCCTGGGGGAACAGGGGTGCTGCAATGCCCCCTGGGGCAGAGACCAGGGTTGGGGGGTTACCTTGCAGCGGTTTTCCCAGAAGGATTTGGGCAGGATATGTGCGGGTAGGTGGGTCTTCACCACACGGGGCGAGGGCATGGTGGCCAGCAGGTCCGTCCCTGGGGGACCCCAAAGCATGTCCCCATCAGGCCCTCGGCAGAGTGCCCCCGGGCTCAGCCCTCAGTGGGGTGCCCACGGCCAAGCCCCCAGGCCCCGCTACCTGCTGACATCTCCCCGGGGGCAGAGAACTCCAGCATGGGCACCCTCTTGGTGATAATGTCCCGCTTGCACTTCTCAGGGTTGCCACCTTGCAGGATCATGTCCACGATCTCGCTAACCCAGGTGGTGCCTGGGGAAAGCAACGCACCAGGGGGGCGGCCAGGGCAGTATTGGGGGGCTCAGCACTGACAACCCACCCGGACCTCAACCAGGCACCGTGGGGGCGAAGGGAAATCCCACGCGGCTCTGTCCCAACAACCCCAAATGTGCTGCGTCCCCCCAGGCAGTGGGTCCCAGCCATACAACATGCTTGCCCACCCGGCACCACCATGTCTGGTGGGCTTGGGGATGCTCACCAGATTTGGGGAAGGTGACCACCACGATGTCCTCAGGGTGGCTCTGGAAGGTGTCAACCCGCTCCCAGTCATGGGCAAAGGCGCTGACCATGGGGATGCCGTGCACCATGCGCCAGGGCTGCCGCAGGTAGGTGTCCGGATTGGCCATCCTGCCGGGGACAGGGGCATGTGGAGGGGCTGGCCAGTGTGGGGGGGCCCCCTCACCCTCCCAGGGAGGCCGCCGGCCAGGGCAGTGCGGGCACCTGCCACCATGCCTGCCTGGGGAGTGGCAGTGATGCCGCCAGTGCAGGGACCGGAGGTCACCGCGGCCCTGCTGCTGCGCCCGCAGTTGGGGACAGGGGTCCCGTCGTCTGTGGGGTGGGAGCCCAGCCCGTGCCCCAGCGAGGGCTGGGGGTGCCCATGGTGTGCCGGTGTCACCCAGGCCAGGCACCTCTCACCCTGTCTCAGCACCCCAGAGGAGCAGGGAACCGGGTCCCTAGGGTTATTGCAGCAGCCCCCAGCCCCAGGGGAGGTTTAGGGGTGCTGGCTGCACCCCAAAGTACCCCAAACCCACCACCCTAGACCCCGCAGCACGCAGTCCCGAGCGGCTGAGCGTGGGCAGGGCACCCACAGGGCACCCCAGGGCACCCAGCTCACCTAATGCCGTGCCGCTCTGCGCCAGGAGGGTGACAGGGTGGCGCCGGGAGGGTGACAGCAGAGGACAAGGAGACGCAGAGCCCCGTGGCAGTTTTTACGGGGCGGAGAAGGGAAGAGGCAGGGCAGATGAGGGCAGCAATGTTTGTCAGCGCTGCGGCTGCTGGGAGGGAGGGGCGAGTGTGGGGAGAAGCCAGTGGCCACTGACCTCCCGGCAGGGCCATGGCGGACATCTCCAGCCACACCAGCCCTGCTCCCCACGCACAGGTCCCAGGCTGTGTCCCCCTGCATGGGGACGGGGAGGCCACCTCTCGCTGCCCACACCCAGCCAGCACCTTCCCCGCACGCAGTTTTGCCGAAATCCTCTGCAATCCCACGAGCTGCCGGCGGCAATCCCCCCGCCACAGCGACCAAGGGGATGTGGGGTGGCACCGGCTTGTCCCCAACCCGAGGAAAGGCCAGCAGCCCCGGGGGGATGGCTGGGTTGGGGTCAGCACAGGCACAGGGCAGTGAGCATCCCATGGGGGGGTCAGGGAGGACGTTTTCTTTCTCTCCAGCTGTCCCAGGAGAGGGGAAGGAGCCCCTGGCGTGGTGGCGGTGCCATCAGCACGGGTTGGATTTGGGGGGTGTCTGGCAGTGCCTCCTCAGATCTGGGTGCGGAAGCGCAGGTCAGTGCCCGACATCTTCTGTGCATAGTCCTGGTCAAAGCGCTCGCTCTGGGCCACAGTGAAGTGGTTCTTCCAGTCTCCAGCGGTGCCTGGGGTCAGGCAAGATGGGGCTCAGCAGGGGCCAGGGGGGCCGACACTCTGGGAGCCCCCTGGGGCCGCTCACCTTTGCGCATGAAGGGGGAGATGCCCTGGTCCATGAGGTGGGAGGGCACCATGCTGTAGTTGGTGGTGGTGTGCCAGCCATGAACTCCTCCAGGTATTGGGCCCACGTCCCGATATGCGGCTGGAACTTGTTCATCAGGTCAAAGTGGTAGAAGGAGACGGCACGTTGTGCCCCGTAGATCATCCCAGACCCCACACCACCATCTACCCCAGTCCCTCACCTCCTTCAAGTCCTCGTAGAAGAGGTAGAGGATGGGGTGATCTTTCCTCCGCTCCCAGTAGTCCTTGACATGGTCATACCAGGAGCCATATGCCACTGTGTGGAGAGAGTGGCCGGGGGGGTGGTGTCAGTGGGGGGGCTGGAGGAGGGATATGGGGTGACACACACCCCCCCCCTCCCCAGGGGTGCCCTGTCCCACCTCTGCCAGCCATGAACTCCTCCAGGTATTGGGCCCACGTCCCGGGATGCGGCTGGAACTTGTTCATCAGGTCAAAGTGGTAGAAGGAGACGGCACATTGTGCCCCATGTAGATCATCTGCGCACAGCTTGGTGACATGTGGGAACTTGCAAGGTCCTGGCAGGGCAGGTCCCCCCCTTATCTCTGCTGGGTCCCTCCAGGTGTGTGTCCTCCAACCTGTTACCTTGAAGCGGTTTTCCCAGAAAGATTTGGGCAAGATGTGAGCTAGGATGTGGGTCTTGATGATGCGAGTGGATGCCATGGCCTCCAGCTGCTCCATGCCTGCAAAGGAGATTTCCCCCAGGAGCACTCCCACTGCTGGCAGGGTGCACCCCCCCAAACTAAGTCTCCCCCCATCTGGCATCCGCTGCCCCCCCGCCACCCCCTGCCGCCCTGCTACCTGCCGGCATCATCCCAGAGGCGGAGAGCTCCAGCATGGGCAACCAGTTGACGATGGCATCCCGTTTGCATTTTTCGGGGTGCCCACTTTCAGGATCATGTCCATGATCTTGCTGACCCAGGTGGTGCCTGGCGAGGAGAGGTTGGGTGTCCGGCTGGCGCCATTCCCATCAGAGCCCCATCTTGGGCACCAGAGGTGCACTGTCCACTGCTGTTGCCTTTCGGTATCTCCCCAGATCCCAGCCTGGGGGACTGCAGGCTGGTACCTCCCTTCCTGAGTGCAGCCCCTCTCCGGTGCCCGGGGACACTCACTGGATTTGGGGAAGGTGACCACCACAATGTCCTCAGGGCGGCTCTGGAAGGTGTCAACCCCCTCCCAGTTGTGGGCGAAGGTGCTGACCATGGGGATGTTGTGCACCATGCGCCAGGGCTGCCGCAGGTAGGTGTCCGAATCGGCCATCCTGCTGGCGATGGGGACACGTGCGGGGGCTGGCTGGCAACGGTGAGCATCACAGGGCCACATCATCCCCCAGGGTCCCCAGAATCCCTGCTGAGCCCAGCCATCCCAGCCGCGGGAAGGAAACCATCCCCTGCTTGCTGGCATCCCGGGAGGTGGCACCTGCCTCCTGCGGGGATTTTGGGGGCTGGCTGGCAGTGCAGGGAGCGTGGAGGGGCACAGTCAGCCCTGGGGGGCTCAGGTCAGTGCAGGCAGTGGGCAGCTGCCCTTACCAAGCTGGCAGCGCCCTTCCTGGGTTGTAAAAGCTCACAGAGGCTTTGCTGGCTGGGGTTTCAGGCTGCTTTCTGCCCCTCTCCCCAGTGTTTTTTTCCCTGACTTTCTGTTGCACAGCAGCACCGGGAAGCCCTGCTTGGGGGGGGCTACATGAGGGTTTGAAGGAGACTGGAAGGGAGAGCGGGGCTTGCAGGACTCTCCCCGGGAAACCTTTCCACCCGCTGGCCGAGACAGAAATGCTGGAGATACCAGCTGCGAAACCCCCACACTGTGATTTTTTGGAGAGCGTCTTTGTGGCTCACCTCCATCTCCCAGGAGGTTGCAGGGACACCGAATCCCTCCGAGCCACCCGTGCCCCCCCACGCAGGCCCTCCGCTTGCGAGGCCGGGGCACCCCAAAGCAGGCCAAGCTCCCAGACTGTGGCCAGGGGTCTCCCTGGTACCTGTCTCTTCGTCGGGCACTCTGGCAGGGAGGAGGCAAAGCTTTGCACGCAGCCTGGGGGGGGCGGATTTGTTATTTTCCCTTCCCTGCGTGGAAGATGGAGGTGCAGGGAGGCTCCTGGGGCTGCGGGAGGCCAGGGGACATCATTAGGGAAGGGACCCGGAGCGACCTGCTCCTGGCACTGCAGAGGGAGGAGTGCAGGGAAGGGGCGAGCAGGGATGGGGACGCAGCCCCTCTGGGGATGGTCCCCAGATGCCTGTGATGAGCTGTGCCATGCTCAGCACTCCCCTGGTAAACACACAGATGGCGGGGGGGTGTGAAATCACAGCTTCCTCCTCCGCCCGCAGAGGTAAGCGCAGGGAGGAAATCCCAACCCACGTCCTGGAGGGTTTGAACATCACCCTGTCCCGATCCGGGGGTCACCCCTGTGGGCGTCCCCAGCTCCTCACACTGGCGGGGGCTCACTAGCGGGATGTGGGGGTCAGGCTCTTGGTCATCCCCCCTCAAGGCACTCTAATACGGGTCCAAAGTTTGCAGAGTTGCAAAGCACGAGTGCAGCTGATACCATGCTTCTGGGAAAAGGGTTTAAAGGCGCCGGTGGTGGTGAAATGCTCCTTCTTACCTGCTTCCCATGGGCAAACGTGAGCCAGGAGGGAGCGGGAAGGGCAGGAGAGATGGCAGCTGGGCAGGGGGAGCAGCTTGCCTGCTTGCAACCTTGAGAAAAACATCCCAGATTTGTCCCCAGGGCCGAGTTCAGGTGTTTTGCAGGCAGGGACATACCCTCCCTGCCCATCTGTCTGTCCATATGCCAGCAAAATTGGCTGCGTGTGCAAACCCCGCAGGCAAAGCCAGGAGCTGGGGAAGCACAGGGATCTCCATCGGCATTTAAATAAATGTGTGGAAAGGATTTATTCCTGTGGGAGAACTCCCCTCATAGCGCTGCTGGTCTTCAGGAGTTGGATCCAGGTTGCACTTCTTTGGGGATGAAACAACCCCACGAGACTGCCTTGCCAAAAAGCTGCAATCTTGCATTTCAAGATGAACTCAAGAAATTCAAGAACAGGCTGGAAACAGGGTGTAACTGGGGAATTTGGGGCTCCAAAGCAAACCCTTGCCCCCAGTGGGACTGGGACTGGTTTGCTCCAGCCATCCCTGAGCAAGGGCTCGGCACAGCCGGGTCAGAGGTCGCAGGGTGGGTTTCCCCATCTGGCAAGGATGGCGAAGTTGCCAAGCATGGCAATACACTGGCAGGGAGGTGTTTCCCTTCACCTTTGTTCTGCAAACCACGGGCTGAGCAGCTCCGGCTGCACCAGGGAGCCTGGGGGAGCCCCGCCACTGCCCGCTCTGTCAAGAAACTTGCCACAACCTGGAGGCATGAAAGCTCCTGCGCACACAAGAGCTGCGGGGGCAGCAGGTTCACCAGTGCTTTGGGGTTTTTCCACTCTTCACCGATCTTTGCTCTCTCCAGATGCCTTGGTAGGATGGGGCTGGGGCGGCCCAAGGTGTCGGGGCCAGCGGTGGTTTTTGGGAGGATGCCTGCCCCCGGTGATGCCCGACCACCACCAGCTAAAAATCCACCGCGCACGCCCACCCTCCCGCCTGCTGAGCATGGGGGGTGCCCCCGGCCGCTGCCAGGGATTCAGGGGATTCAGCCCCCCTACCTTTCCCTGCAGGCCATGGCTCGCCCTCCTGTTATCCCAATTTATTGTAGGGGGAAAAAACGAATCGGCGCGAGGATCCTCTGTCTGGACCCACCCTCCCCACTGGGGTTGCAGGGAGAAGCAGAGCCCCCCCTGGGAAGAGGGATGAGCCCCTCATGCCTCCATCTGGAAATGGAGGTCGGAGCCTGCCATGTGCTCCTGGTAGTGCTGGTCGAAGCACTCATTCTGGGCCACGGTGAAGTGGTTCTTCCAATCCCCGGATATCCCTGGGGGACAGAAAGCAAGTGGGGCAAATCCTGACACTCCCAAAATATTTGCAGCCATGGATGGGGGCTGCAATACAGACCAGGGACACCCCTCCCAAGCCCTCCACTGCTGGCCGAACCCCACCTTTCCGGAGGAAGGGGGAGAGGCTGTGGTCCATCAGGGTCGTGGGCATGGTCTCGTAGTTGGCGGCGGGGTTCTTCCTCATCTCCTGGAAGGAGGTGTGGTGGAGGATCCTCGCCACCGTCCCCTCTGCCACTTCCTTGCCCAAGAACTGCAGGATCTTCTGCACCTCCTGCTGAGGGTCCTGCGGGGCAGCTGACATGGGGAGGCTGCCAAAAAGGCTGGGGGGAGGCAACCGGAGCACCCTCCCCTCCATCCCACCCTCACCTTCTTCATGTCCTCATAGAAGAGGTAGAGGAGCTGCTTTTCCTGCTTCTTCTCCCACCAGCCCCGCACATGCTCATACCAGGACCCGTAGGCCACTGTGGGATGTGGTCAGGGGGTTAGCCAAAAAGCAGGGTGGCTGGAGACGCCCTCCCCACCGCTATTTTGGGGTGGGCACCCTGGGGCTCAGCCCCCACCTTTGCCAGCCATGAAGGTCTCCAGGAACTCTCCTAGCGTGCCGGGGTTGGGATGCACTTTGGCCATCTGGTAGAAGTAGTAGTAGGAGACGACGACATCCTTGGGGTTGCGGGCCATATAGATGACCTGGGGACAGCCAAGGATGTGGTAGGGGGGTGCAGAGCAGTGCCCCCTCCCTGCCACGCAGACAGGGAGAGAGGCAGGGGGCACCCGCAGCATTACCTTGCAGTCCTTGTCCCGGAAGGAGGTCGGGAGGAGCCGGACTGGGAGATGGGTCTTCACCAGCCGCGGGGACGGGGTTTTCTCCAGCAGCTCGACGCCTGCGGGACAGGGGGCTTAGCAGTGTGAGCCCCAGCACCCTCACCCCCACCCTGGCTCAGCCCCCTCCCCACCCAACCCAGGGGGGCAGCTGGGGGCTCACCGCTCAGCATCTCAGGGGCCTTCATTTCCAGGAAGGGCACCCGGTTGAAGATGGCATCCCGTCGGCACTTCTCCACATCACCATCATGGTAGATCATGTCCAGGATCTCGCTCAGCCACGTTGTGCCTGCAGCACAGGGACAGCGTTGCAAGGGCTGGCGTCACCCCGTCTCCCCTGCACCCTTCCCCGGGGCCACTCACCTGATTTGGGGTAGGTGGCGATGAGCAGGTCATCTGGCCGGGCTTGGAAAGCCTCCACCTGTGGCCAGCCCTCAACGAAGCACTTGTAGAGGGGGATGCCATGGAGGCTGCCCAGCTCCTCCCTGACCACGTCTTCCCTCCCCATGGCCAACGGCAGGTCCCCGTGGCACTGGCTGTCCTCCCTGCCAGCAGTCTCTGCGACCTTGGGACCGGCTCGATCCTGTGGCGGGTGTACCCGGGGCAGCGCCCTGTCAGGCAAAGTCCACCCCGGGTCACGTGCGGCGGAGGTGTTGCCGGTGCCGCCCATTCCCCGGCGGGACACCACTGCAAAACATTTGGTGCTGGCTGTGCACTAAGCCCAAGCCGTGAGGGGCCGGGAACAGAGCCTGGCATCGCCTCTCCTCCCACCCAGCCATGCTTCTCCCCCTGCTTCAGCCCCTTTAATGGATGCCATGGGGTTTTGGAGCTGCAGGGACAGCTCTGCCAGCCGGGGCCCCCCCATCCCCGCCACCGGCCGTACCTGCTGGGGTCCTGCGGGCGCTGGTCGGCAGCGCTGTTGGCCCCGGGAGCCTCGGCACCTCCGCCCTCCCGCCCCTCCCCAAGTGGTAATGGTTAACGAAAGCCGGCTGGGCCAAGGGGCACGGAGAATGGGAAGCAGGTTTAAAGGGCCGACAGCCGGGGCGTGGGGAGGTTTTGGGGTGGGCATCCCCCGGGGAGGCATTGAGGGGAGCGGCGGGAGCCTGTGGGGACCCCCTGACCCCAATCCCAGTTGGACACTGGCGAGGGACAGGCGGATGGACCCTTATTATAGGCAGGCCAACGGGCAAGGAGCCCGGACGGGAGAGCAATGGCGCTGCGGGGGGAGGGCAGGAGGGATGTGGCAGAAGGGGCCTGGTGGGTGGCGCCCGGGCGCCACCATGGTGTCACCGGTGCCGGTACCGGGGG
>NW_008794665.1:9900106-9900873 GCF_000699145.1 Aptenodytes forsteri | reverse complement strand
CGTCTGTGACCATCGGCTTGATCCTTATCGACAGGTCGTATTACCCTCCCTGTGTATGTAGTTGTGTCATGTTACGTGTTACTATTTCGTGAACCTGTACGCTTGCTTAAGGATTCTGGCTCTCATAATAAACTGTCACCGTATAGTACCCGCCTGACTGTGGAGTCTGAGTAGTGGTCGTTTTCCCCCCCTTCTTTTGGTGCTACACGGTGCATGACACTGGGGCCGTCTCCTCCCTTCTCCCGCCCGCTCGCTGGCTCCGGTGCGGGAGCGGGGGCACCGGCCGCTGCCCGTTGGGTGCCGCCTGAAGCTCAGGTCCGTGCCCTGCCTGCAGGCAGCCGCCGGGCTGTCGGTGCGGGCCCTGCCGCTCCCCACAGGCAGCGCGGTGCTGCCCCCGTCCCCTCCCGGGGCCGGACCCCCCCAGCGGCAGGCACTGCCATGGCAGGGCCTTGGGGTAGATCTGGGCCCTGCGCGAAGCCCTGCTTTTATGGAAAACCTTCTTTTTCAGCTCAAAACGTGCTGTGGTGGGAGCAGAAGCTGCTCCAGGGATCCGCACTGGCTCCTGCAGCCCCATCGGTGACACGGTGAGGCCGGCCTGGCGGGGCACAGGGAGTAATGGCTGTCCCAGTGCTGCCGGTCCCTCAGGAGCACCTGTGTTGGCGGCACAGGTGAGGCCGCATGGCTGTGCCAAAGCGTGGGGAAGGCTCATCCTGGCACCTGGGTGAGGAGCACGGCCCTGAGGCGGCGAGTGCCGGGGGGTGGGGGGG
>NW_008794665.1:9889522-9899306 GCF_000699145.1 Aptenodytes forsteri | reverse complement strand
GAGGGGCGGGCAGGGGTCATGGGTCATGTCCCCAGCTGTAGGAGCGGGGTGCCGGGGGCTGATGTGCCCCAGGGGCGCCAGGACCGAGTGGGCGTGAGGGAGCCGGGCCTGGCTGTAGGTCAGAGAGTGGTTTTGTGCTCGGGACACTTTGGCTTTGCCCCTCATCCTGCTGGCAGGGCCGCCGAGGGATCAGGAGGGTGGGTACCATCCCCTGGCAGGGCCCCCCATGGGGCCCTTGGGGGGAAAGAGGGGTCCCGGCGCCAGCGGGGCAGTGCCAGTGGGTTGCCATGGGTGCTGGTGCATGTCCCTCAGGGCTAGTGGGCACTGTCGGGGTCCTGCTCAGATCCTGCTGGCACTGGTGCAGTGCCAGCCCCAGCTGGGGGCTACTGGTCGTTGGTCTGTGCTACTGCTGCTGCTGCACAGGGTGGGTGGGTTTTCAGCCAGATCCTGGCTCTCTCCTGGGGAGAAATGGGACGTTTCTGGTGTCCCGTCCCTATTTCTCCTTCCCCTCCCGTTGAGGGTGTGCAGCACTGGGGAGCCACTGCTGAAAGCACTGGCAAGGGGCCAGGAAGAGCTACCTGTGCCCGGGAGGCAGCAGGGTTTGCAGGGGCAGCAGCTCTGAGGGCTCTTTGGACCGTGCCATGCCACCAGGAGCTCTGACTGTCCCACATCTCTCCCTGTGCAGGGATGGACAGATAGATGGATGGATGGAGGAGCCCCAGCCACGCCAGGAGCCACCCCCACCGGAAAGACCCACGTGGGGTATGGATCCCCCAAGAAGAAGCTGGGCTGCCTGCTCGAGGATGCTGCTGCTACCTGCCCTCCACATGCCCCTGCTCCTGGCTGGGGACAGCCCTGCCTGCACCCACCCACCCACCTGGAGATGCTGCAGGGACTTCACAGCTCCAGCTCAGTTGCGGCTTCAGGTTGGTTGCTTCTGCCCCCGTTTTATTTTGTTTCTGCCCCAGCTCGTGGACGGCTCCAGCTCATTTGCAGCTTCAGGTCATTTGTTTCGGCCCACGGTTTGTTTCAGGTCCAGCTCATGGATGGCTCCAGCTTGTTCTTGCTTCCAGCACGTTTTAGGCTCCAGTTGGGTTTTATCTTCTCCGGTTTCATTTCGGCTCCAGCTTATTTGCAGCTCCAGTTTGGTTCCATCTCCAGTTGGTCTGTGGCTCCAGCTCCAGTTCATTTCTGCTCCGATTCATTACAGCTTGTGCTTGTTCAAATGAACATGGCTTTTGACAGGGTTGTAGATCAATCACTGTCGTAACTTGAATATGAACTGTCATAATTGTACATTGTCTAAATATGGACTGAGTTAATGACTATTCCGGCTGTTGTACACACCTCGAAGAAAGTGTTGGACACGCAAAGACGGTGTGAAACGTGCCTTTGCCCCCAGAGACTACCTCAGACGTTGAGTTCGGCCTGGTGCAGGCCGGCCTTCCAAGCTGGGGGACCAACGCGACCGGACCCCCAGCCTCCAGTGGGGTTCCACACCTTGTGGAACCCAGTCCCCACCTTACTTCTCCCCACCCCCTGAGCCGCTCCTGCCCGTTGACCCCATCCCATTCCTGCCTCGCCCAGGACAGCTTCTGCTGCAGCCTGAGCATCCTCTGGTCCTCTCTCATCTTCCTGGGCACCCCCTCCAGCAGCGCCCCACTGCCAGGGCACGGTGGGGCATCGCCCAGACCCTCGGCTCACCCTGCAGCAGGATGCGCTATGGGCCGTGCTGGGTGCTGGGGTCTCATCCCAGAGCTGCAGGAACAAGGTCCATGTTGGTTGCATCAGTGCGGAGAGGAACTGCACTCTTGGCTCCCTGGGCGCTCCAGGCATGGGACCCATGGCCCAAACCCTCCCCACCTGGAGGGTCTCTCTCCCCTGAACCCTTCTGAGCACCTTTCCCAGCACCAGGATGCCGACACAAGGTACGAGCTGCAGGCATCAGCTGGGACATTCCCTGGGGATGGGCTGGAAATCCTGCAGCGCCCCTGACACTAGCAGAGAGCCTGGCTGGAGAAAAGGGGGAAGAACCCACAGGCACAGGGGTGGGCAGCGAGCTGGAGGGTCCCAGTAAGGTGTGACGCCAATACCAACGCCCCGGGCTTTGGGCCTCGGCACCCCAGGACCGTGGCATAGAGCTGGCACAAGGATGGCTCCTTGGGCAGCTCCACGCTTGGCTCTGCCCCTTGCTGGGGCTTCCTCGTGAAAAAACAGACGGGGAGAGTGACTCTGTCAGGTACGAGGCCAGGTGGGAGCCCAGGAAGCCATTCCTGAGGCCGTAGGGTAACAGAGGTAGGTGCGAGGGGCCGGGTGAGGACGGGGAAGGTGTGGGAACAAGTGTGTGCCTGGGAGAAGGGAGGGCCGCTGGAGCCAGCCCCTCACAGAGGGCTGTCGGTGACACGGGGGGACACATGCAGGACACCCAGCACTGTTGAATTGAAGAGCTGTGACGCTTTCATCTTCCCGAGCGCTTCAAACGGAAACAGGAGCAGACCTGCTTTCATACCCATTCTTCCAAGAATTGGCTAAAACCCCATGGCATCGTTATGCTTCCTGGCTGATGGATTCAATCCTTTCAACAGCAGTCAGGGCTGTGCATCGAGCACCAAATCCAGGCAAACGAGGGGTGTCACACATGGGCTAACAGAGAGGGGAGATCAATGGATGTGTGACATACTTTATTTGCAAGAGAAAACTGATTTCCATCTCTCTATTCCTCCAGAACAGCTTCTGCCTTGCCCCTGTCATCTAACACAGCCCCCTCCACCCCATTACCTGCCTCTCACCACATTTTGTCTCTCCCAATGTTCCCTTTTTTTCCCCAAGACTTCCCTAGGGGATGACACAGACTCAGATTCCTGCCTTCTGGGCGCCTCGTCTTCACGCAAATAATTCGTTCCCCTTCATAGCACATGCAATTTTATAACTGCATGTAGTTTTAAAAGTAGTTTATAGTTACAGGCAAGAACTAAATGTCCTTCCTTCTCCTCACAGCATTTGTATCAACACGACTTGTGTTTTATCCTGCGTTTCCACAATTCCCAAGCAATGCATTAACAGCAAACCATTTCTGAAATCAGAGAGGTTTGGGGCAGGATCAGACTCGTCAGGGTGCACTTTCCCCCCCCAGGGCAGTCCCCACAGAAGAGCTGGGACGGCCCCGGTTGCCACCAGCACAGCCCTTACGCTCGCCAGGGCTGAGAGACTCAGAGGTGCTCCTGGCCCAATGCTTCTCATTTGCCCTGCGGCTTCCAGTGGCAAAAGTACATCAGTGCAGAACAACCGAGGGCTTAGAAGAGTGAATAACTACGTGGAAAATGTAAATGGCAGCTTTGTGTGCCTAGTGCTACTCATAACAGCTTCTTTCCCACTTGCAAGAGCAGTCCCCTGGCAAAACCACCCGGTGCAATTAGCAAATACAAATATTGCTGTTTGCATTTCAAAAAAGCCCCGAAGCTTGTTGCCCAAAGTTGTTCAAAACCTGCAAACAGACTAAATTAAGTGTCATGGTTAGAAAAACTCCTTTCTTATAGTGGCTGTATTTGGTTGGGTAGCTGATCCTGTGTGTTAACCTGTAGAGGCCCTCACCCTTTTCACCACACTGAGCTTTTAATTGGTAATTCCCTAAGTCATTTTGATACAGGAAGATGATTCTCACTATGTCTAGCTCAAGAAGTATTTGTACTTAATTCTAGCAGGGAAGAAACCTGTTTCTTGAAAGTAGAGCCATGTGGCCTCAAACTGTGTTCAGTAACTGCTGCTGCATCAATTTATTTTTCCTTATTGCCATCCCCATCAGTTTGTGCCTGCTGTAAGATAACCACTGCCCCTTCAGCAAAATCAGGGACCTATAGGGCAAGTCAGTTCAGCTATAGGTAATTTCAAGGTAGTTCATGTTGTAGTGACTTCATTGGTTTTGTTCTTTCAAGAGTTATATGCCAGCCTTACACAGAATCTATTTATGCTAAATAAGGTACAAACAGGTCTAGTTCTGTCTTCCACGGGCCAAGCTTATACAGTCACAGTTTCCTTCTGTTATGACCGAACCAGGAGTTTTCCTGCCCTCTGAAACAGAAAATGGTAGGCTGAAGCAAAATTAAACAGAAAAAGAGGAATGAATCACTCCCCTATTTAGAACAGGATGAAGATTTAAAAAAAAAAAAAACAAAACGAAAACCACAACAACAAAACAAACAAACCACCAACGAACAAAGACTGTGAAAAACCCAAAGCCCAGAAGGATATTTTGGTAGTAACCTTGCCGGTGCAGCTGCTAACATAAATGTTTTCTAACAAAATTGCATTTTATGAACCAATGTGTGACAGTTAACCCATGAAGGCTTGTGCACTGAGAGCAAGGTTTGGGGAGCGATTACCTTTGGCCGCGCTGATTTGAGGTGGGTTTGGTGATTCTCCTTTGATTCAACTTCTGCAAAAAATCAGAAAGCCCTTCCTGAAGTCTGGCAGGGAGGTGATGGCATTGGAGTGGCTGGAACTGGGGAAATCCAGCAAAACCTGAGCAAAGTACCTCCTCGGTGCTGCAGGGATTAGTTTGCCAAGGAAAAGGAAATTCAATTGTACTCTCATGGCCCATCCTCTTGGCCAGGGAAAACGATTTCTGACGGTGCCTCTGCAGCCACTTGTTGCTGAGCAGAAGACCAGCTCCAAGGAGAAGCTCTTGATTCAAAGCAATGTAGTCCCACCATTTTCTGAACAACTTGCTCTAATCTGCTTTTTATGGGAAAAGCTACTTTGTGACAATGGAAATGCTCTTAGCTTATCAGGCTGTACCCTGAAGCAGCTCTTCTTGTGTTCTCTTTTCTTCTCATGTTTGAGCTTCTTGGGTTATTTTTAGTTTAAAGTTACTGTCACATTTACAGTAATGTGTGCAGCAGGTTGAAGAAGCCACCTCCCAGAAAATCAGCACAAGAACCACCATTCAACTTGTCCATTATTTCATTTTACACCCTCCTATTTGATTTATTGGTGTAAATCATATCAAACACCTATCTATGTATGTTTGTCTATTGTTTTCTTGGAGCACCTTTCCCTCCGCTGGCAGCATTGATGGTGAGGACAAGGACTAGGATGCCAGACGGGGGTGTCCCATGAGCCTGTCGGTGGCCGAAGTGTCACCCGCTGCACATGTGAGCAGGAACTCATGCCAGCTCTTCTCAAAGCGATTGCGCTTTTATGTGTATTCATGGACTTATGTTTCCCCTGTTAATGGTAGATGATTTACAGGAGCACAGAGAAGAGGCTGCTCTCCAGCAGGCGATTTAAATGCTGCGTGACCTTGCTTTTTGAAGGGTCATTTAACCTTTGAATTGCATTTACCCTTATGGCTTTCCAGTCAACTTATATACGAGTGGTAGAGCCCCAAAAGCCCCATTTTGGCTTCCCACCTCCCCCCACTTAATTTTTGCTATTTTTGGCTGCTCTCTTCTCCTATTCCTCCACAAAACCAGCTCCTATCTATCACTCTCATGAGAAAAATACAAGCAGTAGAAAGTTTAACAAGACTTCTACCAGAGTTTTCCTACAAGTTACCCGCTCAGAGGTCCCACTGCCATTACGGCAGTCCTTGGCTTCCCTAAGTTTGAGCTGTAAATATACTACTTACAGCTGGAACAGCATCAGCAAAACCACTTCTGGCCAAGTGTCAGTAATACGGCTTTCATTCAAACTTTGGGAACAGCATGTGACTGATATTACAAGGACTTCCAGCTCCTAAGATCTTTAATGAAGTAACTGCTAAAAAAGAAATACTGCACAGACCTCTCAAAATGCTTATGTGACTTCCCAGTGTTAAAATAGCTGGTGCTTTAAAGGGTACCTTTGGGACACAGCATTATAAATTTCCTCTTACAATGATGTTACAAGGAGATCCAACTCTGCAAAACTGCATCAATACCGTGAAACTTGTTGGCTGAGCGCCCTTCCACCTCACCAACACACTGTGTCCCCAGGCATGGAAAGAGGGACCAGTTTGTCACCACTGCATATGGCAGAGCACATCATGTCCTCCTAAGGAAATGCCATAGCAAAGCCATTGCCACTCCTGAGAAGCCAGAGCAGCGTGGACGTGCTGCATGCGTTCTGCTGATGGCTTCTCATGCGTCATGTCCCAGGAAGCCTAATTTAACTAAGGAAAAGTCTTGCAATTGTTACAAACGATCTCTGTCTCCCAAGTGCGTTGGGGGAAACGGATAACCCGGTCAGGCAGAAGGAGTCAGGTTGGATACAGAATATAAAAGAAAGAACCTTCAAAGACAGAAGCACATCCCAGACAGAGTGAGGAAGGGCGCCTAAAGCACCAAGAGGCAGTACTGGGAGAGACGGGGAAAGAAACACCGCTTAACCACCGCAGCTTTGCTCACTGCAAATTTTAACTCTGCAACATAAACCACTCTGGACTGTGTCCAATACCTCCTGTGCAGCCAAGGCGTGAGGAGGAGGGCTGACATGATGGTGAGGTGGATTCAAGCTGCTCACTGCTGTATCAAGAGGCAGGGTGCAGGACTCGAGCTCATGATATGCACTTCCAGCCGGTTCCAGCCACTCCCGCCAGCCAGAGCCGCACACGGCCTCTGCTCAACTGTAGCAAGGACATCCTTACAGAATTACTTTTGGCCATCCTCTTTTCCAAGCACCCCTCTGGCTAGTGAACTGCGACTGTCCTAAAGAGTTTCCGGGAAAAAGTAATTCTGCTGATCCAGAGCCAGAAGGCAGAGCCTGAGCAGCTGGCTGGCCTTTTTTCCCCCTGGGCAAGATATTGAGTGCCCTCTGTTTAACAAAACCATTCGGCATTTGGCCCACACAAACCACAAATGATACCTTCTCACCTGAAGAGAATAAAAGCATTTCACCTCCCCGCATGCAACAAGTCTTTTTTGTTAAAAGCCCCTTCAATTTTAGACATCGTGATTAACTTCTGTTGGCCCACGGAACGCATCTCTGCCAGACCATCAAGCTCAGACCATGCCCAGAGCTACCATCCACTTCAGTTACTGTTTCAGATCCACAAAGGATGCAACCCTGGTGGTTTCTCCAAACAAAACCCACCATGGGCTCAGACAAAGAGATTGCCATGTCCCCTACAATCAGAGCAACATCAACTACCTCCTGAAGACATCAGTCTACCTAAAATAAGCCCCAAAATTTGTGTCCTTCGTACTGTCCTGTGTTGAACTGATCTTAAAAAACACAACTAAAAGCTTAAAGGACCCATTTCTGGTTAAAGGTGCTTTTCTGACACCCTGATCTGTTTGCAAACGGCTTCTCTTTCAGGTAGTGCTTAGGAGCAGGAGGCAGTGAAGCTTAAACAGCAATCCTCCGGCAGTGTCCCCCAGTTTTGCAATTTAACAGACAGTTCAGGTACCCCAAGGGATGAGGGACTGCTCACCAACACCCTTCCCACAAACAGCTCTTCCCTCTCTACAGCTGCCACCCTCCATGGCTTGAGAACAGTCCAAGCCCCTTTGGCTGCTGAGCTGGAACAATTCTGCTATTAGGGGGTGACTCAGAAAGCATTGCCCAGATGAGACCACCTCCCCAAAAAGTCTTTTTTTTTTAAATCAAGAAAGCCACTTGTTTAGACAAAAGCAATACAGATTTGGAACAGCAGCTCCATGCTTCTGGAATTAAGTTAACATTTTTAATAGGGAAAATATAAAGTAACCAGAGAAACAAAACAGAAATGAGAAGGCTCATCCCCAACTCCTGGTCACTGCACCTTCACAGGGACTCCTGCTCCCGGCCTCTGCTGCAGCTAATGCTATGCTGGGACCGTGGTCTGCTCTGTCCATGCCTTGAGGTCCTTGAGGAGCTCCTTGTCTCCCTGCCTACAGCTCCTCCAGCTGCTCCAAGCTCCTTTCAAGCTCTCCCTGCTGAAAGTGCATGGGGAACTTCACTGCACTGGGGCTCCAGCCAGCTCTGTCTCCAGCAGTTTTAGGGCAAGCCATGTTCAGAAGTGGGAGGATGCTTGGGACAGCCTGCCTGATCCTGGCATGGGGGTGAGGCAGGGGAAGGTGGACCAACACAGCAGATGTTGTCCTGCCAGTGTGAGTTTATGAAGGCTGCTGTTGTGCTGCCCCATTTCAACTAATTAAATGTGCTGTGTGTGTGCTCCTTGGAAAGCTTCAGTATTGCACTCACTGGCTCCTCTACCACCTCCTTCTCTGTTATTTTATTTTATTCGGCAGAAGCCAAGCAGTCATACTCTGAAGCTGAAGGTGCTCTCACCACTTTTCTTCCAACAATTGGGTCTCTAGGGATCCAGCTCCTCTCCTGTAAGATGGTTAATTGATATGACTTTAGGATTTAATACATACTCCCACTTCACCCTGGCACAGGTCCTTCTGCCATATCTGTGTCCTTTATATCTCCACATTACTGCCCCACCAACCCCCTTCCTCCCATCTACTGCGCTTTGTCCTAGTGTGCTTGTTCCTTAGACTCTCGGGGTTTGTGCAGAAGCACACGAATAATCCCACTAGCTTCATTTCCTTGTAGCCTGCTGGCAACATTTCCCAAGAGTTTGTCCAGAAAGCCCCTGCCACCCCTGGCCAGCCAGCCACCCTGCTCTGGTGTTGCACTTCATACGTGGCTGTCAGCCTCCCTGTGCCACCAAAAGCTCTGCCAACCAACCTCCTGATCTCCCTGAGTTTATCCAGATAAGGAAAAGAGTTGGTTTCAAGGTCTTTAGTCCACATTTCTATTTTCTCATTTGGCACCTTCCCAAGTGACAGGAGAGCTCCCAATTTTTCAGTGAAACCCCTGTTGTAAATGTAAACTCACAGGCACAAAGCATAGTTGTGTGGGTGTGCACCAGACATGACCCGGCATCCCAGGCAGGAACAGGGGTGCTCCTTCTTCCCATCTGCTTCATCCTGTCAGGCAGGGATGTCCCATGGCAGGCTCACCACGTGGGCAAGGTGCATCAGCAAGACGTGTCAGACCAGGAGCTGCCTCAGCTCTTCAGCTGCTGACCATCCAAGTTGTCTTTCTTCAAACCAGCTGCACTACTTGCGCTCCCTTGACTTGCTGTGAGGCTGCCTTTGATGGACAGGAGCACCCCAAAATTCCCACTCCCACCTCAAAAGCAGGGCTGAAAGCCCTCCCCATCTTTGGTAAAACGAGGCAGGCTGGGCTTTTGATCATCAAAGTTTTCCTCTTTGGAAGGAGGAGGAGCTGTCTAGTCATGGGTTCATTGATTCCCTGCCCAGCAGGAATGTTTGTTTGGGCACAGCCAAGCCTCACCTCTGATGACTGTAACAGGCAGCGCTCTCTTTCTTTCGATATACTATCAGCTGGGTTTATCAGAGTATCAACACAACCTCCCCACTCCAGGACTCTGTCCCTTCTGGTCAGCTCTCCCTGCAGAGCGGGCAGGGGCTGCGTGGGAGCTGAGCTCACCTCTTATTTCAAGGAATCTTAACAGCAGGTTTTAAGCTACTTATTTACTTTTTTGGTCTGTGCAGGAAGTCTGAGCTGCAGGGCTGAAAGCCCTCCCCATCTTTGGTAAAACGAGGCAGGCTGGGCTTTTGATCATCAAAGTTTTCCTCTTTGGAAGGAGGAGGAGCTGTCTAGTCATGGGTTCATTGTCTCCCTGCCCAGCAGGAATGTTTGTTTGGGCACAGCCAAGCCACCTCTGATGACTGTAACAGGCAGCGCTCTCTTTCTTTCGATATACTATAGCTGGGTTTTATCAGAGTATCAACACAACCTCCCCACTCCAGGACTCTGTCCCTTCTGGTCAGCTCTCCCTGCAGAGCGCGCA
>NW_008794665.1:9839372-9889502 GCF_000699145.1 Aptenodytes forsteri | reverse complement strand
TGGAAGAAGTCTGAGGTAAAAAAAAAAAAAAAAAAGAGAAAGAAGTATAATTACTCTGGCACGCCTGCATTCCTGCTCCAGGCTCAGGCAGGGAGGGACTCTCTCTTGTTGGAGCCAGAAAGAGGATCTGATCCCTGGAGATCATCGCCACAAACGTGTGTAACTGAAACCTGCAGCCATGCTGAAACAGATATTATCAGACATGTACATCGATCCTGACCTGCTGGCAGAACTCAGCGAGGAGCAGAAGCAGATCCTCTTCTTCAAGATGAGGCAGGAACAGATCAGACGGTGGGAGGAAAGAGAAGCTGCTGTGGACAAGGCTTCAGCAAAGAAGCCACTGCCGAGAAAAGGTAAGTCTCTGCCTGCTGGCTCCTTCCCCCTCTGGCATAGATCTGGCCAGGTCAGCTGCTCCCTAGGAATAGGAGGTAATGTGTCCTTAGAGTAATTTCTTCTTCCAGGGACATATCATAGTTGTATTTCCAAACCATAACTAAACCCACCTGCGATGGGGTAGTTTTGACCAGGCACGCAATGGTTTTGCTCCCTGGCCCAGACACTCTGTCCTTGACCAAATTGCTCAACTCCCCTAGCTGGGAAGACAGGGCTTACTTGTCCCCAGGAGATGCATCTCATTAAGTTTCCCACTAAATGGGGCCTTTGAATCTGTCTATAAAATATCCACGGACTTGAACGTCTGTCCTGGGGCACCAGATCTGCAGGGAGGTTCCTGTTGTGGCTTTAGACCTGAAGTCCCCTTGCCAGGATTACACAGCATGCCAGCTGCTAGGAAGATAGCCCTCTTCTCCCAGCTCTCCACCGCATGCTCTGTTTGCAGATAGTTCACCCTCACATAGTTTGAGGAGGGCAGTGGCAAGGAATTAAAGCAAGAAAGGAAACAGTGGTGAGCCTTCTCCCTTGCCCCCAGACTCAGAAATGCCTCCTTCACTGACCTGGTTTCAGTACCGTGAAACAAAATGGGAGGTGCGTGCTGCGTCCCGGCCAAGCTTTCCCCACATACAGCTGCTTTTGGAGAGACTCTGCCATTGGCAGCAGCCAGGAGGGCACAGCAGGCAGGACACAGGACCTACTCGGAGTCACCAAGCAAACAGTGTTTGCCAAAGAGCCGCTTCTTTTCTAGCCAACGGGAAGTCGGTGACGTGGAAGCTCGGCGCTGACAACGATGTCTGGGTCTGGGTGATGGGCGAGCATCCTTCAGATAAATCATACACGGCCATCTGTGAAGAGATCCAGGCACAAAGGGCAAAGCGGTTAGCGAGAGAGCAAGGCAAGGAGGGCAGGTAAGCACCCTTCAGCTGGAAGACTCAGTGGGTAGACACAGAGGAGAAGGCATTTCTAGGGACCCAGAGGCTGGAGTCTTCTCTTTAGGGGCTGTGGTTAGCACTGTCACACTCGACTTGCAGGCGAAAGGCACAGGCAAAGGTTGGCTTTCTGCGAGTACACACAATGCTGGCAGAGACCAGCTCCAGCCTGAGGCTTGCCCCAGCTCATCGAGCCTCCCGTGATATGGCTCCTGCGCACTACCCTCTGCAGACCACAGGAAATGCTAGCTCTGTTACTGCAGCAGGTGATGAGTTTGGATTGCACTGATTCACTGACGGGTGCCCGTGTACAGCAGGATGACAGTTACTCACCACAAGTCATTATTTTAATTATTCCATCTACCTGATTTGGAGATAAGATAGCTGCCCGCATGCACGTCACTTCATGGCAGCACTGCTCTGGTCACGTGCAGCTTCCTCACAAGATGCTCAGAGAGCAGAAGGTGACTCCCTCAGGTTCCTAAGTCCTCCCTCTCTCGCATTTCAGAGAGACTGATTCTTCTGTAACACGGTCTCTACATCCACAACCAGGAGGCCTGGGTGAGACAGACCTTCACGGGAATAAAAAAAGCACTGTGGAGGAAAAGAAGGAAGGTGGGAGAAAAACTGCTGCTGCTACAACAGGGAAAAGCCAGGAGCTCACAAAGGTAGTTTTCCCCCTTTTCTCTGTAACTATCAGAAACATGTGCTTTGGGATCTAGGAAGTACAGCAAATCCTGGTTGCTGTAAATAGAAATTTGAAGAAGAAAAAAAAGACAGCTAAGTGTTAAGGCTTTTCTTCTGTAGTCAGAGAAGAAGCCGTGCTGTTACATCCTTCCTTAGGACTCGGGAGGTCTGAGTGCTATTCTCAGCTGGGATAGATCTGCTCCGTACCGACGGATAAGTTACTCTGGATTCCTTTGCTTCCATTCTCTGTGGGTAAAACAAGGGTTGCAGTACTTTCCCTCCTGCTCTGTGGCTGGTATGAATGGCTTTTGGGGCAAGACTGGGGAGGCTATCTCAGGATCTGTACATGCAAGGCTACAGCCCTCAGACAAATCATCTACTTGTATAAAAGAACAGATGAAGACAATTTTACCAGCATCCTCTGACATGCATATTTTAGGGGTTGGTTTTTTTTTTTGTCTTCTAAAATAGTTAGAAAATAGCTTATGATCTTGACAGCACAGGACAACTCCAAATGCAGTAACTACAGCGTCTGCTTTGCTGTGGTGTTTCATTACAGAAATATTTTTCTCCAGCAATAAATACATTTCTACTTTTTAACCAGCTACAAAAAGCCATCTGCAAAGAACTGAGAAAAAGATGAGTTAAATTAACTACCCATGCAACCAAAGTTGAACAGAACACCTTGCCAATTTAATGGGAGAAGTCCAATCTCATTCAGCAGAGTTTTCATTCAGCCTTTTGCTGCTAACTTGTATGAGTGTATATTCTTTTATTATACAGCCACTCTGTATTTCAGTGTAAAAAGCACAATAACTGATGGTTGGGTTTTGGCAAAGCGCCTCTCCTGCTGCTACCAAAATACTGAAGGGAGTTTGGAGCGGCTGTCTCCTTTATCAAAAGCCTCTGAGTCATACAGGGTTTTTCTTAGCACTGTTTGCTGAAGTTGAGCAACTAGGTGGGAGATTTTTTTTTCTTTTCAAAGGAAGCTATTAGTCACAGCTTTTTTTTTCTTTTCGAAGGAAGCTATTAGTCACAGCTAAAAAAAAAAAAAAGGGCAAAAAACCCCCAAACCAAAAATCCCACCACCACCAAAAAAAATATCTAAACCCCTTTCTAAGTCTTGTGCATGGAAATAGAGGGGAGTTGTATATTTTACTTTTGTTTTCTGTCATTGTATTGTTAGTAATTTTTCCCAGGTTTCTGGGGCTTTTGCTATTAGAAGGAGGGATCCAGACCGAAGACCCCTGTTGCATTTTCTAGGCCTGGAGAGGGGCTTTTTCTCATCTCCCTCGTTAAAGTGCTTTCTCCAAGATCTAGTTCCCATTTAACCTGAGGGATCCAGGCATTGTGCTTTGTCTGCTGCAGGGGATGGGGGGCTGATCTAAGAAAAGAAGCTGCTTCACACATATTTGAAGTTCCTAGTTTCCTGTCAAGGAGAGGGAAATTGGAAAGCCACGTTCATATTAAATATTAGCCAAGTAGGTGATGGAGATAAAACAAAGCGTGTCCTTGGTAAGCAGCATAGTACAGTTAACTCATTACTCACTGTGCTGTGGGAGGCAGCAGGGAGGTGGGTGGGTGTTTGCTCAAAGGCAAGTCTAACTGTTCATCTTAAAAGGCAGGTCTCAGCTAGAAACTGCTGCCAGGGTAGCTAGACTGGTTTGCAGGGAAGAGCGAACATGAGATATGCAACTAGTTGGGTCAGTTTGACGAGCAGGGGTTTGCAGCACCCCAGCCACAGCAGCAAACAAGCACAGGCAGGTAAAGCTGTGGATAGCAGGTTCTGCTAGGGCTTGCTTTAGAGGGAGGGAGGGAGGGAAGGGACTGCTCCCTGGAGCACTTGGGAGCATTGCTTAGCGGATCTAGGCGTGCTTATGACAATCCTGACACCCCTGAGTTCTCCTCCTGTGGCATATTAGGCCTAATATGATGAAAAAAAAGAATGCTTGTCAGGGAAGGCTGGCAAAATTTGTTAACATAAAAGTCACATCACTGCTTCTGCATTAAACACCTATTGCTCCAAAAAAGAGCAATGGTCCTAACACCACATTTATTTCTCACTGCTCTTTTCCTCTGCCTAGAGGGAAACCAGAGATGTTCACCAGATGCTGGCAGACTGCCACATGAGGAAACATGGCTTCCAACAGGTAAGTGGCAACCTAGGATGCTCCTAACACATTGAGTGGGGCCCAGACTTTATCCTAGAGGCCCAGTCAGCCTCAGAGCCTCATCTGACCCAAGAATGTCCTCATCTCTCAGACCAGTTTTATCCAGTGTTGCCGTGCTCCTCATGTACAGTGTGACAATTTGGAGATGATACAAAGCAGGCCAGGCTGGCAGACTGGGGAGCAGCACAGGGGGATGCTCCTGATGATTTCTGGTAGACTGTTTTCCCTTACTTCCTCTGTTGTCACCTGCAGTAAAGACAGAGGATCTGTATGTTGTTGAAATCGGAGGGATTCACAATAAAGAATGGAGTTCCCAGTATTTCAAGGCTAGCTAAAAAGCAGGGTTAAAACTAGCCTGGGACAAAGCTGAACATACTGTTTCTTTCATAGACAAAGGAAACACAGAGGAGACATTCAGAAGAAGAGACCACAGCTCCCCAGGAGGCAATACCACAGAGCCACCCCAGCTCAGAGAGCCAGAGGACGCTGCAGAAATCGGATGAGAATGAGCCTGAATGGCAGGAATCCTGTAAGATCTTAGGATGACTTTTTCCTATGGGACTTGAGAAATCCTAGGGCTCTGTGGGATGATCGCAACCCTTCTCCTGCCACACTGGAACTGAATAATCGGTCAGTGGGTGGAGAGTACTGCCAAGAAATACAGCGCTGCATTATCAGAAATATTTCTGAGTCCACACAGCATTGAGACTAGAGCTGGGCATGGAAATGGAAAATTTGTCCTACAGATACTATATTAAAACAAGCAACAAATAGGAACCACATGAGTATAGCCAGGATAATTAATTTTAAGCTAGAAGCTGGCCTTCCATAGGACTTTGTAGTAACCGTTGCTCTTGACGGCAAGGATAATGGGTGACAGGGACTAATTAAAAAGGGCTTCCCTGTCATCCAAGCACGATCCCACATAAGCGGAGCCCTGCTGCACTGTCTCGTGTAATGAATCACAACGATAGGAAGGAAAATGGCAAACAGTATGAGATGCAGTAGCATCCATCACTGCTGCCAAATACTTCCTGAAGGAGAACCTGATGCATTTTTTTTTCCCCCCGTTCCTCCCCTGCTGCTCAGTAGATGGCAATGCTGCACTACCAATTGTTTCCACTTCAGGCCAAGGGTTTTATTTTTCTTACTGATAAAAAAACCCCCACAAACTGAAGTTGATTACAAAAGCAAGGAAAGAACTAGCCTAACTCAGACTGACTGGAGAGCTCGTTACTCCTACAGACTCCAGGATGAGCTGGACCTAGACAATCAAGGCAGTTTTACAGAAAAAAAAAAAAAAAAACCCAAACCAAAACAACAACCCAGCCAAGTTCTCCACTTTCTGTAACAGTTTCAGCAAGACTCCCTCCAACCCTCAAAAAATGATCAGCACTTTCAAATCGTTCAAAGGATTGATTTAGGGTCATTTCAGCAGCTTTTATTCCATGCATCCTCCCCGCGCCCCCCTGCTGCTAGCTCACATGAAAGGCACTACAGAAATCTATGTCTGAACCAGGAGTCAGCATCCAAAACAAAACCAAGTAGTCTTTAAGTACAAAGGGACCTGGTGCCCAGAAAGAACCCAGATTTTTAATCTCTTGAAGGAATAAAAACTGGACCCTGTTAAGTAGCAGATGCCCAAAAGTAATGGGATACATGTGGCAAATGGTCTCACAATTGAGTGCATCTTTCACCTTATGAAACGGGTTTTTCTTCCACTTCATCAAGCAGGAAGGTGGCCAAAGGGCAGCAAGCTTAAAACTTGCCTGCTTGTTCGCTCCTGTAGGACTCCTTTTTTGTTCCAGTGCGGAAATCCAAGGCAGCAGATGAGAAGAGACGCTCCCTTGCACGGCAAGCCAGGGATGACTACAGAAGGCTTTCACTGCAGGGTATCCACAGAGGGAAGCAGGCAGATATTTCCAAGGGTGCCACAGCAGGAGATCGGCGACGACTCCAATATCCACCTCTCCCCCCCAAGCCTAAACTTCTACCTCCTGCAATGGCAAACGGGAGAGCGATTAGGTAAGGAAACCCTGTGCACTGTGGAGGGGAGAAGGGATGAGATTCTTCTGCTCTAGCATGGGATGGTTGAGGTGGGAATGGTTAGCTCTCCTCCTCACATGGAGGAGACACCCAGCAGGGGAAAACACAGAGCCTAGGCTACATTCCAGCCTAGGGTGTGATGAGGCTTATTTGTTCAGCCCTGGAGGGTAACAACTTTATTTAGTAGAGCGTCCTAAGCCTAGACTATACATCCTCTATGCCAGGCGTCCACTGAAAACCATATAATATTGCTGACACTAGTGTAAGCCTTCTTTTTAGGGCTGTTCTTAACTTCCTGAACAAAAGGTAAGTCCTGCCAAGGACTCAAAAGCTGTCATTTGAACTTGATGCACAAACCACGGTCTTTTCTAACAGGAAAGAGGGAATTCAGAGGACAATCTCCAATTCCACCGAAGAAAGCATCATCAAATGGTTCAAAGAGGAGCAATTCCCTCTCCGAGCCGGCTATCAGAAAACCACAGACACGATAGCACCTTGGTTCCATGGTGAGTCCTGAGCGTTTCTGCCCCAACACAACTCTTCAAGGAGTTGTTTCTGCTAACGTGGCTGCTGCCACAGGCTGGGCCCAGGAGCTTTTCAAAGGTGGCTAGGTTTTCCATTGTAAATTTCTATGAATGTAGTTTACATTCCTTTAGGATTATGACAAAGGGCAAGCTAAAGTGTTAGAACAGAGGCCAGATCTTCAAAATACCCTGTACCTCTGTGCCACCCCTGCCTCCCTGCACTGGATGCACGGTTACCCTGGTAACTGTTTGGACCAGGGTGAGAGAGATTTGGGCACACCTCATCCTTGGCCCCAGGTCATTCTCCCTCCATACATGCTCATAATCCATCACCTTTCCGTCCCATTTCTAACAGGTCATCACGACCCCATCCATCTCCCTTGCTTTGGAAACCCCTTCAATCCAAGACTGCAGCAACAAAAGCATTATCCTCTTGTAACTGGGCTTTCAATGCTTGCATTGTTTTCTGACAGGACCTGTGATCACTGTCTGCACAGCCCTGCTATACTGGAATCAACATACAACACACTGCAATGCCGTTCTCTCTCATAACACAGAAACTGTTCTTTTGAGCCCTGCACATTTATCATTCATAGTCAGCCAAGTCTGGAACAGTTAACATAAAGCACAGTTAGCACGTGGCCATGGTCTGTTACTAGCAATAGCAGTACTGTTCTTCCTGGGCTATTGGGCAAGAAAACAATGTAAGGGATTGAAGTGTCATGGACCGGTTTTAGAGCGGTAAAGCAGATTTCTTGTGAGTACTGTTCCATCCAGTCCTGCACAAATGCTTTTCTCTCTTCAGTTTTGTGTTTTGGTTTTGAACAGGTATCCTAACCTCTAAGAAAGCAGAGGAGCTTCTGAATAAAACAGTACCGGGGAGTTTTCTGGTCCGGGTCAGTGAGAAAATCAAAGGCTACGTGCTCTCCTATCGGTCTGTGGAAGGATGTAAACACTTCCTCATTGATGCCTCCAGTGATTCCTACAGCTTCCTTGGAGTGGACCAGCTACAACATTCAATGCTGGCTGACCTTGTAGACTACCACAAGGTGAACATCTAGCAATACATTCATTAACTGTTTGTTTAATTGCCTCAGGGCACTTCAAAATAAGAAAGAATAGATTCAGTTGTTTTAAAATAGGTAACTAGACGCATTTTAGCTGCCGTTGGGTATCCTGTGTGCTGCTCCAGGAGGATATGCCAGCCTGATGAGTACATCTCAGGCAACCTAACACATTTCAAACACCTTAGACCTGACACACTCCCCCTCAAGTGTGCAGAACACCTTGCCCACAGGGCTCAAGTTACTTACACACTGTTTAGTAGAAATGCTGGTAAGGTGAGAGGTGACAGCATACTCAGGCAGACTCCTTTTTATTGGAGTCTCTCCGGGGCTGTGGGGTCCCAGCAAGTTGGGTAAGCAGAAAATCCTGCTTGTCTCTAGCTTCAGCATGAAAGAGAACAAGGTTATCTTTATAATCTCAAAGCAGGCAAGGTGTGATACTGAGCAAAGATAAAAAATAGAAGGAAAGGAAGAAGGTTGGCATGTTCTTGCAACAATAACAGCAGTGTTTACTAGCACTGACTGCAGTTACATGAGCTCCAAGGAGGGCCAGATGGATTGTTCATTCCTTTACTGTAAGGTCTGCCCAGGGACAGGACAATCATTTTGCCTAAAGGTTCATTCAAAATCTGTGTTTCTTTTAAATAAGTGCCTAGCCTAATACAGACGGCTAAACAAAATTGGACATGAGGAAAATATCTATGTTCATTTGCTATATGAAGCTCTACCTGGGCTACCTGAACTTGCTTCTTGCATGGGTTTCACAGTTCAGGCTGAATTTGTTGAAAGTAGGAGCTAATATGGCTATTGGTACCAGAGCCAGAGGATTTAAAGCCTGGCTGTGCATATCTATATTAAAGATAGAGCCATGCCCACAGTCTGCAAAGAATCCTACAGACCTCCTGCACTACACAGTCCTTGCTCCAGCACTTTCTAGGCAGGGCAGCATTTCACGCCCTAGAAGCTGTGGTTGCCTACGAGACAAGCACAGCTTTTTTCTGAGAACTGCCAGAGTTGTGTCACTGGGTTACTGCACCGAGCACAGACATTGTTTTATGAAGACAGAGGTTAGCCATGTAGGTCCTTCCCTGAGTTCCCCAAGGCACTGAACTGTATCACACAGCAGTATGAGCAAGTCCACATTGTAACAGAAGCAGAGAGACTGCTGTCCACCCTGTGATGTTGTGATAGGTAGGGTCTGCTTGAAAGGTGGTGTTTAATCATATCCTATATCAACAGAATGAACCCATCACTTCCCTGGGGAAGGAGCTGTTGCTTTATCCATGTGGCCAAGAGGACCAAGAACCAGATTACATCTCTCTCTTTGAGTGAACCTCCCGGTCTCGCTGTGCAGCCCCATGCTTGTATTCACAAAGACTGAACTTCGAACTAGAGTTGCTGATGCTTACCTGAAACAGTTGCCATAAGTGCCTCTATTTTATATCCTTCACAACAAAGCAGTGGGAGGATAAGTACTTTTGTGGGCTTGTCATATCAACTGAGTTAAAGGATGCATCAGCCCAGCAAGCTGCAGAGCACCTGGATGTATCCCGCACAATAGAGTGAATGAGGTGATGAAGTAATCAGTTGAACAGGGAGATACTGTCACGTATTTTCAGTGGGTTTTTCCAGATTTCTTGGGGGACTTCCGTATTCGAGCTGCCTTTTGTTCTTGAATGCAAGGTTGTGTGCCATCTGGGAAATAGATTAATATCTACAGTTGAATGAGATCATACCTTCCTGAAGGCACAAAACAACTTGGAGAGGTGATCGGTCTTGATATAGTAATTTGCATAATGTGAAGCTTAATCCTGTAAAATGCTGTGCCCTTGGAATCAGGCATATTCAAGCCAAACATCCGAGCAAACCCTCAGTGCCTTTCAGTTAAAGGTGTTCTCTGTGAAGAGGGATTTTCATGAAAAGTGCTTTTTTTTAACTCTTTTAGCCTCTGAATATAGATCCTCACTCTTTTAACTTGTATTTAAATCCCACACTGGCCTTTCTGCATAGAGAGGGATCAACCTTTTGAAAGGGAAAGGAGAAGGGATACAGGAATTTGTATGAAAGACTACCACATGCACAGAGCCTAAAAAATGTAAGCAGCAGGACCTATATCAGTATTAGTACAGTTTACAGAAGAGTGTTTGCCAGTAAAGAATGCTATTTTCCGAAATGGAGCTATTTATTGAAAGTTGTGTCCAGATTACTGAGATGCATCTGGTGTAAACTTTAACATAGAACTTGTTCTTTCAACATAATGTTCTCTCTTCATATCTGTTACACTGCTCTTTAAATACATAATTCAGAATATTGGGAGAGAGGCTGGACAGAATCACATACCAAATTAGTCCTCACCCAGATTTCCTCATGTTGTTGCACGTGACAAATTGTACAGCTGAGGGTTGTGATGTGAATCTGCTAACATGATTTTTTAGAGATGCAATCCTCAAACAGTGAACAAGACTCAATCTTGTTTCAGTTGTTTATCTGTTCCCTTCTTTCTGTTGGATCAGGGCTACTCTGCTTAACTTGATGAAGCAGCCAAAAACTTCAGTCTTATATTGATCCGTGTTTTGCAGAATACAGATTAAAAGAAATTGTTGTAGTCATCTGGTCTTAAAATTTACAACTATGCTGATAGGTGGTTTCCATACAAGGAAAGAGGGGATAACTGCACTCCAGTTACAGCAGGTTTAACTTGCTAGAGATAAAACCTTAATGTAAAGCGAGATTCTGAAAGTAACAATACTCTGGCAGGGCAAATGACTTAAGAAGCTTCTTGAGCACTGTATCACATGTATCAAAGAGATATTTTCAACATAATCTGTATCAATCATGAGAGGGGGTGCTAGATTATTTGTAGGGGGGGGGGGAAAATCCCTCCTTCCCTCTTCATGAACTGTTTCTTCTGAAAAATATAGCCAAAAAGAAAGGTCATTCAGAGATTCTAGAGAAAAGTTAGCATCTGTTCTCATGTGAAGAACATGCCATAGCTGTTGTCCTGCTGGAGACAAATCATTAAGTGTTTTATATACTTATGGGCTGGTAAAGATAGGGGACAAAGTCTCCTTTAAAAAGGCAGTTTGAGAGGCAGGGCATTAAATTGCAGAAATAAGGTGCAGGCTGATCTAGAGTGGACACAGCAGGACTGGAGGACAGCAGGACAGGATCAATTTTAGCTCTAAGATCTATACTGGAACTCCTCAGGGTTTGACTTGCTGACCAGTGGACTGGTAGCTTCACATACCTTTTATATTATAAGTACTTATTTGCACATGTTGGCTCAGTAGAGCCCAGGGAAAGCCACTGTCAGTGTTCACATCTATTCCACGTTTGAGAATCATGCCTCAGTTTTTTAAAGACTCACAGCTCCACTGTGAATCTGCTGTGAGGGAAGAAACCTGAAGTTTTATACCTACACATTTAGATTACTGCACTGACTGCAAAGGCAGCACCCTTGCCAGAACAGATGCCCTCAAGACTGGCTCTTCTATTGCTCTGAAATCTAGTTACCCTGAAAGTCTGTGGAGCAAGGATGACTTGCAGTGGTCGGGAATCAAGGGCACTGCTTGTCTTGGGGAGCTTCTCTGTAGAATCTTTCTTTCTTCAAGGGATGCTGTGCAAGGATTACAAGAGTCGTCATATTTGAAAATTGCTTGCTGGAGAGATCACGACACGTGAAAGGATATGGTAATTTGTTTTGCCCCATGCCTCTATGCCTTTAGCCAGAGCATGCAACAGTTGTCAAAAATTAAAGCAAGGAGTCCCGATATGGCCTCCCCGTCTACACAGGGTGATCTCTATTCCCTCCCCAACTAAGATCCAGTCAGTTGCCATTCTGAGAAAGATCACAAGCTGCTTCTGGGACAAGAAAGGTAGAGAGCTGCCTGGCAAAAGCTACGGTTCTGTTGGCTGCTCTCTTCGGATTTCATCTTTTTCTAACTGGTCTGGAAGACCTGTTACAACTCCATTTGGCTCACAGAAGCGTAGCTAACAGCAGCTTCCCTTTCTCATGTTGTTCTTCACCTCTCATATCAGTGCAGTCTCCACCTTTAAAAGAGCCCTGCCAGACTTCTGCTGTGATTAGATTCTCCTGCACATCACTGAGGTGGCCAAGGACTGCGGGCTGGCTCTCTCTATCATTGATTCAATCTCACCTCTTGCCAAACTGGCTTCTGCAGCCAAAGAACAGGAACTGCATAGACAGTATTATTCCTGGCAGGAGGAACAGCATCTCTGTGGAAAAGGACGTGCAAGAGAATCACAAAGGTGCTATTTAAAAACATAACTTGTAAAACTCTGACAGGGACTGGATGACGTGCTTGCTAAGGTACCCAGAGTAACAAGTGTTGAATTCACAGGTGCCCAGTGCTTAGAATTAGAGACTAATATAGGTTTGAAGGGACCTCTGGAGGTCATCTGGTGTAGCCCTGCTCTACAAGTGTGGCCAACCTCAAAGTTACATTAAGTTGCTGAGGGCTTAGGGAAACCTAATAAATAACGAAAAAACATCATAGAAACAGCTAAAGCTAGGCTTGAGGCAGGTTATGATTATGAAACTTTCATAATATACATCATCCAGTCTCAAATTCAGGTTAAGTGGGACTGTGGGAACAACTATCACCTTGGAGCAGCCCAGTTACCGTAACTCTCATGCATTCAACAAGCCATGCCTGTGTCCTCCTACTGCATAATATTTGTAAAGTTACTCCATCAAAACAAAGCCCTTTATAAATAATTTATCATGTATTCTGGGAACAAAAAAGTTCTTTGGAGGAGCAACTTGAGTTATGGCTGAAGTTTTTATGGTAAGTGATGTATTTGGGGGTTGGGTTTTTTAAGCATACAGAGTTTCCATTCTTTTTGTACTTTTGCAGTGTTTTTGGACATTTGGTGATTTGCAAGGGAAGTGCAACGCAGATCATTTGCATCCAACAAAAGACAAACACATGTAAACATATGTCAAGGGAAAAGGTACTTACAGTAGCATGGTCTCTGTCTGCAGATTCTGCATGCAATGCTTTCAAAAGAGGTTCATAAGCGCTCTTCCCACCGCACAGTGGCACAACAAATAGTGTTTTATTCACTGTTCAGTGCTATCTTGCATATTTCTTCCCCCAGCTTTTACAAGCCAAAAACCAAATTAGAATCTGGTTTCAGACTGCCTTGAATTAATCTGAAGCTATAAAACAAAGAGACCGCTTAGAGAAACAGCATTTAGATAAGCAAATGGGATTTCCAAGCCCATGCAGTTTTTGTTGGCTAGTATATATTAAAATGATAAACAGCAGTCAGCATTAAAAGAAAATGCTTTACAAGAGCGGTAACTCATGCTTTCAACAGTTTTAGGCAACTGAAAAAAAAATCTATTAAGAAGGAGACTAATTTTTAGGATGCACCTATAATTATCATAAGAGAATTTGCAGGGTCCAGTAATCCATCACAAAAATTTATTTTGTTAATTACAAAAAGCTTGCTATGCCCTGGGCAAGATTCTATATTTGGTTTAGAAGGAATACTTTGGTATAAAGTCAGAAAATGTTCATCAATTTTGGTATCTGACATTCAGAGTTTAAAGCCTCCTGCTAAATCAGTACTGCAGGTTGATATGTATTTCCTTTTCTTCAGCATGGTAAAGCTTCTGCCTTCCAGCACCCAGGCTGTGTAGAAAAATCATTCATCTGAACCCAGTTCCCATCCACAGGAAACACAGATCTGCAGAGCATTTTCCAAGTGTTGGAAGGCTCCTAGTAAGGCTAGAAGTAGAAAACCTGAAGTATGACAAAATAATTCCCAAGCAAAACCAACTTCGTTTAAAAATAAATCTTGAGATACTTACAGTATTCTAAAGTAGAAATACACCATCTGATTCATGTGATACAGACATGGCTCATTGCTTTTGGTTCACTGTCCACAGAAGAGAACAAACACTACCCTCCAGCGTTTTTGAAACATCACACTTAACAGGTAGGGCTTTCTCTTTCTGAATTTTAGGAAGCACTTTCTGAGATGCCTCTTGTCTATGAATGAACCAGGAATACCCTGTTAGTGCACTGCTGCTGTCCCCCTGCCCCAGCCCCTTAAGGGAAAAAGATTTTTGGTCACTCCAGCTTAACTGTCATTAACAATCAGATCTCCTTCTCAGAGCAGGAGCTCCGTACTTTTTCAAAAATAGCCCTTTTTAGATACGTCAGGTTAGATGTAGAAAATAACTCATTATTATTGGCCCACCAAAGAGTCAATCCTTTAAATAACTGTACACATTTTACAAATATTTCAACGGAAGAGCACATCCATTTGTTATTGTGAATACTGGCATTTATGTAATGTTCCTTGTCTCCGTGACCTTGAATCTCATCAAGTGTTCAAGTCTCCACAAGAAGCAAGCGCTGAACAGTCAGGCTAATGGAGTACTTAAAAGCCCTATTAAGAAAAAAACAGAAGAAGGGAGAACAAGCACTTTCCCTCATCTTCTTTTGCTGCCATCCTGCTGGAATCTCCATCCTCTTTCAGTCTCACTCCGTCTTTTCTTGTTAGCAAGTCTTTTCCAGAACACCCTATGGTCCAATTCAGAGGCTTTTTGCCTCCCTTTCTGGCTTCATGTCTTCTTACTGCTCAGCTTCTGTCTGTGCAGGTGTGTCTCAATCTCTTGCTTGAAAACAAGCATCCCAAGCTGGCCATGAGAAGCTTCATTCATGGCCTTAGACTGCATGCACATTTTGTACTGCTCTGGGGTCAGCTCGTCCAGACATTGCTTTTCATGCCACAGATGGAAGAGACCCCTGACAGGTGTTCGGATCACGATAAGGTTGCTGTGAAGGTATTTGCGGTACAGATGTACATCTTCACCACCCCAGCCTTTAATGTCCAGATCAAAGCCACCTGACACAAACAAAATCCAAAATAAAACTAGAAGTATATACTAGCAAAGTCAATACCATTAATTGCACTACAGCCGTTCTCTGGCTCCAGTCAGCCCTTTAAAACAGCCATACTTTCTGCCAAAATTAAAGTGTCCAAATTTCTTAGTTTTAAATCTTTCACTATCAGACAAAATTGCTTTATTTGTACTGAGCAACGCTTAGATTCTGATAACCTCTATGGCACCTAGGAATAGTCTGAACATCTAACCAGAGCACTGCTGCAAATTAGAGGCATAGACACACTGGCCAAGGAAAGGGAAGCTGATCACAATTTTCTATGTTTCAGTAAAAAGGCAGACGTATTGGAGTGTATTTTTCTTACCTATGTTGATAAAATCAGATCTGTACTGGCAAGTCATCCCAAAACCAAAGTCTCTCCAAAATCCAGTTTCTTTTTTAATAATCTGCATGGAGGGAAAGGAATGTTTATATGGGAGCAGAAATGCTTTCAGTGTGAGCAGCAGACAAGTCCCTGAATGTGGTCAGAAATAGGAGCAACCGCCCTTTTATTCTTCCCCATGTAAATCCATGGCTGATCCTGAACCAGGTTTTGTAGATATTCATTACATGTTTCTGCCCAAAAAAACCAGCCGTGTCATTAACTATCATGGATAAATCTCCTGATACAGAATGATCAGGTTTCGCTCCACTCCTGCTGTTGTAGACCAAGTGGAGCAATATCACATCACTTTCTGGAGTTTGCTTCTTCACAGGGAAAACATTCTCCAAAATCGTTAGTTTCTGCGAGATTCAAATCCGATGTAAGAAACATACTGGTAAGCCAGGGAAGCCAGACCGCTGTAGAGCAGATGGTGGCACCTGGATTGTGGACCACAAGAGCTCTGGAAGAAAACAGTGGTTCTAATCTGATCGCACAACTGACAGCTTTTTGATTACCTTAATTTTGACAAAAATTAGGAAAGTGGTAAGAATAGTTTTCCATTACAGAACTGCTAAACCCAGCTAAAATTGAAGTCCAGAAATGTTAGGTGGTAGTTATATATCCCATAAAAGCCTTTGTAATAATGAATGTGCAGTCTACATTACTGAGATGGACCATGAAAACATTACATATTACAGGTAGAAAATCAGAGCAGTGAGAAACCATGGCTATCATTTTCAAAAGCAGATATCCAAGTATAGATCCCTAAGGTCATAATTCATGTGTGTGAGTGACCTAAGCCAATCTGGTGAGACATCCAAGAGTTTCAAGGGACTGGGACAGGTATTTAAATCCTCTAAGCAAGTCAGCAGTACTTCACACTCTTGAAAGTCTGGTTACAAACCTACCCCTTAGCAGCTGTTTTTGAAAATTTTGGCTTCACTTGCGACAAAGTTACAGAAGATGAGGAGACAGAATTTCCATTTCTGGATTTATGAATCCCAGCATTTCCTTTACTGAAAAGTCCTCTTCCAAAATAGTCTCTCCTGATTTCTTGTTTATGCCTCCGCTTTTTGTTCATAACCCTTGTCACTTCAATGGCTTTTTTTTATTTTACTGCTCGCGTTGCTATCTCTTTCTTTTCTCATTTCTCCTTTCCTTGAAAAAGCCAAGCCACTGCAGAAGCCAATTAAAAGGAAACAAGATTTTATCTGTCAGGTCTGCCTGTAACAAGAAATCTCCATAACGATGCCCTTACAGCAAGTTACTCGTATGCATTAGCATTATTATTTCCCATTAGTGCAAGTGGCTGCTGCACAAATCAAATTCTTTCAAAGATTTCTGAAGGCTTTTTTTTTCTCAGCAGCCCAGTACCAGGACAGAGAGCTAACACTGTCTTATTTTAATGGCACAGATCTGGCCTCATGCCTGGGAATTTTTTTTCTCAGCAGCCCAAGTACCAGGACAGAGAGCTAACACTGTCTTATTTTAATGGCACAGATCTGGCCTCATGCCTGGGAACTAATGTGGGCTGAAAATAGAAAAATCTACATAAAAATGAGATTGGCAGTACTTCTTTAAATCAAGAGGCTTTTCTGACATAAGCATCACATTTTACGATTCAAATATTAGCTATAAATATTAGCACAGTCCTGACAGCATACTTTGTGGAATTTATGCTAGCTTAAGAGCTAAACTCTATTTCATTTCCTAAACACAGTGCTTACAAGCCTGAGGATCCCTGACGGGCTCTCATCAGAGAGAGAAGAGCTAATGTGAATCCCAGGGTATTATCAGAACAAGTTTCCTCTGAGAAAAAAAAACGGTGGAAAGGATTTTCCAGACTCTTCAGTAAAAGGCTACCTATTGGATAACACAGGGAGCAGTAGACAAAAAAATATTTTAAAATATTTTGGGTGGACTTTTCAAACTCTCATTCTTCATTTTTCTAGAGGGGTTGCGTGAGGTGGGGGTAGTGATGACAGTAGACTGGACTCAAACCCCTAGCAATCTTTTTCAGCTGTGACTGTTGCTGGGCTCAACACACCCCTAATTCTTACCTACCAAGAACAACAATAGAAGCTGGGATGCTCTGGAGACAGTGTCCAGCCTGAGACAGGATGAGCCCTGATAGGTGCAGTGCCTGGCAGTAAAAGGGGCAGCTGTGGCAGGCTGGGACCTGACCCAGAGGAACTGAATGAAGCTGCATAGCTGGCTTATGCTTCAATTTGAAAACTCAAGCCACTTACCAGCACTAGTGGGCAGGGGACTGTGATCTGCTGACTCTGGAGAGAAGCAAGAGTGGAGGGTGTACATAAAGGGAAAGCCACCACTTCTATCACCCCTTTAGCTTCAAGACAATGCAATGCCAGAGCACAAGAGAATGGAGAATAACATCTGCAGCAGTGCCAAGCAATGGCTCTGCCACTAGCATTCATGTGAACCTCTCGTCTGTGTGCTCTGCTTCTTCCTCACAACTGCTTCCTCCTCATCAAGGACATTCACCTGGGTTTAACTACATGTTTTAATCATATGCCTCATGGCAATGTTTTTAAAATAGTGCTTTGTTCTCACACCAAAGATAAGCAGGTGAGATGGAAATCAGTGGAGTTATGCTGTTTTATATCAGTGCCAGATTAAAGCCAGAAGGGACAGCTCCAAGCACGTCATTTGACTCTGAGAAAACATGGTACACTTCAGAAACACACTGTCTGCTTGCAGGCAGTTTAATCATGAACTGTGGGATGGGAAAAGCCACTGTAGGCATTCAAGTAAGTGGGGGAATAACTGTGACAGCCCCTGGAATTCTGTTTTCACTGACTCATCTAAGGATATCTATGCTTTTTACAAATGTCAGCTCTTCGAGGTGCAAGCAGAGAAACTCTTCAGTGCAAGGAAGAAATGAGAGCAAGATCAGGGACTGTCACCCCAAGACAGCACACCATGGAGGAATTGTTTGCTAATTAGAAAATCCCTTCTGGCAGAGAAGCAGGCACCGTTTAAGTTCTTAGGTTCCATGTATAAAACATCAAACAAGGGTTAAAATAAATGGTACCAAGATACTTCCCTGTGAAACTTAACCGCAGAACCCACAGTAAGGTGACTGCTGTAGTTAATTTTGTCTGTGTGGTAGTCACTGTGCACAAGGAATACGGAAATGCTACTCAAGAGCACCTGCACCTTTAAAAAAACCCTTTGTCCAAATAAAAGCAGGCATTCAGAGAAGCATGTACTTACCAGCTGCTGTTCTAAAGATGGGATGGAATCATGGTGACCATAAATTATACTGGGGTTATACTGGCTGAAGAGAACAGGATAAAAAACCTTCTTCCCTGGAAATGACAATGGGTCATTTTTTTTAAAAAGCTGTATAAACCACACTTCTCTCTCTTACAAGATGCTGTCCAGGCCAGACCAAATCCATACAAAGTCACACAAGTTTTAGACTGAACCTATGTTCTTTGCATGAGAACGTGAATGTGAGGATATAATTAACAAAAAGATCCTGTTCCAGAAAGCACAGGTGCTGAAGGCAAGAAATTCAATCACAGTGGGAACAGGAGTGTTAAAACCTTTCAAAAGCCAACCAGCAATGGAATTTTTATACATGTCTTAATTAGTTCTCTAAGTTTCAAGAATGATTTACAGCAGCTTCATTACCAATTCAAAGGCAAGAATACTCTGGTGAAGGCTGTTACACAATAGGCAAAAATCTGTTGAAAGACAATACACTTCATCTGTAGCAGTACCTGGCTGTGTGTTCAATCTACAGGAGTTCAGGAATTCAGCTGTGAAGTATATGTCCACGTCGCAAAAAAAGAGAACAACATTGTTTCCTTTCCAAAATCGAGCACCAATGTCTAATCCTTTGCCCCTGGAAAATTCTTCATTCAGCTGGATGAAGGTGAAGTTCTTGAAGTTGGTTGACCTAGGAGAAGGAAAATATTCAGCGACTTACCCTGTCCTTCCAGCTCTTAATACAAGCGGGGGCGGGAACCCAATATGAAACAATTAACCTAGAAATCTGTAGTATCACAGTTCTGAGAGCAGTTTGAGGGAAGAGATGTCCTCTTTGAGTCCTGAGATTTCCACTATGTCTACATTCAGAGCTTGACCTGTGTACTCCTATGCTAGCATTCCTGTCACAGACATTCTTTGGGCAGACCTCACAAAAATCCCGACAAGGCTTAGATGGACAAAAATATCTTTAGTAGGCAAATATAAAATACTTGTGGTTGTATTACTGTATCTATACAAGGGTCTTGGTCCTACATGGAGATGATAACAAAAGCCTACACTGCCACATGATCTTGACAAACACAGCTATGCAAGCAAACACAATAGACCAGACCTGGCCAAAAGCATCTAGTTCCTGTACGCTCTACTGAAACTGTCTGCACCTGCCTTTGGAAGCACTTTCAAAAGCACTAAAGAAGGTACCAGTGTGAAAAAAAAAAGCTGCACTGAGGTAAATTCAGTAAAATCTGCTTTGTGGTTCTAAAAACCAACATCACAAACCCACAGATATGGGACTGTCAGGGTAACACCTTTTTTATCTGATACAAAGGAAAGAAAGCCATTTTCTCCAATGCAGTTTAGAACTTTTTGGCACAACTACGAGTTTGGACAGCTATCTAGTCTCCAATTCGTGGTATGATCACTGTGTATGAACAGCACACCAGACACTCAGGTACTTACTTGGAAGTATTTTCAAGTATCGATTTGACTTCATTCATTTGTTCTTTTCCAAAATAAACTACAGTGAGGTGAACTCTCCCATCCTGCTGAATGCCCATTTCCCTGGAGAACAGAGACAGATTTGTGACTTGTCCCAGAAGTTAGCTTTCTTCAATAATCTACCCCCACTGGGGAAGGCAGAGTAGGGTGAACCTTGGAAGGCATTCCTGAGGGCACGATTCACTGACAGAGATCCTTGTCTTGACAAAGGGGCTCACTGCCTCTGTCAGATGGGACAGAAGACTATCTTTCAGGCAGATTAGGAAAAAACTCTCTAAGCAGTGTTTGTTATATTAATAACAGAGAACACTGTTAAAACAGGCCATCCAGCCCCAGGAAGAATGATCAGGCAGGCAATAACTCCAGCACTTAGGAGAATATGACAAGGGGGATTTTAAAGAAGCTATACATACCCTACCTCTTAGCCTTGATTTTTTATAACAGATATTCCAGAGTTCAGAGCTTTGGCATTTTGTTAAGAAACATTTACTAAAATCTAAGTATCAACCAGAGATCACGCCAGTAGCCTAAGGGTAGGACCAATCTGAACTACTGCTAGACATCATGCCTCACTTGCACAAAGTTTAGTCAGCAAGAGTTCATCTATAATCAGCAGAGAGATCAGCATGACCAGAGGGTGATTTCTCCCATCCTAAAACAAGCATCTATCAGATGGCTAATTTAGACAAGGAGCCTATTTTTAGATGGCTGTAATTAGGCAAAACAAATCCCATTGTAAGAGTCAGTATCTGCTGCTAACACAGTCTTTTCTGGGCAGCTATTTAAAGCTGCATCTCAATTAAATTCTCCCTCCAAACATCATCTCTGTGCTGAAAAATAAAAGAAGTTTAAAAGTAACTATCCTGAAAGTTCAAATACATTTCCCTCTTGCCTCTTATTGCCTTAATCTTTTCTCTAATAGGGCCTGGAAAAGTGTCTGGGAGCACTAATTCCCTTTTTCCTTAGCAATGTTCCTTCGCAACTAATGGCATGAAATTCTCATGTTTCCACAGTCGCGTGTGCCCCAATAAAACAGACTGAGACATAAAAAACAGATTGAGACACATAAGCCAGGTACATGCAAATCAGAAACCCTGATGACTGGAATATAATTGCTTTTACTGCTAATCACAATGCATTAAGCAGCCAAATGCCTTTCAGTCTCTATAATGTCAAAAATGACTTCTTAGCGGCACAATGAAATGTTATGTAAAAGTAGCATGATTTCACTGAGTGAGGCCTTGATAACTCCTGAAATTGCATCTTACTTTCCAAGTAAGAAAAAGCAAAGGCAGCACTGGAATGGAAACCCACCTGAAATTCTGCATGAATTGCCGAAATTTGCTGGCTCTCTTGGCCAATGGCACAATGACATTAATAAGTGTGTCAGCCATATTGACATTTTCATTTTTCACTTTCATTACAGGACCAAATGGCCGGAATAAAACAATCTTCTTGAACTGATGTTTTGTGTCTCCTTTGAAAGTCAGCTCATACAATGTGCCTTTGTCTTTTTCTGTGCGGTAGATCCCTGTGTGAAAACAAGAGAGAGGAGATTTTGGATTAAAGCTGGGCTCCTGGGTGAAGAAAAAGGATGCAGTCTTCATGTGTTACACCTAAGCTGAAAAGGCAGCAGAGGCATGAGATATTTACTTTTAAACCAGTACGCAATCCACCATCATTTGGAGGAGGCTGTCACTCTGGCAGGGACAGAGCCCTGGGTTGCTGGAGCTATTTGGTATTCTTGCAGGCACATTCCTAGGCTTGGCTGAGTTACAAACCCCTGAAGGTTACCAATTGCTCACACTCAGTATAACCCAGCAGACATGCTGTCCTTATTTTTCAGACTGCTCCAATTGCACACTGCAGGCATGCATGGTAATGGTGATGCAGAGAGACTGCGAAAGGCAGCCTACCTCTCTGCAATATGAGTGATTAGGCCATCTCCCAGAAAAGCAATTTCCTGATGAACACATTCATTTTCTCCTTTCTGGGAGGTTCTCTGGAAAGTCCCCTAATAAAACCAGGCCCCAGCAGCCATCAACTTCACCCACTGCCAATCAGGATAAACTCTCCTGTTACTCAGCTCTCAAGAGACTTTTATTTTCTTTGTGGCAATGATGCCCACTCCTGGGCAAGTAATGGTCTGCAAGAATGACACTATGGAGTTTGTCAGAGGCTAGACCCAGGACAGAATCCTGGAGACTGCATTAGACAGTCTCCAAGGATATTTAATTCATACAAGCATGTACTTATTTCCTGTATGGAATGAACTTTTAACACACTTGATGGGTGAAATTGGTCCCATGTTGAGGGCTGGCATGAACTATAAAAGTATTGGTCGTGCCCCACTGAAACACTATTCTGATATCTTAAATGAGATGAAGTTGGCAAAAAGGCTATAGATTTTACCCACTCTAAATGACATTTCAGTCCCTACAGTGCATACTGAAATAAAGCTTTTTCATAGTTAGATCCATTAGGATTAAATGCTAATTCTAACTACTTGTTAAGCCACTGTAAGTATCCTAACAACTTCATCAGTAGAAGAGTATAATTGCATTGCCTTCCATCTCTTGCAAAAACTCAAGAGACAAGCAAAACATGTCTAGAAGAAAACTCCTCCGCTTGATTCGTTTCTCCTTTTTTTTTTTCTCCCCATCTGGTTATGAAGAACAGCTTGACCAAAATAATGCTTTTTTTTTTTTTTTAATCTTAGTCATCCCCTGATGTGTAACATTGCTGTGCATCCGACCCATAGCCTGTCAGCTCTGTCTGTATTTCTTGTGAAGGTCTAGGTCAAAGGTTTCTTTGAACAGCAAAGTGACATAAGCTCTTCATCTTGTATTGTAGCTTTTACATTGGTATGCCCAGAACATCCAAAAGATTAATGAGGTGTGATTTTATCTGGCCGGAGTTCTGTGGACTGTCTTATCTTCATTATCACTGTGTAAGAGTTTTATTCTTAATGAACACTTCAGTTGGTTAATACTATATGCAGATTTACTGATCTGTTATTCACTTCATGTTTTAATACAAGCTGATTCAACAAATGCTCCAATCCTCCCTCCAGCATAGCAGATGAATCTAGTGAGATAGCAGCTCCATCATTCTTTTACTGCTAATCTTTTAAAGCTGTGCCCTTGACTCCCCCTAGCTTTTTCTATATAGTCTGCTCAAGGTGCAGACCATGAACTACATCTGTTATTGAACTTGAGCCTGCACTTGAGATCATCTGAACGGTGACCTAATAGTCCCTACATTTCCTCCTCCTGGTGGCCAGAGAATGGAAATCTGGGCCTTTGAATTCTGCTCACCCATTTATTCTTACAGAAAGCCTGCTGATGATCTGAACGTGTTGCTGGGTGCACTCATTTACTCAGGCAGTTTTTGAACACAGGTCTTGCCAAGGATGTTTGTGTTGTGGAAGGTTAAGGTAGCCTTTTGACATTAAGCTAAACAAAAATCTAAATTAAATCTGATTTGCATTTTCTCTAGAGAGAAATAGATAGGACCGTTTCACATGTTTGACATAGTGAAATGACATTTTTCATAGTAACAAAGATCTAAGTTAAATTAACCAATTTAATAATATCTACCACACAACATCTCAAAGTCTTTGCTTCTACATCCTCTTCTACCCTAGCCAAGAAACAATGACCCCACAAATACCATTTCCCCAGAGATATGTACTACATTTGTGGAATAAAGGAAGCTTTGCCAAATAAGCAAGAAGGACCTTAAAGCAGAATGCATGTTGTGACCCGAGGGGTCCCTCCTAGTGCTATACACACATCAACAGAGGCTGCTTCTAACTCTGCAGTTTTGTTCTTGTTCAGGACTTCTACTACAGCTAAAAACAAGCAGCTTAGGTGAAGGCAAGGTTCCCTTGTGCAAGATGGTACTCCAAGAATTTATAATCCTAACATTTTATCTTGAAGAGAATTGTATGCAAGTTTAATGCATGTAATTAGATATGGTCATTCTTGATGCACATTTAAACCATTTGTTTTCCTTTTTTAAGCATCATCTTTCCTTTTTTAAGTATCTTCTTTTTAGAAGCAGAGAACAAAGCGATTTACCCAAGGTCAGGCAGTGAGACTTGGAAATGAGCCTGAATGTCTTGAGTCACTCTGGGGACTCACCCAGCAGAACATCCTGCCTTTCACAAGATTTTTCCATTTCCGAAGGCACTACTTCATTTGTGCCATCAGGACTTTTTACGTGATTCAGAAAGATGTGTCAAGCAGCCTCAATTCTAAGAGATGAGCTATGAGGAGGGGAAAAAAGTAGTCTCAAAAAAGTAAAACAAAAAACCTTTTGCTGAAAAGGTTGCTCCTGAAACAAAAGCCTTGGAAAGGCTAGATGTTCACTATGGATAAAAGAAAGTTGATTGATCATCTATTGCTTCCATTACAGCAGCTATGTTTCAGAATATGCACCATTCCTTTCAAAGGCAGGGAGAAAAGTCAAGGCCTTTGGAAACCCAATGTAAAAAAGCGAACAGGAGCTTTGGGTCAGCAGAGAGACTGGCCCTAAAATGAAGGAAAAGGACAAGTGAGAAGCAAAAAAAGACCTGGGCTGAAGGGTTGACTAAAGAGCAGTAAGTGTCCAGTCTTCAGAGCAGCAATTCCCAGGGCTCTCTAAAGAAATGGAAAATACCTGATCTCTATTCAGCAGGGCAGGTAAACAAGTTTTGGAGATCTGCATGGAACTGATAACTAGCAAACAGCCATGCAACCTTAACAAAATGCTGTTGAGTGGATGACAATTTTAGCCTCAGTTTCACAGATCATAGGTTTCAGGTCTTCCACTGTCAATAGAAACACTCCCTGGACCCGTGCTCATTACTTATATTCTGTTAGGTGTTGTAGGAACCGCTATTAGGATTTATCAGCATTCATTGCCCCCATTTTAACTCAGTATTACAGTGGTCTTCCCACTTCACATGCAGTAAAATACAGCATCTTATCCTTTGAGGAAGAGCATCATCCTTTCTCCCAATAAGCTTCCAGGGCAAAACTGCATCAGGTAGCCCACCACCAGTAGCTGTCAACTGGAGAAAGCAAAGCTACTCCTTTTCATTTGTCTCTGAGACCTTATTTAAAATTCCAGTCACTAGACAGCCACGTACTTCAGGTAGAAAAACTTATGAAACAGCATATTTGACAGTGCTATGGCAGGGCATTTCTGAAGCAATCCAGGGATTTTCTGGAACTGTTCCTGTTGGGAAAGAGTATCACCAGACAGTGATTACATTCACTTATGGAACACACCACTCAGGCTTGTCAGAGTCTCCAAATTATTATCTCCATCTCTGAGAAAATGAATGACTTCCAAATCTATTCAGCTCTGCTGCCACTTACATAAATTAATGACCAGACCTGTTATTCTGCCCACTGAGCAACTGGCTTTCTATCAGAAACAGAGCAGTCCTTTGCCTGTGTATAATACACAGAAATTTCTGATCTTTTCCATGTTGTTTCTTACTAACTCCTCGTGGCAGAAAACTAGTGAACTTGGTATAGAAGTGGGAGGAATAAGGGGGAGAGGGGAGGACTATAGCAGCTGAACAGCCCAAGTGCCTCTGTGAAAAGAGAAGCAGAGCAGAGCAGCAGCCAGATGGATACATTTTGGGCCCCAGGGAGAAGGTGCCGTTCTCTTGGTTTTGAGTAAGAAAAAATGGAAAATTCCACCACGTGTCAGCTATTACTCCTGGAAGAAGAACTGTCTGAGAATCCTATCCAAATTTCGTGTAACAGCAAATCTGCTGAGAAGGAGTTTAGCTCAGATGTAAGGTACTAGGGTCACAGTCTAATTCCCACGCACAAGTCGTTCTGTCTAGAAACTGCAGAGGATACAACACTTATTTTAAGAGAACCCAGCCACAGAGACAAAACATTTCTCCTTAAATGTAAGAAGTGTTTGAAGAAACATTTTCCCTCTGCAAAGACAAGAATAAAGGCACAAAATGGAAAAGAGGAAGAGATACAGACTCTAATCACATTTATTGCACCACACCACCACTCTGCCTATTGGCATATGTTAGCAATGAACTAGTACTGGAAAAGTGATAGCAGGTACCAGATGTGACCCACAAGAACTGAAAAATCCACACAAGAGGCACAAGCAAACAAGATTAACTTGCACCACTTTATATGCTAGTAAGACTTGGGATCAGCAACACGCTTGGGTAAAAATGGTGTCAAAGGCTTTGCTGAATAGGGCAGAAATAAAGACACAAGTCTCATATATCAAGGGCAGCAGTTCAGGTTTTGAATCCTGTCTCTGACCCCGATTACCTGATTTTCATTTCAGCACATCCCTCCACCTGCTGAACCTTAAGACGAGGGCAGTAGCCCCACCTTTAACATAAGAGATGCATACAGCTTTTGTGTGCTGTTATTGCTAAAGCAGCTGGAAGATAAAAAGCTTACAGGGTTAAGTGGTATTACTTTCAGTGCAGACCTGGGTCACATCTCCCAGAAAGCTCCAGCTACCCTGGGCAGTTCCGGAAAATGAAAACAGCTGGCTTTGCTGGCTGGGTAACACCGCTCGCAGTTGCTGTGTTGCTGGATTGGTACGAAGCTGCTAGAAGCTGCCATGGAATCCAGCCTGTTACTAACTTCTTGTGTAGGCAGTGGGACCTGCAGAGCGCTGTCTCCAAAACAAGTTCTGAGTCCAAACCATACTTGAAATGCAGAATCTGAACAGAAAACTCAGTCCTCCCTTCTCCTGCTCAAGTTATACAGAGCAATGGATTTGTTTGTGCTTTGATCGGCAGTTTTTGCCGTTCTTGGAGAATGGAGGATGGGGGAAAAGAGACTGCCAAGAGATGACAGAGACTTCCAAAGGAACTCTGCAGGGACATCTTCTGCCAAGTCAGCTCTTTGTTTCCAGCCCTGATGCACGGATCCCTGCATTTGCAAACAAACTGGTTTGCACTGCTGAGTAAGAATGAGAATTTGTTACCTTGCACCTAACAGAAGCAAGGGCCTGCCCTGCAGGGGAGGACACAAGGAAGGTTTCTTGAGCTCAGACTGAGCTGCACACAGGGCTCCAGTTTCTTGAGCTCCTGAGTCGCATGCAGGACTTCCTCCCTCTGGATTATTTCACCATGGTATGTGAAAGCTAGCAAGGCCATGAGTGCATGAAGAACCTCCACAGAGCCAGCACTGCAGTGTGCATCCCTTCCCCATGCCTTTCTGCACACAAGATTCTGCCTTGTTCCCCAAGGACAGCACTGGTACCCAGGCAAAGACCCTTGATTGTGCATAAAGGCAGGCTCTAAGCAAAAAGGTAACTTTAATGGAATATTAAGCAATGTATGGCAGGAAACATCTCCTCCTTTCCCCTCACCATCTCCCCATGAAAGAGCTGGTGCCAAACAGTCATACATACTTGTTCAGCTCCTATAATAAACAGTAGAAACATATTTTGAAATGATAAACTGAACAACAAACAGAAATGAGGAGACTGGAAGCACGTAGCTCCATGATGCACTCAAATGCTGGCAGCCAGCAGCATTTCCCAGTTCCTTGCCCATGCCCTGGTCCCATGTCTGAGCAAGAGGAATTTGACTGGTGTGGAGGAAGTGCCTGGGCCAGAGGGAAGCCAGGACCTGCCTCAACAAGGTCTCCACAGTCTGAACAACTCATGTCCCTGCTGTGGGAGGGACCTGCCTGACTGGCAGGTATATCCCAGCACGGCCTCAAGAACCTACTGTCTCTCGATACCATGATTGCTGGAGAAACATATACAGACAGTGGAAATGAATGACCAGCCATTGCACAACAGCAATAGTTTGTCCGCATCACATGGAGGATCCATTTTGCTCTGCTCTATTCATAAACATTAGATGAAAAAACAATCCACAGTAAAATCTCTAGTGATTTGGGATAAAGCATGGGGGCTTGTGTTCAGCACGTTAGAACAGTCATTCCATAAAAGGTAGGCGTCTTACCCACACGCCCTCTAAGTCTGCAGCACAAACATCTGAAGATGAGGAAGACAAGTCTTTCCTCCGATACTACATTCAGCTAGGTCAGCTGTGGATTAAATCTCACTTACAGACAACACTATTGAAGAACAAGCAGGGAACGTGCCAGTTCCTATGAAGTGAAACTAGGACAGCCATATTACAAGTAAAAATGTAGCTCTCTTGTTGAATGAGAAACAGTCATGAGCCCTTGGAAACAAGATCTGTGAAATCTTGTCTCATATCATGTTTCTGCTGCACATGTTCCTGCCCTTTTAACTCAGAGCTGCCATGCAGCAGGGGCTAACCTGAACAGGTATCAACCACGGAGACATCACAACTCCTGGAATACACCTGGTGCCTCTGGCTGGCTGGGAAAAAGCAGCTTGACTGGAAACAAGTAAGCACTTCGATTTAGTGACAGAAGACATGAAGTAAAAACCGGTTGCTGTTAAAAGTGGCACTTTAAAAATCCACACTTACTGCCTCAGTATTACATGTGAGAGTAAAGACTGTTTAGCTCATTTTAGAATCCAAGGGCTAAGGTGCACCACTCCTGGTATAGGAGATACTTTGTAAAGGTTAAGCTTTCCTAGTCATTTGAAGTTATAGGTGATACCAGCTGAATTACTGAGTTCCTCAGCTGCTGTCCTCAAAACCTATCTTGCCACTCTGACTCTGGCAGAGCTGTGCAGATGGAAGTAAGGGTAACGTTGGAGTTTGGATTTGAAATGCAGTTGGTAGTCTTAACACTGGTAACAGATCTGGGATTGCAGCCTGGTCATTCACTCCTTGCTTTGTCAGTTCTGAGGCAAGCGCATGACTAGAGAGCTGTGAGCACACATTGGTGGTCACTACAAGAGTCTGGCAGGCTCACAAGGTCCCGTTCCCTAGGAAAGCTGTCATTCTGCAGTTGTGCCTGAGACAGCATCGCTGCGTCACAGCATTAACACTGTCCCAGACATCTGTGCTCTGAGATAATGTTCATCTCCCTCAGCAACGCAGTCACACCAGAACCCCTCACCAGCACTATGTGGACCCTCTAACCTGCTGTCTGCATACAAACCTTCAACGAAGTCGGAAGCTGTGTATACGTGGTGTTTTGCATTGCCTTCCCCCTCTGGATTGTTCAAACTCCCAACAGCTAACTCGATCACCTCTACCAACTCATCTCGCTTATCCTTCCTTACAGGTTTCTCTTCTGGGTGGCGCGTCAACCCTGTCTCCAGTTGGTACACCTTCTGCAGGGTAAAGCTCTCAAACGGCACGGCCGCATACTCCGTGGACAGCTTAACACCGCTGTGCACCTCTGCTTTGTCTATTTGGGAACGGAGGAAAGCCAGCAGGTTAGCCTGGGCCTTCTCCGTGTTACTGTGGTCAAGCCGATTGTCCAAGGGGTCTGGATACTGGTCCTGCACGTTCTTAAGCTGCTCACTCCTGCCCTGGAGCTCAGCCTTCAGCTGGGCAATTTGTTTCTTCAAGCTGATGATGTAGTTGCGGTGTTGCTCTTCTCGCTCTTGCAGAATGGCTTCATATCCCTCCTTCACAGTTGGACTGTGCACCCTGGGAAAGGCAAGCTGCTGGTTGTCACCCTTGGGTGTGCAAGCCAACATATAAACAATAGACACCGAGCAACAGGCCACCACCAGCAGGCCTACAAGTCGGGGGAGAAATAGAATAAATCCTCGTCGGAGCATCATGTCTCAAAAAGCAGAGTCTAACCCCACACATGCAACAGTTCTTACATCCATGCAGTGCCACAGAGGCCTTTAGACTTGGAGTACTCTTACACAGATGCATGTATGTGCAGGGACTGGCTTGTCAGCTCTCTTAAAGCGTGTGCTCTGCCTCTATATTGGGCTCTCTCTGGTGTTTACCCAGCAGGATCAAAAGGCAAGCTGCGAAGCAGACAGGACACCTCCTGATCCTCACGGAAAGACCTACGCTGCTGCAATGCGATCAGCCGGTGGCTGATGGAATCTGAGGACCTGGAAGACAAATGACAAGGACAGTCATTCAGGCATGTCAGAATTTGGTCATTCAGTCCGAACCATTGAGAGCCTTCTAAGAATTTACCTCATTTCTCAACTGCTTTGGCAGATGTCAGAGCTGAGAAGTGCTTGTGCTAAGACCCAAAAGGTGCCAAGACCCTTACACAGAAAATCCTGTATGCATGCATTTAATTTTAATAACATGACTTGGCCCATTGCCAATGAAAAACTAGTCCAGGCCTTAAAGTCTGCCATGCTTTAGAAATATTAGGAAGTCATCATCTGTTACTTTCTGGTGAGATGTTAAGGTGCTCAGTTCATCTGAGCAATGATGGCCCTCCAAGCGTTCTCAACTCTTGGAGCGCTCAAATTTTGAAGGCAGTCAGTCCCACAGCTACCGCATACATTTCAGCTTCCAGGCATGTTTTTCCAAAACACCAGGTGGCAAATGTGGTCCTGTTTGAACATATGAAGCCTGACCTGGAGCAGAAATCTGATAACCAAGAAACTAGAAACTGTTATCAAGGCCAATTGCTGTAACTAACATTGTTTGACATATCCTACCAGATGCTCCCATAAAAACCAAAGAACTAGGGATAGGATTTTTCAGGAGCATTCAGACCAAGTCTTACTCAAAATCAGGGGAAGCTTTGTTTCCATCTAGGAGGCTGTCATCATTGCACACTATGTTATCATTTTAAGGCCCCCTTCTGTTTCTCATAACGTTATAAAAAGTCTTGCAACAATGTACAGTACTACTGTGTTTTCCCCATATGCTCTCTGCTCAGGAGTGAAGACCGCAGAGAAGGTTTAGGGAAAGCTGGCTTAGGTATTTTTTAAAATAAGAGAAGTTAAAACTGTGAACATTATCATTTTTACTAAGACTTCCTCAAGTATACTTAGAAACAAGAAAGAAAAATTAGATGACTGAACATGAATATTGATCTAGCTGTAAGCTACATTAAAACAATTGTGCTGAGAACACTACCAGTGGGATTTTCAAAATCCCTCAGTTTTGGCCCAAATCCATGCCGATGCAAGGAACTTCATGATTTACTCAGCTGACAGTAGACTTTGGCCAAGACTGAGTAACATCCTAGATTACACTGTGACGCTGCATTGTTAGACTCAAACACAATCAAATTAGCTCCTTGACACTCTTCTCTTGGATGCATGCATGACATGATGACACTGCTTTTGACAACAGAGATTCGTAGTCCCTTTAGTCATACATCCTTGCCAGCAGACCCTGAAGTAAAAACAGTTTATCTAAGAATAAGAGTTTCAGAGTTATTTTCAGTTATTTCTAGTCTTGAGTCAAAGTCTTCTGTAGGACTTCTTATCAACTGCTACATGACTTCTCCCCCTGTGTCTTGATTGACTATTACTCTATATACAGCAGTTACGTAGAGATTTTTCTGATCTTTGAATTGTTATCAATATTTTATCGGTCTGCAGAGCTTCTAGAAAAAAACCCCACACTTTTAGAGCAGGAATTGAAGGGGCTAGAGTGAGCTATAAAAATACTACTGTATTTTTCTCAAAGTAATGCTGAATGGCTATTACAGTATTTATAAGATTCTACAGAAAATGTCAGCATTTTCAAAGGAAGAACTGTTGACGTTGAAGAAAATATTCAAGCAGCAGGAAAAAGGACAGGATGAAGTTGGTACCCTTACCTTTTTGCTGTGATCTTCTCTTTGGAACATCTTGGTCTGCTACAGCTACTTCTCAGCTTGACACAATCATCTCCTGTTTATCTCCCTTCTTATGCCCTTCCCAGAAAATGCGCGTACTATAAAAAGCACTGTCAACCTCAGAACACCTCTTCATTGCTTTCACATTTGCCAGCTGCCTACATCTTCAGTCTGTCTCCTGTGTGGTGAGAGGCTTGTAGTGGAGACGCTTCCTATGGATGCACTATAAAAGCTGGCCTCCTGCAATGTAAAGGAGCTTGTCAAAGCAGGGGAAATTAATCTGGGCATTTCTAACTCTACAACAGATCTGGCTAGAAGACTGCAAGAAGGTAGTGTGCAGTGAGACAGGGTCAGGAAGTGGTAAGATGTAGTACATAAAACACTGCTGTGTTTGAATGCTTCACTTCACACAATTAGTCCATTGACTGAATTGGCAGAAGCTGAACATCACTGAAAGGATTAGTTGTGCTAACACGGTATAAACTGAAATTACATCTCAATGGCTTAGATAAACACACAATTTCATTTCTATAAGCAGCAACAGATTCGAGTTTTGGGTAAAGAGCTCTTCAAATGTTGACCTTAAAATATATGTGTGTATATATAGCTATCTTCACTAAAACGTACTGAGTCTCTCTTCAGGGTACTCTTTCTTTCCTATCTAGTTTTCTAGTTTGTAATCTCACCCATCAAAGATGCATCTTTAAAAACACTTCAGGACAGTAAATTAACTGAGCTACTTTGTCCTTTGAACCACCATTCTCACATCAAGAAATTCAGGCCATGGGGATTTCCACCTTCTTCACAGGGATTTTACCATCACGACTGGAGGCATCCTGACAAGTACTCATTACTTGCACTCTGTTGCTAGGTCTGTCTTATTAAATTGTACTGGTGGCTTCGGTGGCATTGCCTTACAGTGATTGACATTTAAATATACAGCTGTTACTGTACTACTATCTCACGGGCATGCTTGTGAAAGCAGTCCCAATCCATGCCAGTGCCAAAAAAAGCAGATTACTTTAAGTCAACACTGAAGGTGGTCATGGCTAAGGCATCTCAGCTGCACAGACAGTACCAGAAAGCTAGGGATAGTAACTCCTCCTAACAACCGTTCTGTTGATTTCATCAGACCTACACAGTTTCACACCAACTGAGAGAGTCTGAGATGAAGGGGAGACCAACTGAAATGTCAGTTTTTTCCAGGAACTGACAAAAACACCTCTGTATTTCACAGCAGTCAGCTGCATCAAGTAGTATTAGTCTATTTGCAGAGAAGCTGTAACAAATATGCAGTGGTTAGTCTGATAGCCAAGGAAAAGGGCATTAATTCTAAAAAAGCCTCTGTTTGCAAAAACATCTTCAACCTCAGCTCGACCTGTTAGCCCAGCCAGGGGTCAGCCCAGCTCACAGAGGTGCTTTTCACTTGTTTTGAAGGAGCCTGGGCCCAAAAATTATCTAAACACAGAAACAGGTTCTGTCATCACTGTAAGCACTGTGTAAACGGCTCTGCAGAGTGGAGGGTGCCGCACCCAATCATAGGGAGTGGCAAAACTTAAGAAAGCTGGTTGGTTTGAAATTTTGGATGGTATGTACCCACCACACTGCTGTTACTTACCAGCATCTGGATTTTTAATGGACAGCAAATTTATGTCTGCATAGAAAAGACAACATATTTTGAGCCTGAATTTTTGACTCCTAAAAACCAAACTGAGAATTTGCACAGAAGAAAGGAACTCAAAACAATATATCTCTGTATATGTCTTTCCCCTCTGAGCTCTACACTCTCCTCGCTCTTCATGTTGAGGACAGAAATGGAGGGCAAAAGAAGAGTCATGTTTGCAGAGGCAGTGATCTCTCAGCACATATAGCATGGGCAATGCCAAATAATCCCATGTTTTCAAGTACTTTCTGCCACAGCTTCCTATTGCAGGTGTAACTCAGACTGGCAACTACCATTTTAGCTCACAAAACTTTTTAATTTTTTTTTTCTTCTTTTTTTTAATAGAGGCAGTGAATGGCAGAAGCTGCAATTAGTTTTCATGTAGGCGTTTGAAACATCGTCACTGAACAGCAGCACACGTCGCAGTGAGATTTCACTAGAATCATATTAATCTCCAAAATGAGCTGCGGGGAGGAGGAAACAGATGTTTCACCCAGACTTTAAGTGCCTTACAAAAAAAAAAAAAAAAAAAGACATTCTGCAGCCACTTGGCATTTTCCTTGAACTTTTTAATTACAAGGACTGAGCATAGCACTGCAGACAAATTAGGCTGCTTTAAATGTTAAGGACAAGATTTTGCCCCCTTAGCCCCCCAGCAGAAATTCAAGCCCCTCAAGAGAATGGGACATGTCACAGGCATTAAAATCTAGTCTCACACAAGTGTTTAAGGTACATGTGGAGGGAACACAAAAAGAAATTATTTCTCCTTAATGTCAAATCATGATTTCTCAACCACTTTTCAGCCCAGTTCATCTGCCCAGGGCTGAATTAAACAAAAGGCTGAATAAAGAAAAGAACCTGTCTGATAAACTGACTGGGTGCATCTTCATAGCCTTCCTGTATTGTCCCCTGTTAAAAACCACACCACTGCTCCCTCTTGGGTTGATGCTCACACATCCCAAACAAACCACTTAAAATCCTAACATCTGGTTTGCAATTGATAGAGCAGTTGAAACAGAAAAAAAGGATTGTTAAGAAATAGTGCCCAGAATCAAAATGCTAAATGCCAATACTTGAAGACAGTAGGCAACTTACTGTAAAAATCTTCATTTCCTAATCTTTGATTCCAGGGTCGTCTTCAACAGAAAATCTTACTTGCATTGCCATACGTACCCTCAAAGAGAAAAGTCTTGGTATCTAACCCCGCCTACAGAAACACAATTACACTGTTCCCCTCTATAATTAACAATTACAATCTGATCGTCTTGCAAATAGAATACAGCTATTAGAAGCAGTCTTAAACAAAACAAGAAACCCTCAAAAGCATTAACGTTCCTGGAAATACTATGTTTTCTTGTGAAGGAACTGAGAAGTGGCTGGTTTTACATTCAAGATACTGCTATAGGCTTCTCACTCTGAAAGTTACAAAACCAATGCAGAAGTTATAACTTTTCCCTTCGTTAGTACTCTGGACCCCAGTGCTGCTAATTCAATTGGTTCCTTCTTATCGAGGTAAATCAGTAACTTTACTTAACAGCACCGTCTGCCACGCCACTTCAGCTGAGTTCTGAGGTCCATGTGTACTCACGTTAAACCACGCACTTACATGCAGTCTCAATGCTTGTGAAGGTGACTTTCCCAAAGACAGTCCAGAACAGAAATCAAGAGGTATGCTGGAAGCCTTCTGCTGTTATATGCAGTAAATATGCCAGAGTTGTTTCAACTTTTACATTAGTCATTATTTCTATTACAGTAGAAATCCAGTAGTAATTATTTCTTTTACAGTATCATTATTTCTATTTAAAAAAAAACACTCAAAAGGAGTATTGGGGTCCCTTTGTCCTCCCAGTGCATACGCATTCTGTGTGTGGGCGTATCAATGTGGATACACACACAAGAGTGAAAGCGCCATTGCTTTCCACTCTCCACTGTAAATCAAACGAGTTTTAAAGTAAAAAACCACAAAAGTTAAACATCAATTAAGTTCTAACTACATCTGAAAAGAACTGATGTAACATTTAAAATTATCTCCACACACCAATAACGTCATTGTTTATTATAAAAAAGAACTATTACTTCCAGTAACTGCAACAACACTCCCAGAATGCTTTCTCTCCCCCAGAACAATGTTATCTGTGAAAGACTTGGCAGTTTTCCACAGATCAATAACCAGCAATTGCAGGAGTCTGTATTAAGAATGTTATTTTTTGTATGAGACACTCAGATTTCCACCTTACAACCACAACACACTACCCCTCTCTGCTAAACACGCTGACTTGTAAGTATATAAACCCACACATCCTCAGTACAATTGTTAGTTGGGGGTACTATAGGACACTTCCAAAAGCCTTTACAGGACTTTCCTAGAAGTTTCCACCACTCTATTTATCCTCCAGCAGGCAATGTGACAGATGCATGCCCTGTCAAGCTCCAAAGAGAAAATGCAGAGAAGAGATGACAAGCATGCACTGCTGCTTCAAAGGTGCTGTGACTCACAAAGACCAACTCCATGCTACTGCAGGAAAGAAACGCTGATGCTTTTCTCTAAAGGACCATTTCTCATTAGCAAGCTCTGACCTGAAGTTTTAGGAATTTGGTTGCTCCAAAACTGTTTTGAACTTTGCTAAAATGGAGATGAAAAATATGCATTTGAGTTGACCTGGAGTTCAGCCTAGTCTTTTAAGAGCAAGTTAACAATCCATCATAGTTGCCAGTCCTAAAAATTAATGGTTGGGCTGGACAGCTGAGATGGACAACTTAGCTGGAAGACTGGCACCTTGTGAACATGACCTTTAATTTAATTTCATTTAGGTAAGCGCCATCTCAGTTTTGTAGATGTGTCAGAGAGGAGCATTTTACTCCGATCACATGACACTGCAATAGCCCTATACAACATCAAGGATAGCAGCATGCTAACTGAGAACGGTTTCTTTTTGCAGGAAACTAGCTAGCAAAACAAGGACAAGCTACAGCCAGGGAACAGCTAAAAGATAATTTACTTCATTTTAAGATCTAATTCAGCAACTGGTCTGCATATAGAGCGCTTCCAGAAAGGCTAAACTCAGTTTTAACATAACGTCAAGCTATACCAGCATCTGAAATGGCTCAGAGAGTCAGCATAATAAGATGGATAGAACACAAAATCCTTTAGAATTTCCTGATTAAAACAAGTAATAGGATAAATTTTGCTTATCCATTTAAGTCTGGACCTGGGAAAAAATGCTGTTACTTCACTTCGAAATGTTTACACACACACACTCAGTGATTTACACAAGCAAAAGAAAACTGACTGCCACCACAGGAATGAACAGTCATTCCTTTTAAGAACAGAGATGACCAGCTACAAAAATAGCTCAGGTCAGCAGCAGCAAGGCCTGTAAAAATGAAGGGATCTACACCCATGTAGGGATACACTACGAATGCTTGTGGGTTTAGACCCATCTCTTCATGATTGTTACTTAAAATATTTTTTGTACAAAGCACATACTAATGCCACTTTACGCCAGGAGCCCTAAGGATTCTGCCAGATGTACATCACACAGTACCACAGCCAGACTTTCGATGAAATCTGGAGCCCAGTGCATGCACACGGACCTGTGACATAGGCTATGAATCAGTGAAGGGTCTAGCATGTATCTAATTAAGCAAGAGAGTAATTTATCCATTGATAAAAATGCACAAACATGCATGACTAAGTTGTGTTCAGAAACAGGAAAACCTAGCTAGGCTGAGCTGCAGAGTAGAAAGCAGTTTGTGCATGTCACAGTATTTATCTAGGACTGCTTTAGTCAGGGCTATATAAGCACTCATATGTTTAGCTCCCATCAGACCAGCCTTTCAGCTGCACCTGCAAAGTGCAATGAAAGTTCACTGCTTTGAGAAAAGCTGTTAGGTGATAAAGTATAGTAAAAGTGACTTAAGGTCCCTATCCTATCAAAGTCCTTGTAAGGTAGCAATATAGTTTTAAGATGCCTGAACAATGCAGTCTGACCCAGAGATTCCCTCCTCCTCTCCTTGCCAGAAATCCCCTGGTACAGCTAGAATCCCCTGTACCAAGCTAAATGGTGGACTTGAACTTCATTAACTCCAGCAGAGTTGACAGCAGAGGTTTCCTCCCTCCTGAGTCCAGCATGTGGGAACTGAGGAGAGACATCTGGCTCCCACAAGTCTAATGTTATATTCTCATGGTAATGCAGAGCCCTAAATTTTGTGCTCCCTGTACTTCAAATGAAATTTGCTGAGTAGTGTGTTATCAAGACAGTGCTTCAAATAAAATAATTAAGAGTAAAGGGGACAAGAGAAAAAACATCTTGGTAGACAAGGTATGAAGGGTTTGGTATGTTATCTAGGCTGAGCAAGAATTATCAGGATAGGGACTAATATTGCTGGCCAAGACTACTGTTCAGCTATGGTTTACATTACAAAAGAAAATCAAGTTTCAGACTACAAACTAATAACCAGGAAGCCAGAAAATAACTGCAACCCAGTTCAGTATTGAGACAGGTTACCCAAGCTCCACACACAGCTCTAAAACGTGCAGCATTAACAGCTCCCATAGCTCACATACCAACCCCCAAGCTCTGCTGATCTGCATTTCCCTATCGGTCTGGTCAGTACTGATCGACAGGAAGAGGCCAGTCCCCTGGCCCAGCCCCCATTTCCTTCCTCCTCCAGGTTAGCGCTTACTATGAAACAACACGTGCCACAGAGTCCCATTTAGTTCATCGCTACTGTTTTGATATGTGGTTTTGGTCTAAGACTAGCATTTCCTTGATATATCAGAAAAGAGTCTCCCAGCAATTCTTTGAAAAGCCCGAGCTTTTTCAGTTGTTTCAGTAAAACAATTTTTCTCTTTCTAGAGAAAGTTTCCAAATACCTTTTTCATTTTTTTATTTGAGGCTCACATAATATTTGAATCTTACTGACTTCACCTTCATCATTAAACCAGCCAATTCTTTATTATGGGAACTTGAAAAGATAAATCACAGCAAAGACTCTGCAGAAAAGGTCCAGGCAGAGGGGAAAAAGAAAGGAAGGCTTTCTATATTTAATATTGTACGGTCTGTCTACTTGACCACGAAATTCTTCTTCCAAAAAGAATTGAAAAAAAAACCTGAAGACAACCAAAAAGTAAAGAACTATCTTGCAAAACACAGCTATCTACAAAGTTTTACTTAGGTCAATTGATTTCAACAGAATGAAGATGTTTATCTTTGTATGATACTCTATCACTTACACGGATTTATTTTTAAATAAAATATTTCAATAGGTTGAGAATGTCTACTTTGTTTTAACTTAACAAATCACAGTGCTTCAGCTTTCCACTTCATGTCAGGTTTTGTGCGTTTCTTTGAAAATGCCAGAATGCACACTGGCCCACAGAAAACATTGCTTTTGGTCAAATGGCTATAAGAAAAAATATTTTTTTTAATTTCATGAAAAATGTCATCACATTTCTATATCCTTTGGTTAAGTAATCCAAGCCACGTTTTCAAGTGTTAATGACACACCTGCTCACAGTTACTTCGGTTTCTAAGATTTCATCTCTGATCCTCAAATCATATTGAAAATGGGATCTATAAGGAAATTGAAAGCATAGATCCCATTTTCAAATACCTCAATTCAAACAAGTAGTCTGATATACTAATTTACAGCTGTCTGATATACTAATTTACAGCCATAAAGATAATTTCAGTTCTCATTGGTCATCAAGAAATTTCCGTTCCCTCATTGAGCTCTATTGGTATCTGGGATTAAAACTGTAGTTTATTACGGAGATTTTAATTGCAGTTATTGCATATTTGTCAATAGCTCTTAAAAAACAGCCATTCAGCTAGAAATGTGTTAAATGTTAACAGTTCACACAAGAGGCATCCTGGTTCTCTAACATAGAGCTGATTGATGACATAAGTAAAGCCAGTTTCCCTTGCCAGTAAAAGCTATCTTTTTTTTCCCCCTTTTGTTACACAGGAGAAGTACACCCCGCAGACAGGTCAGTATTTCCTGAAAGGTTCCAAAGAGCCTATCTCTTAAAACAACAACTTCAGGCTTCAATCAGAAGCAAAGCACGTTTCATGCAGTTATGAAATAACACACACAATATGAACTTACACTATAACTTTTTTTTTTTCTCATTGTACCACAAATGTATCTGGCTTGGTTTGATTTAACAAGTCGTGTATCAAAGTTGACAAACCCAACATAACTTTTTTTTTTTCTCATTGTACCACAAATGTATCTGGCTTGGTTTGATTTAACAAGTCGTGTATCAAAGTTGATGCAAACCCAACTTTTTTTTTTTTTAAGGATAGTTCATCTTTTTAAAGAAAACCGTTTCCTGAAATTAGGTGCATTTATAAAGCTTTTCAGAAAACAGGAATAGAAAAAAAGAAGCATAATTCTCATAACCTACCAGAATATTTGAAGAAAAGAGATTTCCTTATGAGATGAAGCTTCGTGCTACTGAGTCTTTGTTTCTGTTCATATGGAAACCTGCCTGCAAATGATAGCATTATTTTTTATTTTAACAAGGATTGGCTAGAACATGTGCTGGCACAGCTACGCAACCTAATGAAATAAAAAGAAGAAATTGCTGCTGTGCCTTTACAGATTTCTCCCTTCCCCTCCTTTTAATACAGTTTTCTGTAGAATATTAAAATCATACCATTTTCAGTGAGAACCGTGGCAGTTTAACTCAGCGGAAGATATTCCCGCCCCCAAGCCAAGTCTAGTCTGCCTGTTTTCTAACCCGTGGAAAAGGAAATGTGGCTGTTTTCTGTAGTCTCTTACAAGTGTACATTATCCCATTAACTACTCTGAAGGGTTTACTATAATCGTGTAATGCATTCTGGATTACAGGTCTAAAGATTCAAAGTCCTTATACTGATAACTGATTACTCCTATTGATTTCATTGTTAATAAGCTGTAACACTCAGCTGAGGAGTAGATATGAACAAAGTTTCTGCAATCTCACACATCAGAGACAGAAATCCTGTCACACTAATGAAATACCTGAAGAATTCCACATAAACTGGGCAAGACCTGTGTTTCTCTTATCATTACACCTTCACCAGCTTCCTTCTGTATATTGTTCTAATACCACAGAATTAGTTCAACAAGGGCTATTAGAAACAGCAACGAAATGTCTCACTACAAGTATTTCAATGGTCCCTAAAAGAATAACCGTTCTCCTACTGATGGGAAAGCATCTCCTTTTCCTAGCTGCAGTCAATTTAACAGGCAGAGTTTTCCAGGACTGGCATCTTAAGAACAAATGACAAGAGAATTTAACACTTTCTTGCCTAAAAGAAGAAGGAAAGCAACTGTTGGTGGAACATGTTAGTTGGAAAACACCAGCTGAAAGATCCTATAGGAAAGAATGAAATGGAGCAAATGGTGTCAGCATGGAGCAAGTTAAAAAAGGCAACTCGTACCTGGTTTAAACAAAACCCCCACAGAAAGAGAATTTTTAAGCACTAGGTAAGACCATGCACAGGGGATTGTGGTGGTTTGATTCTCTCCTCTGGTACGTACCCTTGACAACAAACTGGGCTTGACTTTGCATTGAAAGCATGAAAAAAACCTCATCAGTAAAATTGGAGTTGAGGGAAATCCCTGTGTTTTTAAAGGAAAATATAGGTAAGAGAAGCTGCTTGACAGAGCAGATCAGATCAGCCATCCATTTAATGGTCTACATTGCCTCTCACAGAGGATACCAAGTGCTAACCTTTGTAATTTTGATGATCAACATATTCCCTAAGCATAAGTTTGTATTTTAGAACAGACATGCACAAGAAAATTCTCCTATTTGGGAAATGTTACATTTCTTCATTACTCCTCTGGATTTTTAACACTGTTTTGACCTTCCACTGCTTCAAAATTGGTATTCTTCCATCTCCTCCCTTGTCAGAGAAGCCACACACTTCTAGCTGTTTAGGTACTGTTTTTAGCCACTTCTGAAAGAGGACAACCATTTCTGACAGCTACTCTTCTTGATTAGTACTTCAGCTCATTCTATTAAGTTGCAGTCAAAAAGGACAAAGAAAAGTGTATTCCCTCAAAAATAACTGGAAAATTCAAAGAACATAATTATCTTATAGATAACCCCACTGGGACAAGGATACAGTCATAGGCAGAACTCTACTTTGTTTACTGTAAGAGACACACATGCTGAGAGATCTACTTACATTACCTAAGGTCAGGCTCCTGCACTTAACTACTGAATTATCTCCCCGACTCCATCTACACACAGCATGAAACACATTCCTGCTGGGAACCCAGGGAATTTACCTGGCTAACTTAACCATCTAGTCTGTCAGATGCCTACGGATGGCTGGGGCAAACGCTCCCCCAGACCACCCATTCCACACAATTATTTCACTGAAGAGCTATGCATAATCATCATTTCACTAAGCCAACTAACTTATTTTACATAATTACAGTGTATTCATTACTGCAGAAGACCACAGCTCAACGGAGGGAACGTGCCAGGAAGTGGGAAACCTCCTGATAACGACTGACACGCTGATTTGCCTCCTGTAAGACTAATCCAGTGTCCTACTGTTTATTCATTTTATTTCTGACTTCAGCCACTTGTACGGGATTACTGGACATCACACAACCTGGGCAGTGCAACAGTACAGTACGTCTCCAGTAAGTCCAACACACTCAAGATGCACTCAGCAGAAAAGGGAAAGAATACAACAAAAACCAGATGTTCTTGACCTCCCTTTTGGTTTTATACACCTGCTTCTGCTTTATCCCAGATATTCTACCTCAAAATGTATAGTTGACTCGAAATACAAGAAATGCAAGAACCAGACACCAATCTGAGTTAAGAAGTTGCTTGCTAGCTGAGGAGTCATGCATACATCCATTATTACAGGTCTAAAAATAGCAATCCTTTGAGAAGCTGTTAGAACAGCAAAATGTGGCATATGGATATAAAAGTAATCTGTGGATAAAATAAAAAGATGGTGAGAATCTATTGCAAACAGATGGTTAAATAAATAAAGCCATTTCGTCCCAACATCGACTAGCAAATATTGCCATCATTATCAATGATGTCAGAGCCAACTGCTCCACGTGGGGTCTCACTGCATTCCCTTCAGAACGGCCAGGCTGCCAAGCAGTGGGGTCTGCTCCAGATGAAAGCTACGCAGATTCCTAGCACTCTTTGAGCGCTCTTTAGGTCTTCTTTCTACCCATTTTGTATCTCTACACAGTAAACCTCTCCAGAACAATGATGTTCCTTACTGTTCAACACTTTGCACAGCCGAAGTCAGGTCCAGTTGAGCGCCCAATGAACCTATTGCAACAGCAAGGCATCAAATACCAGATAGTGGTCCATAGCTTCTTCATTCTCCCTAACAGATGCACAGGCCATTTCAGAGGCCCTGGCAGAACCAGCCTGGCTGGTCTACTGAAATGACATATTAGTGCTGGCAATCAGCCCAGAAACTTTAAATTTGGTACAAACGATGGCTCCAGCCCAGAGGAAAAAGAGTGAGAAACGGTAAATACCTTGAAATTAGGACTCCTCCAGAATCTTGTCTTAGCCTTCAAAATTAGGAGCCTAAAATGCCTTGCCCACTGCAGGGAAAGATGGCGGCATCCCACCAGGCGAGTGGGAGCATGGTGTTGCGGTGGCTGCAGCGGGGCGGTGGCGGCGGGACCCCTGGCGGAGCGCAGGGGTACTTGAGGGATGCTGAGGGCAGCTGGTTCTGCTCCCTCTTTGTGCACAAGGTGGACCCCTGCAAGGATGACCATTCCAACCTCCTCTCCAAGAAGACCAGCAACCTCTACAAGATGAAAACTAAATACTGTGCACATATTGCAGCTACACAGCGAGGTTCCTCAGCTGTTGGCAGATCCGGAATTTCACATGAATCTGTCACACAGGGGCAGAGAGAAGGAATTTGAGGAGCAGGTGTGAGGTAAATGCCTTGGTCAGGATCTTACAGCATCATTTTGCATTTCCTTCTTTTAAGAAGTGCACGCCCTCAGGATCACTATTTTGATGCGTGCACCTTTTGCTGGGTGGAGGCTCTACCCACTCCTTCTCGACTTCCAGATGAGATGCCCCATGAAATTCACTCCCTCCAAGCACATTCTCCTTTACAAGTGGGAAACTGTGGTTTAAGGAGTACAGCTACAGACAAAAAACCCAGGTTGCAGTTATAGGATGGGCCGTTCTATATCCATCATTACAGGAAAAAAAAGGATTCACAGTCTAAAGGGAGACAAGAGGAGCAGCTGAGAAGCAGCTTCCTCAGATGCTGAACTGCACATGGAGGTCCCTTTAGATATGGGTCCCTAATATCCAGCCAAAGGGAGGCAAAAGTAAAGACAACTCACTTTAATGGGTAGGAAGACTTGCTTTCAGGCAGCCTCCTTTTCCAGAGTAATTCAAGCTAAGAGTCATTCCCTGAGAACATGCTCCACTAGAGGCTCACGCAATAGAGCATTTCTTAGCAGCAAACTTTATGGCCTGCAAAGATATAAACAAAGTTCAACTGCTTATGCTCCGAAGCACTGGCAAAACACAGCCCTCCCTCAGCCCAAATCCACACTTTGGCACAACGCCGCAGAATGCGGGCTATACTCATTAGACAGGTTGGTTCTCGGGCTTCATCCATTTCAGCCTGCAAAGCTGTCAAAAAAATCACAAAATGACCAGAAAATGCTTCTACCATACCCACGGAAGACAGCGCAGCTTGTTCAGTTTAAAAACTTTCTACACCAAAAGCATGTGATTTTAAAGACCCCAGCATGCCCATTTCCTGGTGTTATAAACACCTGTTCAAGCTCAGCTGGGAAACGCTGTATGCATCACTGGGAACGCTGAGAAAGCTTTCTAAAGGACACACCAGTTTTTTCAACAATGTAGCAATGATGTAACTAGATGCGGTTTCTCAAACAACTAAAACTGCACAGTCAGGCTACTTGAAACAAAGGACTTGCTAAAAGGAGCTGGTGTACTGTGAAAGCAGAGCTAGAATTTGCATTTCATTAAAGAGAGACATGGAAACATGTAACAAAAAACAAATCATCCCACAAAAAGGATATTACTGGGATGGTCACTGGAAATTTTTTCCTTTGGAAAGGGGAAGTTCCCCAAGGAGTCAAGGTAATGATGACACGATACTAGAAGAGGAACATTTGTAACAGGTTCTACTGTAACAGAAAACCATAAAGGCACACTTCCCTGTGCCGTAGATAAAATATGCTGGACAAAGCACCTCTGTCCCACCATTCAAAGAAACATAACATCAAGAACACAGACACTACAGCTTATTAACGCTCGTCAGATAACATGAGAAGTCACACAGATGACTTCAGTAACTCTGATAAATCAAATGAGAAAGAATTTACAAATTATAATTTCCTACTGAAAACAACAGTCAGCTGTAGTGATGGAAAGCAAACCTTTTCACACCTCTGATTTTATGCCTCCTAGGTAGATTTCAACGGCACAGCAGACACAACATGAAAACTATTTTCAGAGCCTTACAGCTAGATACATTTAGTTACCCTTTGCTACTTTTTTCCTGTAAACAGACACTTTCTGAGTAACTTTTTAATTTCCTACTGAAAACAACAGTCAGCTGTAGTGATGGAAAGCAAACCTTTTCACACCTCTGATTTTATGCCTCCTAGGTAGATTTCAACGGCACAGCAGACACAACATGAAAACTATTTTCAGAGCCTTACAGCTAGATACATTTAGTTACCCTTTGCTACTTTTTTCCTGTAAACAGACACTTTCTGAGTAACTTTTCCCATTTATTCTGGAATGCCATCAATCTTCAGGCATCAGGACACTTTGGATTTGTCTTATTTCCCAAATCACTTGGAAGAAAAAATACAGAGGTATCTATGTTATGAGCTAAATGGAAAAATTAAATTATTACTCATGTCATAATGATTTATGGTGGAAGTTTTAGTTTCATTTTAAAGGAAAAAATTATTGAGGTTCTTTCCAAGGCTTAGAACAGTATTAACTGCTGAATCTCAATCTGTTTTTCTGGCACTGATCAGGCATCAGGACACTTTGGATTTGTCTTATTTCCCAAATCACTTGGAAGAAAAAATACAGAGAGTATCTATGTATGAGCTAAATGGAAAAATTAAATTATTACTCATGTCATAATGATTTATGGTGGAAGTTTTAGTTTCATTTTAAAGGAAAAAATTATTGAGGTTCTTTCCAAGGCTTAGAACAGTATTAACTGCTGAATCTCAATCTGTTTTTCTGGCACTGATTCTTTGTGAAGTATCGTTACAGTCCAAAACATCAGTACAGTAGCAGTAACTGCTATTAATGAACATTGCAAGTAGATCATCTGACAAGATGCCACAGCCAGGAGCCATTATTTAGACCAGTCCATGCCCTAACTTAATCAAAAAGGTTATTTTAAACCATTTTTTTTCCTCCTTAATTCATCTATTCAATCTCAAAACGTCAAATCCCTCTGATTAGATTAACACATACACTGTAACAGAACATCTGAAAGCAGCTTCAAAGAACACCAACTTGCTTTGCGCCTTTGCATCATGTGCGCACGGTCACTGAAGAACAGAAACACAAACTTTAAAATTCATTACCAAGCCTATGCCATTTAAGCTCAGCAATCAAATTACAATCTTTGTGTATGCAAGAGGAGAGATGCATTGCCTGCCAAGATGACATTTATACTCAAAGTAAACAAGCAGCACAGCCTAGATTTCCTAATGTGGCAGGCTGTTTACAGGCTCTGATTTTCAGGTGCTGAACACTCAGACTGCATGCATGCAAACAAGCCATACACTTGTGAAAACACAAACCACATGCTCCAACCCGAAACCTTCATTCTAGGAAACAGAAGGGACTGGGTTAAATTGTAGATTGTGCTGTCCTCAAGCATTCCTCCAGTCTGGCCATTAGCACTGATATACCCGAGTTGGGGACACACAACTCCATTTGCTTTGCTGAAGGGATGGAAAAACATGTTTAGAAGGAAGAAGTGAGGAGTAAACAAGTGCAAACAAAAGATGAGGGCATTTGTGGGAACCACTTTGAATCATGTTGTTGCTAAAATAACCATGCAATGTGAAGAAATGGGCTGCAAGTAGGTTTGCAGCTACAAAGAGCCACAAAACCTCAACATGGTTTGAAGCGGTTTTGCTGAAGGGAAGGAGCTGTAGCAGCTGGTCTGCATTCTGAAATGTGTTTGGGGAAAAAAAACAAAAACCCCCTACGTGTTCAAGATGTACGTATCTGCAGAGAACATCAAGAGAGCCTTAGAAAGCACAACAGGGCCTGGACCAGACCACACCTCTTCTCATGAAGGAGTGAGGAGTGGACTGGAAGCCTTACTCAAGCGAATCTCCTATTTTCCCTGTGCAGCCTCTATCAGCAAGGGACACTCCGTTTTTGCTCTTCCCAAGGGCAGGCTGGGTTAGGAAGCTCTTAACACCCACCCCTCTTTCCACCAAGTATATTTATCTCAGCAAATCCCAATGGGCCTGAATCCAGCTACAACAAATTTTCTGGGTGCTTGTGACTGTTATGAAATGGAGTGACTCAGCCAAGCTACATCAGAAAGAGAACATCTTTTATTTGTTCACAGAAACTTAGTAAGCCAAGGGAGGAAAAAAACCCAAGTATCAGAAAAGACACATCCCTACATACCTTCATCTTACAAAGCTTAGCCCTTCTCTCTGACCTTAGGCAGGTGTTGCTATCTGGCTTTCTGTCTCCCCATACACTTCTGACTGTTCTGCCTCCCTCCCCAGACCCACAGTTCTGTGCTTCAGAGACTTAGCCATTTGTCCGGTGATGCAGTTGAATCAAAGGTATCAGTGTTTATTTACAACCAGCATTTCCCCACTTACATTCCCATTGCCATGGTGAGCAGCAACAGAGCCTGAAAGATAAGGTCAAAACATAGCCTAGATATTTCCCACAAGCCATCTGGAAGAATCGTTTTCTGAGGAATTCTCTGGCATGGATTTGCACTTGCTCTGTGACCAAAAGCCAACCTCAGCTCAGCACTCTGGACTCCTAACTGAGCTCCTGAGACATTTGGGAACAAGAACCATCCCTAAAAACCTTGAACCCAGATTCCTCTCCAGGAACTGGAGACGGTCTTCCCAGTTCCTTACAGGTTATCAGTGTTACCTCTTTGGTCTGTGTCAGCCTCATTCTGTTTCCTTCCACAGTGTGGGAGTCCAGGTCCCTGCCACATACCTGCACTGCTTTGCCGAGCACTCCAACATCACTTCATAGGAATCGATTATTATTTTCCATCTTTCAGAAACTTCCCAGCCTATCCTTGCACGAATTACAATGGTAATGTATGACAATATATGTTGCATCTGAATATAATATTTGTGAAGATTAAGCAGATCTCTTCCCCAGTTACTATACCACTGAAAATCGAATGTCAGTCTGCATGTCTTGGATTACTCATAGATAATGCAATTAGCATCACAGTACAGTTATGTAAACTGTTAATCAAACATCGAGACAGAGGAAAAAATAGATGTCAAATGAACCCTGGAAAGAGACATGAAGTACAGGCTGTCAAGACTGCACATGCTGAAGTGCTGCAGGAAAGATGAAAATTACTGTGGTAAGTACGTCATGATTTAGGCCAACCTAAGAGGGAGGCTATGCACTTGGTGAAAACCTGGACCAACACAGATGTTCAGCATGAGAGATTGTGTCCTGGAGACAGTTATGAGGACACAAAGTATGGAGCACCAAAAAGGCTGAAACAATACCAACATACAACAGCTCTCTGTCCTGTCTCAGCAGGAGTCAAACTTCAATCACTGGGACCTACCAGAAAATTGGATTTCAGCATAAGTTGACATTTCTGAGCATTAAATAGGACTATTCAAGAGATGAGAACACAAAGTGCAGTATTGACGATGGTGTCAACATATCACAATGGTGATATTGCAACCCAGCTTGGCATCCTAGACTTAGATGAATTAGGCACTGGGCAAGACTGAAGCTTTTCACTTCTGTGTTATCTCCTGTATCACCTGAGCCATGTCTGGATTAATTTTAAGACAGCTATTTTGGGACCTCTGTGCTACATGAAAGCAAAAGCAGCGTCATGTCAGTTTTAGCTTGGGAGACTGGATAAAATCCAATTCTAACTGCAGCCTATGTGGAATCAAATGCAGACTCAGGCCTTAATTTTGACTTAGGTATCACAACATAGAGACATCAGCTGTTTTCCCCTGTGAATTGCAACAAAGCTTCTCTACTAATAAGTTTTGATGTCCTAGCTGCTTTCTGATCTGAAAAACAACAACGCAATTTGGGAATTCTTCACCTCTATCTTGAAACATACTCCTGAAGAGCCTAAGTGAAAGGTTCATTTTAATCTGGATCACCAGCAAGATGCAATATGATCAAAAAACCAGATCAAAATTAAGAAAAAGACACAGTATGCTGAGGAAAACAACTAAAGATTTAGCCAGAAAATAGGCATAACTTAAAAGGAAACTGCCCCATGTAATAGAAAAAGTATCAGTAAAGAGTTGTGAATAATTCTTGCCTGCTTTTCTCACTTCAGATCAAAAATACACTTCAATGTTTTTTTGCTTCGGTCCTAAGAGATCTGAAATGCTTGCCTTGAGCTACTACTGACCATACAAATCAGTTCAATGAAAAAGACCAGAAGTTTAGTAGAAAATATATACCATAAGTTTAGGAGCAATGACTCAAGAGTTGTGTCATTCAGCAGGCAAAGATTACACTACAGCACCTCACACTTGGAAATAAGCTCTCTCTTGAAAAAAGCCCCACATGAGTAAATGCAAAAGGACATCGTAAGGAAGAGCAAAAGCTCTCTCACTGCATTGAGGTGACTAGTGTGCAGCACATCAGAGCCTTTCCAAAACACTACTGTACTTTTTAGGTCACCATGTGCAGGTTCCAATGTCTTTCCCAGGGCAAAAGGGTCTGTAAACTGGTCTGGAAGGCAGCCCTGATCAATTCGTAGATGACAGATATATAGATCATTATGCTATAGGACAGAGCACCAGCCTATGCAAGCAAAGTCTCCTTCCTGGAGGCAATATGATCCTGTGCAAGTCATTTTCACTGTCTGCTTCTTGATATTTCCAACTGTAGCAAAGACAATAATGATGATGCACACTGTAATTATGCATTTAGATAAGATGGTGAAAGAAATCAGAAGTGGATATGTACTTAAGATGAAATCACTCTCTGTGGCTTCTTCTCTTCACTGACTGTTATGGAAAACCAGTCAAGGAACTTTAACTAAGCAGTGAACTTAAAAGACATCTGGAACTTGACAATCCAAATCCAACCCTAGCAGTGTAAGAGTTAGCATCACTATTAATATGCTGAATACTACTTCTCCAAAAATCTCAATGTGAAATATCAGAGTCCTCCAGAAGGTGGGGGGTTTTCCCTCCCCACTGGGTACGTTATCATAGGCATTAATAGGAAAAAGCCTATTTACTTCAAATACGAAGGAGGGAAAAAAAGTGCCAAGACTGGAGTTGCCCATGACAGTTGCAGCAAGAAAACAAGTAACTGAAGAGGCCTATACCAACATGAAAGGTTTTAACATGCCACTGTAAAGGTTAAAATGTCATTTAGGTAGATTTCTTCAAGAATCAGATAGTTTTATCACAAATCATAGAATCATAGAATAGTTTGGGTTGAAAGGGACCTTTAAAGGCCATCTAGTCCAACCCCCCTGCTGTGAGCAGGGACAGCTTCAACTAGATCAGGTTTCTCAGCCCCGTCCCCAACCTGACCTTGAATGTTTCCAGGGATGGGACATCCATCACCTCTCTGGGCAACCTGTGCCAGTGTTTCACCACCCTCAGCATAAAAAATTTCTTCCTTATATCTAGTCTAAATCTACCCCCCTTTAGTTTAAAGCCATTCCCCCTTGTCCTGTCGCAACAGGCC
>NW_008794665.1:9823077-9839081 GCF_000699145.1 Aptenodytes forsteri | reverse complement strand
GGGTTGCATCAAAAGAAGTGTGGCCAGCAGGTCGAGGGAGGTGATCACCTTAATGGTGGTACATACTCAGCTGAGACGAACTGTGGACACAATTTGGTTCTAATTCTTTGAATTCATGGATTTTTTTTTTTTTTTTAAAGACAAAATAAAGGTGAAAACAAAACTCTTAGAAGAAGCAGCAGGAAAGTCTTACTGTGGAGGACAGTTTTGCAGCGGCACTCCCAGCAGGCGATGCTCAGCTGACCGAGTGCGATTCCACCAGCATGAAATCATGCCCACCAGCTCACAATCTGGCCCAGAGACTCCAAAGAAAAAATGCAGTTGTCACCTCAAGCGGATGTTCACCTAAATAATAGTGCTCAGCAGCAAGAAATCAGCACAATATAAGATATTTATCACACCAGAACTCTGATCTGTCTCACCGCCACTTTCTCTCTTTCCTTGGTAACTCTGGAAAAGAGCTTACCCTTCCCCTTGGACTCCCCTCGATAGCAAGGGACATCCAGTTAGTTCTTCCCAGTGGAAGGAAATTCTCATGGACCTAAGGTTCCCCGTAACAGCAAAGGCTCACCTATTCTCTCTGGTTGTCTGGAGAAGAGCACATCAGTCAACCAAGATGAAGATTATAATGGATGCAAGGACTCCCTGAAGACTTTCCCCTCACAGCCAATTCTCTCCCTTGCTGTTTTACGGAATTTGAAGTATTTCTGTGGGAATGTACTAATATCAAACTTCCATTAAAGATTTTTTAACTCTAGGATGGAACTCCGCAGGGAAACTAAAGAAATAGACTTAATCTGCCCTGTGAGTACCAGCACTTCTGTAGAACAAATACGGCAGTGATTAAGGATCTCGCAGGACCCAATAGCTTTGAAACTCAATCTCATACAATATAAATACAGTCCCATGACTCATCCATCCCCTTTGCTACACCTCCTCTAACTGATTACATTTGAATCATGCATATTAGAAAAAACATCAAGACAGTACCGTTAGCTGCACTACTAGTTGCAGTAGCACAAAATGGCATGAAATGCCTAAGTCTTTTTAATAATGATGCTGTTCTTCGCTGCAGATCACCTGGCATGCACAGCTTGGCACTCTGAAAAAATAATGCAGTCACTCCCTGATTAAATTACTCCTGGAGTGGAAAAGACATTGAGCAGCCCGCCTGTTTTGATTGGCTGTGTAGTGACTGAGCTCAATGAATATGGAACTAATTGGAAATCCTAGACCAATATAGAGGAGGAGGAATATGTGACCCACATAAAAGGCATGCTGGAGTTGCCTGAAAGTAAAATCATAGTGTTATATCAAACAAGCGAAAAATCCTTGGTATCAGGGATAGGGGTTAAAAAACAAATAAAGATGACTTCAGTAAAATGCCAGAGGGTTCCAACAGAGATGTAAAGCCTTTTCAAAAGCTCTTTACAGGCTGTCATCCTAGGAAAGAGGTGAAACTGAGAATTTGTTAAATCCTAATTCCTAACTCTAATCTAGACCTTTGTGTCTCTTTTGCTGTTGAGGTTTAATAGGTTTACAAGATTACTAAGCAGTTGTCAGCCAAGTTTCCTTGACTTGGACTCTGAAGCTATGACCTTTTTAGTAGTTCATAGCCAAAAAGATTCTAATTGGAATATAAGAAATGGACAACTACCTTAGAAAAAACAAAAAACTTTACCACCACATGAGCCTGTTTTCACCAACTCAAGCAAATAAACTGCAGAGAAGGTAAGAAAATTACAGCCCTGCACTAACTGGAAAAAATCTGTAACATACCTCCCTTAAATCTCTAAAAAAAGCCTACATTTTCCATGGACATGGCTCACTTGCCCACCCGTGCTAACCAAGAATAACTAGCACCCCAGTGTAAGAGGTGCTTCTGGTGAAACAGAAGTAGTCTGCTTCCCACATACTCCCTGCAGCTGGAGTACAAGGCACGTTCAGGCATCCCGTATAGCTCTGGCCCTCCTGGCACGTATACCACTCCCTGGAATTGCTGGCAAAAAAGGGATGTTACAGAAACCTTCTTCAGCTTCTTCTACCTGGCTGTCACAGCAAAAGGCAGATCCAGAATCAAGGGAGAAAAAGGACGTTTAAACCACATTTGGACAAATGCAAACATACATGCATGCGCAGTTCTAAACTCTTTTTGGCCACATCTACAAATTAGATTATTGACTCATTACAATACTTTTAAGAGGTTCTGAGATGTGCTCTCAAAACACACTTTTGCATGTACCTTACATTTGCAATGATCTAGTTTCTTAGTATAGTTAGTTCCTAAGGATTTTAGAGTGAAGCTTTATTTTCCCTTCTGTAATGCTAAGAAATTTTCCTTTCATTCCTTTAACATTACGTAAGTGCTTTTCATTTCCTGAACAATTCTCAGAGAAAGCTAGGATATTTGTGGAATAGTTTATTAATTCATTCATAAATATATATACTTGGTTCAATTAAGCATGAGGAAACTTCACCACTGACTTTTATCTCATAGGATCACTTTACACTATCCTGCAAATCGGAAGGCAAGCAACGTGTTTTTTGGGCTATTTTCTATCCATGTGGCTCAAACAAATCTCTACATCAGTTTCTAAGCTAGTAACCACCACTTCCATAATAAGTGCATCAATCTAAAATATTTCTGTTTCAATTTGCTAGGATTTGAGTCAATATTCTGATGTGTTATATATTCCCATCAGATAATTTTTTACTTAATAGCAGTCTGATGAGAAAAAAACAGTGCAGGTAGCCTGATTCACAATACACACTACTGTATATTTTGCTAATAGCTTTTTACAAGCTTTCCAAAAGTTGATTTAAAATCTCTTCCCTGAAATCAAGAGGCTTCACCTTCTCACAAATAAAATAATAAAAAGTTTCCTGTAAAAAGGGTGTTTCAAAACTGTTACCTCTATTTTCAGACTATTCTAACTGAAGAGGAATGGTTTTCTTTAATACTGGCTCCACATTAAAAGTGCATATAGGAAAGACTGTTTGATGTGCCAGAGTAAAGCTCCTCCTTTCCAAATCAACACAACTCTTAAAGTTTCCCACTGTGAAGGATGTCAGTACCTATGTGATCATCCTAAATTTAATGAAAACATCAGTTGTAGGATACATGAAGGCAAAGAACCCAAATACAGACATACTCTGGACTGGACAAGTTGAAATCTAACAGCCCTATCAGGGGTTGGGTGACTGGTTACAAAAGGTAAAAAATAAAAATGCACACAATGCATCCTTCATAACTGGAAGTCCCTTTGTTCCAACACTGAGTGATTACCATTGATCCCTGGCACATGCAACTCTACCTAATTCTATTATGATCACCATAGCCAGCACTTTCACAGCTATCTTCTCTGAAGTAAATTCATAGGGAAAAATGCTGAAAAAACCTCTTAAATTACATAAAGACTAAAAACCCATTTTTAAGACTGAAATGTTCTGCCTTGTAAGCCCTCCCAGATGTAGGTGAAGTACCACCTTGGTAGCAGAAATGGCAGTACAGGTGACATAATGTCTCCTTACCTTTCACCATTCACATCCCAGCAAAAGATGCAAGTGAAACACAAACCAGTGACCACCAACACTGGTCTGACTAACACGTGAAAGTCACTGAAGCCATCTGCTTTAGTGCATGTGCCTGGGAGCCCTTTGGGTATTCAGTCACTTCTGTGGTTTGAATATTTTATCCTGTAATTCTTTATCAACCCAACTTTCAAAAGCAGCGATCACTTAGTAAACTGTGTCCAAACCAGGTGGATTTACAGATGGCTCAACTGTTTTGAAAATTAAGTGATTCTAATTTCTAAATATGGCTATACAATAGAATGTAATCTAGTAGGCAGAGATCTGAGCTGAAATGCAGGAGACTTAAGTCCTGCTTCTGGTTCTGCCACTGGCAAGGCTCTGGGTGAGTCTTTTCATCAGACACAAAACAGGAACAATAAGAGAATTCCTTCAAAATCTGAGCAACATTACAGACAGATGATTAATAGGGATATCTGGCTGCAGGCTTTTGGCTTTGAAAATCTTGATCCAGTTTCTCATCCTGGAGAGGAAGAGAGGATTATTCAATTTGAGAACTGACAACTATTTATAGCCTTAGCTATAAAAAAAAAAGTTTTGCAGAAATAGCAAGCCAGAAAACTACTGCTGCCTCAACCCTCTCCAGTAGAAACAATTCCCAGGGGTATCTGCACACTGTTCCAAGGTTGCTGGAGTGCATATTGTTCTGTGTCTTCTTGCCTGTAAATTGCAGTAACATTGCAGTAAATTCAGTCACACAATGGAGAGGAAAAAGGAAAAAAGTACTTTTTTCCCCAGGATTTCATTTCAGTAGAGTTTCTATCACTGTTCTGTTATTCTTTTCTTTCCAAATAGGAGGATGATGCCCATGTCCAAGTGACTGGTTTATGTTTCTCTGTTATCAAGGCAATGCAACATGAAGACAATGGCTATTCTTGTAAATGGAGGGGTAGCCCACTTCATCACAGACACAGACTTGGAAATGAAAGTTTTCACCTCTTCTATTTGCTATTGAAGATGAAAATTTCCCGCAAAGTTTTTCTATTGTTTCCCCCCTGTCATCTTTGCTAGATTTTGCCCAATCTAGCTCACAGACATCACTAGCAAAAATGAACTTACTTGGATGCTTGTGTTACTTCATGCAATCCAGTTATCCCTACTACGCTCATATCGCCTCTGCAACCCCCCCTTCTCTTGAGCTGGGAGCAGGCCACCAATTAAACTGGCAGAATGGCTACATGGCTTAAATGGGACAGCAGAACTGCAACTTCATAGGGTTTAGGGCTGACTGAAGATCTCAACAATGTTTAATGCTAATGTACTCTTAAGAACACTCCCATTGGCTTTAATGGTGCCTGGCATGGAACACAGTTAGCATATTACAATTCAGCCTAAAAACCATAAACCTCTTGATGATGAACCAGAAAACAGAATCCAGAACTGTAACTATTCTAAAACTGAGGAGCTAAGCTTGTGCCTTTGAAAAAAAAAAGCTATTGCTTCAGTATAAGGAAAAGTACAGAAAAGTACAACCTTTTACAGAACTGAATATTACATTTCTTCCATAGGTTCTAGTAAAGGCAAGAAGCTATATGGTCTGGGTTGCCTTTGACAGTCTACAGAGGAGATGTAAATAATCCACAGTCCTCTCTGTCAGCCCATGTAGTTAAATGTAGTTAGAAGTGGTTGCACTGCTGACCCTTCAAAGCATGGACTCAAAATTAGTACTTCTGAGAGAAAAGCAAAAGAAACCTGCAAAGTCTCTACAGCCTCATCACTGATTTCTATGATCCCTTCCAGTCACTAGAAACTTAACAATAGGCATCCATACAAAGAACATCACAATCAAGAATTCCAAACACAGTTCCTGGAAGACCAGGCTGCCGTGTCTGTGTCTCCTAACAAAGATGTGAAACAAGAAGACAGGCTTTCTGTACCCCTGAGCAGTTACTACCTATAGCTGTAGCCTAAATGAGTAGTTAATGAACCGAAACAAGTGGAAACCTGCTATTAAGGCCCTAACTTTTGATGTTTTGCTGCAGCTGAGGTAGAACACAAGGAATAAAGTTCTTTCAGCTTGATCAACAGGCTCATGGCATTTCCTGAAGCAGATGCTGACAACTACCATTGAGCTGGTCAAGCTCCCTGGAGATGTAGGAGACATTCAGTGTGTGGTATTTTTATCCAAGTCTTTATTCTTGAGCCTAAATGCAATCAAGTTGCAATGAAAGGGTCCCACTCAATTGCATGAATAAGCAAAACCACTGCGGTTCACTCAAGCCCTCCAGCAGCATGGCATTCTGCCAAAGGCCTCTCTTCAGACCAAGACATGACTTCAGACATGACTCCTTATTAGTAATACTATAACAGTGCTGAGAGGCCCTCACAGAGACTGCAGTCGCACACTCAGTCTAAAACACACATGATGAGATAATCTGGGTGAAATATTTGCACCCTGAAGAGTTAAAAGAAAAGCAATTTGCCAAGTGCATTACAGATCTATTTCTCTCTAGCCCTTGGTCCTTAAATTCTTCAGTTTATGCCCCCCAAGTCTTCTATCCCACCACCTACTTCAGTGGGCTCATCCTTACACAGTAACACACAGCTCTGTGCTATCTTCTGACAACCAACCTTCTGTCTCAGTGTCAGGAAAAAGACAGTCAGAGCTCTGCACAACAATGAATAAGTTAATATACTCATTGGTAGAGAATACAGCTCACCATGAAGAGATTTTTTTCTGAAAACTAAGTCCCAAAGGGAGGTGAAGAGATTTACTCCCTTTTTGACTAACCAGTCAAGTATAAGGTAATGCATACACTAATAAAGATATCTTTCAATCTCTAATAATGAAATAATTAAGAACAATGATGACACCCCATCTCGATAGACACAAACGAAATAGGTTTGGGGATGAATGACTAACACTGCATTGTCTGAAAAACTTCATAGAAAAGACTGAATAAGAAATAAGAGGTTCCTCAAGAATCAGAAAATGGCCTGAGGTATGCTCCCAAAGACATAGTGTGTTGGAGCTTTCTCTCATCAGAGGGGTGACTAACTGATGGAGGCTCGTGAACAGGCTTTTTCCAATAGATGTGACCTGAAAGGTAAGCTATGTGCAAACGAGAAAATCTTGTCAGAAGAGGATCAAATCAGTAGGATGGGGTAAGAACCTTTCTAATATAAGCTAGGTATAAATAGATTAAGCATTTTTGCCTTTTATTTTTTGTCTGTATCTTGCATGAGTGTTTCTAAGTGTGTCGCCTATTTCAACTGTTACAAATAAAAGTTCTTACTGCATTTCCTCTTAATCTGGCTTGAGTTGTGTGTGATTTAGACTAACTAGACTACAGCTAGTGTTTCCTTACTAAGGGCATGGCAATCTATAGACCAGGTCACTAGGGTAATAAAACAAGCACCGAGTTAACCCGACACTGTTCAGGGCATGCAAGGAGAAATACAGCAAGCCAGAGGCTCTGCTACATTGGCTAGGTAGAAAGCTGGCACCACAAACATCAGGAGAAACAAATACCTTCCAGTAACAGTTAGTAAGCAAGAAGGTTGGAATCCTGTAAGATATTGCAGCATATGCTTCAACTCCAAAGATCCCAAAGAACACACCAAAGCACCCACATCATTTATCCTCCTTCCCTATTCATGCTTTCTGGCAAAGTCATGTCAGTAGAAATGTCAACACATCATGGTGTGTTACTCATGAGATTCCCTTTGAGAAGCAGGACTGACTACCTCACAAACTAGAGATCAGAAGGAAAGGAATGCAGCCCAATAGACCCTCTGCCAGTGATGGTGGATCAGAGACGGTATCTAATTTGTTGAGAAAAGGGTTCAGAAAACATGTTATATAAAGACCACATTAGTTTATTATACTGCTTAATTTTAAGGTTTTTAAGGCACATTCAACTTGATAACTTCAACAGTAGGGAATAAGCTTTTTTTTTTGACAGTAGAAAACAGGTTGCAGACATAAGTTATGTATTTATTTGCACTGTGACAGGATATGGATTTCTAACTCCCAAAAATAGATGACAGAAAACACTAAGAAGATTTGGTGTGATATTGATTAAAGAAAGTTAAGCCTCAATGGGTTTTAAAACCACCTTTGAATGAATAAATTCATTTGAGTATTATAAATTCTTATAGCAGTAAATATTTAATAGTAAGTAGTAGTAAATAGTAGTAGTAGTAAATAGTAAATACAGTAGTTCACTGTAGCTTTGTAACTCTACCCTGTATCATTCCCTACCCCATCCCAAGTGAAAAGCCTCTCGACAAACTGCTAAAAGACAGATCTCTTGAATGGAGCCAACACTATTTGGAATTCAAACAGCAAACTGTTTCAGAGATGTGAGGAGCCAAACAAGATAGATTTAGAACATTTTTATAAATTAAAAATGTTTCTGGACATGCAGTACAGCATGTCTGCCTTAAAACATGCTTCCCTTTGTAAGAGATGTCACAAAAGATTCAGATGGATTGATTCAAATAACAATAAAATTATAGAAAGTGTGTGTCAAAATCTTGAATTATAAACACTGTAACCTTGCTACAGAAAAGGGTAAAAGAAAAATTAATCTCCCTTGAATGATAAGTTCTTAAATTGCTTGAAAAGAAACATAAACAAGAAGTAGTATTTTCTAATTCCCCAGGTGCTAATCATAACTCACCAACAGTGGTATCCCATACAAATTCCATTTTCAATGCAGTTGCATATGGCCAATGTTGCAGTGACACCTTTCAGCTGTACTGATCCTCATAAATAATGATTCAACCTTTCAAAGCTATATACTTCCCATAACAGGCAACATTAAGTGGAGAAGGAAATAAACAGTCTCTCATGAATCATTTTTCTATTTTATTTTGGAGTGCTGTTAAGAATACACCAAAAATGCACTGTATATGTTTGAAAACAATTGTACTCAAGTTAAACATTACCATAAAAGTCATCATCTTACAAGGAAAGTGATTCACAGTGGAAACAATTTGTAACTCAGTTTTACAAAGTTTGCATAAGAATTGCCTACCCAGGGCAAGAAATCCACTCATTCACACACTTAATGTGATAATAATAGAGGAGAAAACCAAAGCAATTACAAAAATGATCATTGATCTAGGGTACACAAGCTAACAGAAACATGCAGATATGTAGTAGATATTGTTGAAATAAAAATACAGGATTTTAAGTGTCACATAGACAAGGAACAGCTTTGTGCCAAATATATTCACATTTTATCAACAAGAAAAACAAATAGCAGCAGGATAATCTTAGTAACTATAAATGAAAGAAATACTGCATCTACTTCATATTCTAATTTCAGAGATAGGAAAAGAAGATTGCCTTACCTCAAATACAGCTTGAAGAGAGACATTAACAATATGTCTACATCCTTTTTTAGTTCCCTTGATAGCAATCTAAGAAGAAATACCAAATAGCAAATAACTATCTTCCCTGCAGACAGCATGTGCCCAGGAGTAACGTGCTTCCCAGTAAAGTGTGCTGAAAAGAAGTAAAAAAAAAAACCTATAATTCAAAAAGACAATCCTTGCAAAATAAAAAGGCAAAACTTTATACTTGAAATTCACAGTAAGGTTTATTGCATTTTGAGGGAGTAGAGACATTCAGGAATTAAATAATATAGACATAACTGTGATGTCACCTCACTTCTCAATAAAATATTAATTCAGTACATTTGTCTACAAAAGAAAGATGGTAAATTCATTTGTGCAGAACTGAGTCACTGAAGACCTGAAAAGATTCCTATTCCAGTAGTAGGCACACATGGGCTCACATGATACAACCTTGTTAACTTGCTTTTTCCTCCCAAACTATAGCGCTTGCTAAAGCTACACTCAAATGTTAAATGCTTTGGTCAAGAGTTCATCCACTGACCTGCAATGAAAGCCTTGTGTTCAGCTCCAACATTTTCTAACAGCGAACAAGAAAAAAATGGTTTCACGGAATGAACTGTTAAAAAAGAAAATCCTCACATAAGCTTTCCCTGAGGGGGAAGAAATATCCACAGGCTTTAAATTGGCCAGGCGGATTTAAGAGGAAGCAAAAAAAAAAAAAAAAAAAGCAGCTCTTTCTGTTGCGTCAAAGAGCCCACTGTGCAATAGGAACAGTGAACAGAGTTCTTAAACTGGCAAGCTTTTGCTGAAGACAGCTTTTCAATATGCTCTCAGCATCGTCTCCAGGGCTGGCTGGAGACAGTCCCACTCCTCTTATATGAGCTATGTTCCTTCAAGAGGCAATCGCTCTTAAGGACAGTTTCTATAAACATGCTGTTCAACTGGTTTTGCTGCACATGATGGGGGTAATTACACACATATACATACCTGCATTCATGTATCAGAACTGCATGCTCTTGGGGAAAATACAGGCATATTCAAACTAGCGATCATTACCTCGGCTTAAGAGCAGGATGCTATTGATGACTGACTGCCTGCCTGCTAAAACTCTGTTCTCTGCTTATATCATTCAGTATGCTGTTGGAAAGCAATTTTGAAAGGCACAGTACTTACAGAGGAAACCTCTAATGCAATTCCATCGGGACGTTGTAGTCCAAGCAGCGCTCACTGATTAAAGGAAATCAGTAGTCACATGCTACTGACTAGCTTTGTGTTTAGTGCAGAGAGCTTGGATAGCCACCAGAGACTGTAGCTACGAGGGATGTATTAACTGTCCCTCCCGGGAATGACCGCTACATGACTGAAGACATCTTCAGAGGCTGAAGCAGTGTATTTACTGTGAATAGAGCAAGGAAAATGAGCAACCTGGTTAAACGTGAATAAAGTCATATTCATCATCACATACAGGGAATTACTACACAGATCTCTGCAGCTGAGACCACCCTGCATCCCTTTTACACGCCATGGAGACCTAAGCAAAGGCATTCAGAGCACAGTTCAACCTACTCCAACCCGTATCTGGTCAGCTGAACTGCCTTCTGGGCTTCACCGCCTACAAAGGGAACCTACGATGGCTTTCTCAAAAGAAGGCTGCAGACACCAACATTTTTTGAGATGAGTGCCACTCCAAGTGACAAGGCAATGCACACCTGTGAGATGTGAGCAGAAAGAAGCTGCAAGGAAGAAGAATGGAATTGGTAAGAGACAGGAATGAAAAAGGGGAAATACAAACTGAAACACACTTTTCCATGTGACTGCAGGATCAAAAGCAGGGACAAACATATGCAGCTGGTTAATTTAGAATTTCTTTTCTATTTCTACATCTTTCAGAGTTGCCACAGAGACATTATGAGCCTGAATACATGGGAAGGCAGCAGGAGGAAAGGAAGTACATCCAGGAGATAAATTCTCCCTATCCATGTTCTTTCTCTACTAAGAAAACTTCTACTGGGAAAAATTATTTCTTTAACTGCTTCTCTTCAAATCCTTCCAGGTGAAAATGAATTTCTCTGCTAAAAAGTGTTTTCATAAATGGCAGAATAAGTTTCTGGACAAAGTACACCCAATTTACAAGTGAAATATGGCATTTTCTAAGCTTTTAGCCCTGTAAACCAAATGCAAGGTCCTATTTGTGCACCAAGCAGTGTGCTGCTCTATTATGCTCTCACCACACCGGACGACTCACTGTGTTCAAAGCTCCAGCTGTAGTGTCACTGGAGTCTTGGCTGTATGAGAGTAGGGTGATTAACAATTCTGTCCCTGCTGTGTGGAAGATAATTACAATCTGGTTCAGTTTCCCAGACCTAAAAGCTAGGCAAGTATTTTAACACATCTCATAATAATAATACCTGCTCGTAAGACTACCTAAATGTTTCCCCCTATAAACGCTGACTCCCCACCGCTCATCACTGTCAAATTGCAGGCCGAAGGAAACTGATAACTTTTGCTCTTTGCTTGAAATGGATTTTAGGTTTATCTTAGGACCATAAAAGAACAGTTATTTGCACTTTGAGCAGGTGGCTGGATGAGATGATCTCCTGAGGTCCCTTTCAACCTAAATTATTTTATGATTCTGTGAAAATGAGGTCAATTATTAAAAGCTGCCTTAGGCTATTACAGAAATGAAGTGGATTGTGGCCAACTCCAGTGTTTTGAAGCCAGAATTTGGATTCAACTGTGAAGACTATAGACAACCCCAGAGTCAAAGATCTCCATTCTGTCATTTCGTGAGAAGCTACCAGATCTGCTGAAACATGCGCATTTGTACTGACATTGTCACCTATGAGGTCATTAACAGATACCACTCTATGGAGAGGGCTGTGTTGGATCCCACACATCCCATGCTGTTCCACTCTGGGATTCCTAGTCTCCTTTTGTTTTTCCTTCTGCTCTGTCACCCAGACATCCGATCTACTGCGCTTCAACTCCAAGGGACAAACAACACTCTTGGTCTCAGCCTCAAATTCTCAGTGGCTGGCAGCCCAGGCAACTCATCTCAGCTGTAGAAATTGCTCTGCACAAAGCCCAAGGACACAGAATTGGTAAAAAAAATCCACAAAACAACAAAACCTTCTGCTAGTTTTTGTGTAGACTGTACCGCACTGCTAGGTCAACATAGACTCTCTTCTCCAAGGCCTCGCTCATAAGATACTAAGGAGATTGATCCTTTTCAGATCTTTTCAGTATCTATGCAAAGCTTTAGAAAAAGAGAGTAGCTTCCTTGTTACCCAGACAGCAACTCCTGGTCCCCAGACCTAAGGAATGGCTAGCAAGTCAGGCTCACATCATGCAGCACAGCAATTATCCTAACGTTTGCACCTCCACATCACAGACTGCTTTATCCCATACCACAAACCCGACTTACCTGCCCTAGCACTTGTTGTTAATACACCAGTCCTGCGTAAGTGATAACAGCCTATGGGACCAAGTCAGGAAAGCCAACACAGAATGGATGCTATCTGCTAGGATTATACCCATCCAGAAATTTAGAAGGTGGAGAATGACATTCAAAGCCCTCTGCCACTGTTCAGTGCCAACCTAACGCCTTCTGAACACTCTCTGTATTGGCTAGAGTCACAGCTGCCTTCATGGAGCCCTTCAGTTGCGGCGCAGAAACAATTTGGTATGCTACAGCCAAGGTCTGCAATACCACCTTTGCACGCATCATGTATCTCTGTCCCTATGCTGCATCAGCTATACTGCCTGAATCCACCGCATGTGTTCTCTCTGTTAGTCAGAGGCCTTCCTCAAGAAACAGGACAATCTTCCAAGGGAAAAATCAACCTTCACAGCACCAGACGACTAAACTGCCTTGAAGTCAACGCTGCCTATTTCCTGCTACAGAAGGTTACAAAGCCTCTTCCTGATAAACAAGGCTCATGTAGGCATTTCAGCTGGGTCCTGAATTCCTGCAGGAAGGAGGCTGTGTGCACTCTAGTTGGCTGGCTAAAACGTTGAGACCTTCAGCATGCCCTGCACTGTGGAAAACAAAACAGCACAATTTGTGCAAGAACTCAGAAAAGCCACTTTAGGTGGAGAGGAAGCTTCAGACCCTGATGTAACTAGCCCAGCCGCACCACCACCTACAGGTTTGGCTTCTGGGATGAGAGGCGCGTACACAGTGCCATCGGCACATCAGTAGTTCAGGTTTAGTACAGTAACAGCTCTAAACAGAGCACATTGCCCTGCTCGGCTAAAACCTATAGTTTATGTTCCCAGCATCTTCAAATACTACTCCTATCTCCCCTGATAGAGACTCAGTACCCATATTCTCAAAAACCACAGTGCTCCCCGTCCTCTCATCCACAAATAAAACAAACGGTGTTTCCCGCTCTCTCACTGACATCACTTGTCCCAATCCCCTGCAATTCTTCTGATCCTGCTACCCATCCTGTATCTATAAGATTATCACAGAGCAAACAGTTTTAATTCCAGGGGTCGGGCACCCTTAACTTTAGGTCTGATAGACCTCTGTTAGGTCTATCAGAAAACTCTTCCAAGCCTGCACACTCCTCAGGTGGCTCCTGCCTTCATCTATGTCCCCTTCAGACTTCTTGTCTGGTGTTAAGTTACACTATTTGTACGATGAAAAACTTGGACTCTCATCTCCTCCTTGCCTGGAGGGGCTGAGTAGACTGGCAAACAGGTGTAGCTTTAGGAATAAATGCAGAGGCTAGGATTCGACAGATCTCTGCAAGAGGCAGCAGAGTACTTCATTTGAAAAAAGATTCACAGCTTTAAATGAAATAAAAAAATCCAAAGTGTCCAGCTAACACACAGTCACCAAAAAAAAAAAAGGAAAAAAAAAAGGAAAAAAAAAAGGGGTGTTCCTAATTCACTGGAGGTATTCCCCTTTGCCTAGTGGATTAAATACAGCTACATCTTGCTTTCAGGACACCTTGTGAAACTGGTTCAAAACCTGCCATCTCTCTGCCTAGCTGGTGTCTTAGGGATGATTCTGCACCATAAATTTTGCAGGGGACCCCTCACACATCCATTCCTCTTCAACAGCAACTTCTGATAACCCACAGCCATCCATTTCACTCTTGTAGCATCCTGATCCTAGCCTCAAAAGCAGCATATGGGGAGTGACAACCAGGCCATCAGTCCTTGCTGGGCAGTTTCTGAAGAGACAGAATACACAATCTTTTTACGATATTCAACCCCACAATGCAAAATTCTCAAACTTTTTTTTTTTAAACTCAAATTTGGATGTATGCATCTGCACAAGTACATAGGGAAGAGCTCTGGATAGACCTACACACCAGTCTTTGATTAACATTGCTGCATTTGCAGGGGATTGCAGGGCTGTGAACTCATATCTAAAGACCTGTGCCACCCTACAGCAGTTTGTAGATTTGATAGCAGGGGCAGCAGATAAAGAAGAGGAGGCATCTGTTTTACGAGGGACAGCTGACTTTCTGCTGTGGCTTTGTCACCTCTCCGAATGGCAAATTAATCACATACTTTGTGCTCCTTCAAATTGCAACTGATCAGTGTGTGGTAAGAGCCCTGAGAAAGGGGGCAATGAACAGGATCCTGTTGCAGCCAGCACGCACTGCTGGCTATCGATGGATAGGGTCAACCGCTTTCAGTAAGGCACTTGTGCAATAGTTGTTACTGCCATCATTCGTCATGGATCCCTAATTAGGATTTGTTAGTACAGCGGCAGGAAATAAAAACAGGGCATGGAATAATGACAGTTCAAAGTTAGTCTGGACTCAGCCCCCTCCCTCAGAGGACAGAGCCTTTGCAAGCACACTTCTTGCTGAGGTCTGCCGATTTTCACACAACATCCCTTCCCCAAGCACAGCCCAACATTGCAGCCACAGAGCAAAATCAAAGTCAGATTCCCACCAAAAGAGTGTGGAAAGTTCCTCACATAATGCTGCTGATGGTTTTGGAATAGAAGGAATTGACAATAGTATGGAGAAGAGGAGCTGAGAAGCCAAGTTCTCAGCCTTCACAGGGACTCTATAGCTGAAAATATGTGGCAGCCTAGCACCATGAGAAAACATTTTCACCTGCACCAGAATAATGAGAGGCATCTGTGGGCCTCGTGCAATAACTGAGAAAGAACAAGGCAAAAATACACCAATCACCTCAGCAGGAAAACAGGGACGTTGCCCCTCACCTATAACAGAGGTTAAGAGTCTGTTAAAACTGTTTGCTAATCGGATTATTACACTAACTCCTAGATGTGGCGATTTATGGATTTGATCAGTGGAAGTTCCCAAGTGCAAAGTCTGTAAGGTCTGTTGCTACATCACAAAGGAACAGCCTACCTGAAAGGAGCAAAGAAAGTGACAAGGAAAAAAATGGGGAAATTTACATTTTAGGTAACAGAAAGAGACAGGCTTGTAATCAAGCATCTTAACACTGAAAACTAATGATAACAAGCAAATCTCAGTTCCAAGTTGTTGAAGGCTAAGTGCATTTCTGTGGTGAAAGGTCCTGTTATTCCTTGGTACCTGCTGTCGGTGACCTTGGTACTGGGCTATAAGAACCTTTGAGAAGCACAAACCCAGGCAGTAGGGCTATGGCCTTGGACTTTTAAAGTGGGCTTTGATTTGCAGCAACACCAACTTTAGGAAGGCAGTGCTCCACTGCAACCAACATCAGTGATTTTAACTCAGTTGCCTCTAGGCACCATTATACCCATGACACTGCCCGTAGGGCCAAAAGACAGGTTTCTTGAGGGTAGCTTGGCAAGTCTCCTACCAGCTATCAAACTAGCCGCCAAATTCTGAAGAGCAGGCCCCTTTTACCTTTGATCCCAAAATTCCCTACAGACAGTCACAAGCTTTGGGAGCCCAAACTATTGCTTTGGGCTACACAAAATCGCTGTAGTCCCCCCTGCCCATTCAAGCCCTCCTAACGCCCAAGCTTCCTGCTGCACAGGCCCTCCACAGCATACCTCCCCCTCAAAGTCCTTGCACCCCCTTGCCACTCCGGGCTCCTTGCCCCTCACTAGTTCCGGCTCAGCGGCCACCACAGAAAAGACACACCCCGGGACCGAGAGCGGCAGAAGGGAGGGAGACAGAGCA
>NW_008794665.1:9788662-9822291 GCF_000699145.1 Aptenodytes forsteri | reverse complement strand
CTGAGCCCTGCGGCGCCGGTGCGGCAGGTGCCTAGCCTCTCACTGCGGTGTCCAGTGGTTAAAAATAAAGTGGTGAGCTTGTAACTGCTCGTTGTGTTTCACTGCAATGAAATCCACTCCTATGAATGCTTTGTGAAAGAGGTGAAAGTGTTGTTTTTTTAATAACTGACGTCCCTTTCTGCTTCTTGTGTTTGCAGATGATGAAACATTTGGGTTTGCCGTTGCAAAAAAAATAGCCATTTCTAATAGACATTTAAAGCACCTCTCTTGCCTATGGCTTTTGTAATAGCTTGGGTTTTTGCATTGCATTTGACTGGAAACAAACCCTGGTCAAAGAACTCTTTGAATTCTTACTAAGTTTTTTATTTATGTAAAAATAAAGCGAGCGTGTTGATATTAGAGTACTTATCATACAGAAGTTTATGCCTAATTTGATGTGTGATTAGATAGTCTAAACTCAGCTCCTAATTTCCACAGCAAATGTTTCAATCCTTTCATTTTCTGTTATTCAGGCTGATGTGGCAAACGGGACAGTTTTTTAGAGTGGAAGGGCTAATCTGATTCATAAATGTATTCAAGAAAGCTAATGTTCTGTTATTCCATCTTGCAGTATGAGATGTACACTATTGAGCGGAATGCTGAAAGGACAGCGTCTGCGGGCAGGCTGCTCTATGACATGTAAGTAATCAGAGCTGGAACTCCGCAATTATGCCAGGTGCTTGTTTCCATAAATGTCAGAGTTTCCAAAAATATAATGTGAGTGTTCTTGGAAATCCATGTGGATAAATTAAGCAGAAAAGGTCTTACTAATTAAGAATAAACAGTAAAAAGGAAGGTTTTATTTTCCATTTGCCCACATGCATTCTTTCATAGGACGGTTTTGTCTTGGAAACAGATTTTGAGATCACTGTGCATTCCTCGCCTCAAACTTTATTACAGGTTTGTGAATTTTCCAGACCAACCTGCTGTATGGAGGGAGATAAGTGTTATTACATCAGCATTAAGGAATGACTCACAGGACAAGCAGACACAATTTTTAAGAGGTAAGGATTCTATAAGCCCTCTGGTTACATATCTAGTGTGGCAAATAAATGTCAGTGTTTTTAACTTTGCTTGTGAGCCGCAGATTTTTTTTCTCAGTTCAGCCTTAGAGACTTCATTCAGTGTGTTAGGCTTAGGAAACACAAAGGGACATGAAAAGCTGATTCTCATTGCTTTGTCTCTGATATGGGTAGACTAAGTCTGCCAGAACAACAAGCACCTAGAAAAGAGATTGCATAGGGAATAAGTGGAATGGGACTGATGAATCATCATCCCACTGATTGCAGAGAACGATGAATGATCGTAAAAATGGGGTGAATTCGTATGTATGAAGTGAGGTTATGAAAATGAACAGTGATCAGAAGGGCTTGGCCTTCACTGCTGACAACCACAGGCAGTTTTGAAAGCAGGATTTACACCTGACAAATTGTAATTTGCTGTTTGAATATGTGCTTCAGAAGCTCTAAGGATAAGCAGTGTGTAACTGCATACAGGCTATTCCAGTTAAGGAAACATTTACTTTTTCATGGAGTGTGTTTATTTTTCAGAGAGAATACATAAAACTTACAGGGACAATATGTTGGTTTCTTTTTAGTGTCTCATTGGAAGTTTAAATTGAAAAAACTACCTTTTAATAATGAAAGTATTAATTGTAGAAGTGGAATTTAAGTAGAAAAATAAATGAACATTCTTGAAAAAGCATCTTAAAATGTCAAATATTTAAGTATTAGGATTTTCAGTATTCCACTCTTTAGCAGTCTTACTTATTAATTCAAGTTCTGTGCACCTGAATAAACATAAATAATCATATGGTCTTCTCTGAAAGAAACAGCCATTTTTTTCCAGGCATAGATATTAAAAGCAGAAAAAAGTATAAGGAAATCTCTTTCACTCTGCATGGCAAGGTGGTGTTGACTAGTCTTTTACCCTTTGTCAGTCATCTTTACAATTCAGACATAGCAAGTTAAACATTTTAATTTTTTTTTTTTAAGGATTATTTGAAACCCTTCCTGGTCGGGTCCAGTGTGAAATGTTACTGAAGGCCACAGAGCAGTGTTTTAACACATTAGAAAGGGCAGAAATGCTACTACTACTTCTGCGACGTTTCCCAGAGACTGTGGTGCAACACGGGGTAAGAGAAGAAGAGCTCATAGTAACTATTCAGGTTATTGGCTTTCTTGAGATTTTGCTGAACTGTATTTTCCTTTACCTAGTGAGAGGGTGAGTCTTTTTATTCATGTTTAAGTGTGGCTAATAGTTCAGATTGCTGTATCTTGAGGTTACCACCGGGAAAGAATTGGGCAGAAAACAAACGGAAGCAAATAAAACAATTTTTTGTTTTGTAAATGCAAAGAATATTCCATGCTTTTTGAAAAAGCAGAATAGCACAAAAAAGAGTGTAGAAGGGTATTACAGTCTAAGAATATTGCTTCAGCTTTTTGTTAGTAAACTCTCATTGAGGGCAGAGTGCTTTGAGGTCATGACTAGACTCTAACATGCAGCATGCTTGCTTTGACTTATGAACCTACAGCTGGAGCTCTTTAAATGATGACCTATTTTATTTAAGGACAGTTTAAGGATAGTTTAAAAATAGTTTGAAGACTATAAAACCTGCTAGTTCTGAGACTGACTTACACTAACGTGTTCTAGCTTGTACTAGTATCAGGCAGAACGCACAGGCAGTTACTACAGCTCAGGTGACAAGCTGCAACTTTAAGGCCTGGTACCTCCATCGCTTTCACCTGTCTGTGCACATCTTTACTGATACAGTCGCATGCACAGTTTTTCTCTTGGTCTTGTTTTGCGATCTTACGGCATTGCTTTTCACCTGTTGTTAAGTAGGGATAGTTTAACTATCCGTTTAGAGACTAGCACATGCAGTTACCATATAGTGAATTGCTACTCACGCATCCACTGAATTACTGTTCAAGTCCATTGAATCGCAGTTCAAAAAGTTTCTAAAACCACTGGTCCGGTGTTTGATTTTCACCTCTGCTTACACAGGTAGGCCTTGGAGAAACTTTATTAGATGCTGAAAGTATTGAAGACCAAGAATCCCCAGTGAATTGTTTTAGAAAATTATTTGGTAAGAAAATATTAACATTCTTGTTCTATTACACAACTTTTTAGTATGGCAAGATTCTGAGTTCAATAAACTACTTTCAAGATACTAAGATTAGAAAACCGCTTTAGTCAGAAGAGGGTCAGGCCACATTAGGCCAGGCTGACCATATGGTACAAATTGGTATTACAGTCATTCATGTGAGGTTCTTTGTAATCCTTTGTGGTGTATGGTCAGCCAGAGATGGAGGCTTACATTGCTGATTGAGAAACCTTACTTAGGACAAAGAGAATAAAAAACCCCACAAACCTAAAGGATTTTTTGGTTTGTTTTCTGTTTTAGTTTGTGACGTTCTTCCTCTAATAATTAACAACCCTGATGTTCGACTTCCTGCCAGCTTGTTATATAAGTATCTGAATAAAGCAGCGGAATTTTATATTAACTATGTAACTAGATCGACACAGACAGAAAGCCAATATCAAGGTAAGAATATTTTTACAAAATTAACCTTTCTTAGAATGTATTTTAGTATTACTGAAGTGACGTCCATAAATGAAGAATGCGTTACTTTTATGTAATGTAATCCCATAGACAAGGATTAATAGTAGTATTTGATGTTTCTTAGTTCTTTGATACCAAAATACTTCATGATGCTTCAACTACTTAGTCATGATGCTCATGATGCTTCTACATATGTACTGAGAGGTAAGACAAAACGTCCAAGATCTCCTTATCCAGCCTATCAGCTCTCCTGTACGAGGAGGCAGAAATGCCTACTGCTCCCTGTTAGCCTTCTCAGTAATGAATGGTTACCCTGAAAGCTCCAATGTACATTTTTACATGTCGTCTTCTTGAAAATAAATCAGTTGGTTTGATTTCTTTATGAAGAGAAAAATGTGCTGGTTTTCCTAGGTTCACAAGATTCCTCTGATATTATGTCTCCAAGCAAGCGTAGCTCTCAGAAATATGTAATTGATGGTCTCACAGAGAAATCATCCCAGATTACAGATCCTTGGGAGAGGCTATTTAAAATATTGTCTGTGGTGGGAATGAGGTGTGAATGGCAAATGGATAAGGGAAGAAGGTGAGAAATGTGTACTTTCCCCGGTATTTCTTCTCAAGGAGAATTTGGCTTTTTAATTCTTAAGGAGATGGGTTGAAGACGGATTTTAACATGAGGGCATTTTGTGTAAATTCAGTGCAGCTTTTCTTTCAAGACTGTACAATGTAAAGCAAAACATGGATCCAGGGAGCACTTTCAAATTAGTCTCGAAGCTAAATCTTTGTTGATGAAAGTCATGCATAAGAACTATAGTACTGTGGGGTATCCTTCCCTAGGTGCCTTAGCAAAGAGAAACATGGTAAATATTTAGTGAAGTTTCACTGGTGTGCATTCCCAGGCTCCACTGACTTGCAGCTGGAGGATTTCCTCAGCCAAAACATTTAAGTTTTTCATACTCACTAAGCATTCTTTCCTTTAGTTTTGGAGTCTATGTAACATCCTGAATTCTTTTTGTCTCTCTTCCTCAGAAGTTTTGGTGATATTTTGCATCGAATGAAAGACCTCTGCAGATACATCAGTAACTTTGATAGTGATGCACATGCTAAATATAAGAATCAAGTAGTGTATTCCACGATGTTGGTCTTCTTTAAAAATGCATTCCAGTATGTCAGCAACATCCAGCCATCACTCTTTCAAGGTTAGTTTCTAACGTTTCAACTTTTGTAAAGAGTTCTTTGTGATTTCATTGCTAATGTCTGAAAGAACTTTTCTCATTAGTCTTTTGAAACTGTCATCTTACAAAGTGACGTGGGTCTTTTTTAAAATTCTCCCAAGCCATTAGTCTTACCGGCAGAAGTAGTTCATGACAACTGCTGTAGTGGATCACACCAAAGATCAGTCTAACTTAGCATTGTGGTTTCAACCTTGGCCAGCAGCGGTTAGTTGTCTAGCAAAGAGAAAAGTAACAAACCAGATGTTACGAGAAACATCCCTAGGGTTGTCCCTACTCTTCCATCAGCATCATGTTTGTTTCATTTTCTCCTCTGATTCTGTTTCTTTGAAGCTGACATTTTCCTGGCTTCCTTCAGTCAAAAGACTGTACAAAAAGCTTCCACAAAATAAGTGAAGATATTTTTGCATTAGGAACACACAACAAATTTATAATTAATCAAATAAAAACTGAATAGGAAAAGATTTCCTGAAATTCACAAGCTTCCAACTTGGCTTTCTTTGTATAGTTTAAGCATGATCTTCAAGGTGTGCTTTGCACATTAATCCTAATCTGTAATTAATTTGTAAATTGAACATTTAAGGTATGAATGTTACCTGTGCTTTTTCCTACCCACTCAAATCTGCATTTGGGGCATATCAGATTGCATGGAACACCTTGGATTGCTTCTTCAGGGATTGACTGGGCTTTTCAGGGGTGGCCCAGAAGCTGAGGGAAGTTCTTTAACTTCCAATTTGTTTAGAACTTACTGAAATAAACAGCATCATAAAGAGGAATTTTCAACTTTTAATAGTGTGCATTTCCTGTTTCTTCACTCACTGCTAGGGAATTCCTTGCAACAATAACAATTGTCACCATAGGTAATTAGTACTTATTAACACTACAATTACTGATTCATGATAAAATTACAATTTTAATTCTGTGTGTTGTGTTCATAAGTTGCATGACAATTTCCTGCGTGGAGCAAATGATCATTTGAGTAATGAAACACTCAATACAAATGATGGGTTTTAAACAACTTTACAGAAGGTTGGGTAATCAGTTGAACAATGTCAGTAGATAGCTAAGCTCAGAAGACAAATGACATGGCAACTTGTATGCAAAGAACATGTAGTCAGTTTAACAAATACAGGAACTAACTGAGTTGCGGTTTTTGTTCTATCCAGAGGAAGGAAGAGTTATGGTGGGGCAGTGAGATACTTACAGTTTTAGCTGCTTGATTCTGAGTTGAGGAAGAAAGGAAGTAAAGCACTGGTGAAAATGTTCCTTTCTAAGTTGTACAATTGAGTATGTTAAAGCTCATGTTTTCAGACTGAACCGCCAAAAAAAGAATGTATACTGATAGCAGAGCGCAGTCCCTTTGGTGCAGCATTTCTGGTACCCTCTGTCATTTCCTGACATCAGGAAAATATTCCCAAGACATCTTTTACTCATTTCTGCTTTAGCATTAAAGTCCAGTGGTATTCAGTGCCTTTCATATCCTTTCTATAACTAGGGTTTTTCCTCGTCTTTGGAGGGCTTGCTGTAGAAATGTAGAATCCTACGTATTTTGGAAGCGTAGTGGTGGGGAAAAAGGCGTCTCCTCCTTAATCCAGTAGCTCTGAGCTTTGATCTGTGACTTTCTTCTCATGTACATGGACTTGCAAGAAACCTCGAGAGAAAACTTTTCGATGCATTTCTCTTACATAATTCATATCTGCCTTGCTGGAGACTTGAGAAATGAATGAGGCGATTCACACCTCTCATAACTTTCAGGCTGCCTGCAGGCTTGGCAGGAGTTGCTATTTGGGCTGATGCTTTTAGGGGTTTATTTATAACACTGTGCTAGAAATCAGTTAAAAACTCTGTAAGCTTAGATTGTAGAGCTTGGTTAGACAGAAGACCACTACATTGCTCTTTGTATGGCTGTGTAAGTTTCAGTAATGTAAGAGAAGGTTTGCAGCACAAGTTAAGGGTGAGGTTAGGTTTTGTTTTGCTTTAGAGCTGGAGGTTTTGGAATAAAGGCTACAGTGCACTTGCCTCCTACTGAGAAGAGAACATTTCTTTGGAAAGCAAAGCACTTAACTGGTATTCATTCAAATCAGTATGAGTAAAAGAAAAACCCACTCCTTTCTTCTCAGGCGTTAGAAGTAGGCAGCTTTTGAGATTCTAGTGATAAAACTCTCCCAGCATCCCAGTTGTGGTACTTTCATATCTGTTTCTCATGGATGCTATTTTCTACATTATGACTTGGCTCTATTTTCAGTTCACACAGGTTAGATTCTAACACAGTGGAATACAAGATAGTACAGGAGAGGTGATTTCAATGTGTTGTAGCCTTTGTGTAGGGGACATCTCAATGGTGGTATTTAGTTTGAGCGTAGTCAAAGGATATAACATTATTTGTTAAGCATGCCAGGTTGGTTGTTTCTTGTAACATTAACTTCCATTGTAGTGGACTCCTTACCCATCACTTTTGGGTAGATGGGAAAAGCTTAATATGGGTTCTTTTATGTCAAGAGATGAAATGGATTGACCTTATACTAAGCTCTTAAATTAGTTCTTCGCCATTATGAATGAGGCCTTAGCCTCATATCTTTCTGCAAATAGAAACAGAAGAAATGCACATACTGAAAATACTTGTCCGCGCTACTGTCTTACCTGGTGGAGATTTCAAAAAGGGAGAACAGATTAATGGATTTCCCCTTTCCTTCATATTTCTCTTTGTCTGAGCTTTGCACATCTATATACAACTTGATTGTGCAAAAGGAGAAAAAGTTTTCAGAAGGAAAGCTTTCTCAGTAGTGGCCATGTACCAATGTTGATTGAGATTAAGAAGTGTTGTTCCTATTTTATATCTAACGAAACTTAATCACTGAGGTTTGAAATAACAGGTACGAGATCCCACCGGATGTCCTGTGACACCAGTACAAGTAGAAATTATGTCTTCCGTGTTTCAAAATGAGGCTTCTCTAGAGGCTCTGGGGAGTGATGATGGGGTCTGGCAGTCAATTAAAGGTTTAATTCTGTACACTGAAATCAGTGGGGGCAAAGCTGACACCTGGTGATCCTACTAGGGAAATCTTGTGATAAAATACACTCACTTCTTTGAGGCATCAGTGCCTGTCAGCATATTGCTTTGGTTTCTCATGAGAATGTTTTGAGAATATTGCTGTGCTTCGCCGTGTTTGTGGCTGTTAACTTCAGAGCCATTTGTTCTGTTCACCTGTGGAATAGTTGTACTTATATAAAAGCAAATAATGCTTGATGAGAGAACACCTGCTGCCTGAGTATATCTTGTGACTGCTCTGTAAGAAAAGGATTCAAAGATATTCTGAAGCTCTCAAGCAAACTCTTGTGATGTCTGGTAAATGCATTCTGACCTTTACCGTAAGGCTGCTTTGAGAAAACCATAGCTTTACCAGCATAGTTTAAGCTTATGCAACTTAAATGAATTAATTTCAGATTGTTTTCTCTAGCATTATAATTATTACTTGTAAAGGAAACAAAACCAGCTTGATGTAGGCATGAGACCTTTCAGATCAGCTTAAAGCAATCTTGAATTAATTTATCTTTAAATCCAGGTCCAAATGCTCCAAACCAAGCCCCACTGGTTCTTCTCGAGGATGTGACCAACATCTATGGCGATACAGATATTGATCGTAACAAACACATACACAAAAAGAGGAAACTTGCTGAAGGAAGAGAAAAAACAATGGTAACTTTTCTAGAGTTTTTCGTTCGTAACAAGAATGGCATTGGTACTGGAATTTAGTGGTTTTGACACAGATGTAATAGACATATTTTTAAAGCTACCCTGGAATAGCTGTTTATGACCACAATTTGCAAACGGATTTTTTTTGGCTAAAGTCAGCAAGAATAAAACAATTTTTGTAGCAATTGCTGTAGCCATATATGTGCTGATGTCAATACTTTAACTTGAAGGAGTTCAGCAGAGACTGCAGAAGCTGTTAAAAATGGTAGCTATAGCAGTCAGATGTTCTACAGCTAAACCTCCAAATTAATTGACTTCTCATGATTGGAACTGTGAATACTGTTTATCACACTATACCACAGAGTTTCTTGGTAGCAAAACAGATTGTTCTAATAGTAAAACAAGCTAAGTGAAGTTACTTAAAGACACTTAAACCAGGACTTGCCGTCTCTAGTACAGAATTGTTTTCTGGTGTTCAGTGGAACTTCTGTGACTTTAGAGTCCTTTGAAATAAGTATAAATCAAGAAGTGAATCTTTTTGTTTTATACTGACTCTTAAGCAGAGCTCAGATGATGAGGATCCTTCTGGGAAGGCACGAAGTCGCCATATTACAGTAAACAAGGCAGATCTTGCAAACTCTATTGAAGTATTAGAGAGCTTTAAACTGGCAAGAGAGAGCTGGGAGCTGCTCTATTCTCTGGAATCACTCGACAAAGGTAAGGCTAACAGCAGGCAGAGTTGCATTTAAGCTTCATTGCTGTGCATAGAAGTCATTTTACTATTGTTAAAATAGCATTCCTGTCATTGTGAATCCTTAAAATTGAACTTACTGTGGGTCCTGAGTATTTTTGATCGAAGTTGCAATAAGAAACTTTATCAGTTGTTGCATTTCTGAATATTTCGTTCCTGGATTTCGTTTCATTCTTCATGCATCTTTGCTTATTCACCCCCACTTCTCTTGGAAGCAGCTTTTACTGAAGGAGCAGTTGGTTACTAGTAGTGTTGATAATAGTCGGTGAGGATGTGCTGCTAATGGCTGCTTTAGTTCATGCTTAAGAAGATGTGTCTTTACTGTCTCTTTATCCCTCTCTGATAATATCTGGTGTGATAAGCTTTTCATGCTGAAGAAGATGTGTCTTTACTGTCTCTTTATCCCTTGATAATATCGTGATAAGCTTGAAAACAAATTTGTCTTCTAAAAAGCAGGCAAATAGTACCACCTAGCTGCTTTTAGATTTGTTGAACACTGTGAAGAGAAGTATAATCAAAATGTGATTGTATAGGAAGAGAGTATCCTATATTTGAAAGATTTCACACTCTTACTGTTTTGTTTTTTCATTTTTTAAATTCAGCTATTTTTTTTCCTAGATAATTTTTAACCGAAAGCTATGAAATGCTTCATTTTCTCTTTTACTTTTTCTTCTCTGACCACTTACGCAGAGTTCACCAGAATTTGTTTGTCATGGAAGACAGACACCTGGCTTTGGTTAAGAATCTTTCTTACAGACATGATCATCTACCAGGTAAAAAAATAAAGTAAAAACTAGTAAAAATGACACCATTACGTTGCTCTTCTAGTGAATAGCTGTTCTGATTAGCCAGTTTGACTGCTTTAAGTGTCCACTGATTTTATCCTTTAAAGCATGACCCTTTTGGGGATGGAATCATACCATTCTTGCCACAAGCTAGGTACCCTATTTAGGATATTCCTGTCCCAATAGCTGTTTGTTGAGTCCAGCTAGTTTTGGCATATGGGAAAGACATCTGCGTTGGCATTTTGCCCAGTAGATATATATAGTGTTATGGAAGAAAAGCGCATTTTATTCGTCTGTCAGTGCATTCTATTGGAACACAATCAGAGAGAAGAATTTTCAAACAACAGACGATTTTAACATCTCAGTTAAAATTTATCATTCTCCTTAGAAATTAGGCTGACTGTACTCATTCCAAATACCATCTATAGAACAAAGCTTGTTGTTTTATATTTTTCCTTTGGGGGTCTTTTATTTTTGCCTGTACTTGTACCTCAACAAAAGCTATTTCAAACTTTATTAGTCTAAATAAAGTAATCATTAACTCTGAAGAGCATGATTATTTGTTTCAGTTATAAATGCGATTTTGTAAACAGACTTCTTAAAGCAGAATTCTGTTTGTCTTCTCACTGCCTTGCAAGTGATTGATCCACACTCCTGTACATAGGACGTCACTGGAGAGTGTTCTGCTAAATTAAAATTTTGGACACGGTCTGTTTTGAAAGCTTTCTGTAAGGGAATTTTTATTTCTGTCTTTCTACCCATTGTATACAGAAGACCCTAACACTGCCTTTTTATATCTTCTTTTTAAAGGGGCAGTACAAAAAAGCAATTAGCAGCCTACATCACTTGGCAGCTCTTCAGGGCTCTCATTCTCCACAGCAAATTACAGGACAAGGATCACTAGAAAATCAGAGAGCACTAATCCAGTTAGCAACATGCCACTTTGCCCTTGGAGAATATCGGGTATGTACAGCATTCCACACACTGGTCCTTCATCATCTGGCCCTGTAGTTCCCGTTTGTCTTCTTCCTTTGAATTTTCAACAGGGTACTGAACATAAGCCAGGGTCTACTAAAAAATCCATGCTTCACAGAAGAAGAATTGCACTTCCTGGCACATTAACTGACTGTCCATTAGCATCTCTCTTATATAGTCTGTTTGGTAGTTATGATTTGGGGGTGTAGTTGTGATTTTCCATAGCTACAAGTGTTTGAGTTGTCTGTAAATGTAACCTTAAATTTGAATTCCTTAACTTTACTGAAACAGTTCTAAATATTGAGGGAAAATTCTTAGATATAGGCTTCATGTGGCAGGGGAAGGAAAAGGTTTATAGAAAAGAAACTTCTGTGATCATCTTAGAATTATTTATCAACTGCCAGTATAAGAGATTCCAGAACAATATTGTCTGTCCTGACCTTTGAACTTGCTTTACCTTTGCAATACATATTTTCTGTTTTTAACATTACAGGAGTGCATGGTGGTCTGAGGTCAGTCAGTGTCAGCACTAGTAATAAAGGCTGGGTCTCTTAGGATCTAACGTCATCCTAGTACTACTGGACAAGTCTTTTTGTCCCTTCCAGTTTACTACTTTTTCATTGGAAATGTGATAATAGATCCCCACAGACCTCTTATTGTCTCTAGGAAATAGCATTAAAAGTTCATTGCATTTCTGTCATGCTGTCAGATTGCCATTTTCCTTTCTATTTTACCATGGACAGAACAAGCTTTTAAAAACTATTCTAAGAATTCGTTTGAAAACTTAATCCTTCAAAATAGAATAGTTTTTGATTGCAGTTGTATTGATCTTACATTCTTGAAATGAAGAATGCTACTACATATTTTTTCACAATTAACATGACTTATGTAGGCTCTCAGAGATTGATTAATGACAGCTACGTCTTTTTGCTCAGCCGAAGTAAGTTATGCATTAAGTCCACTCAAGTTCTAGCAGAGAATTTTGTGATTGTTTTTTTCTTTTGCAGTGTCTGAAATTTTTAATCGTTGTTAACATATCTGAATTTTAAGAACTTTAGTTTAGAGTTAGCATTATCATGTCTCTCTTCTTCTTTTTATAGCAAACATGTGAAAAAGTGCTTGACCTCATGTGCTGCATTTTACTTCCAATACAAGAAGGAGGTAAAGTACAAGAGGAGCAACCTAAAGTAAAGTCTAAGTTCAGGAAAGGTATGGAGTAGCTACTACCCTAAACTCGGTGTCAGCTCAATTTTAGTTCATGCGTTTTGGTTGAGTATATAATTCTTCTCTTTTTGTATTACAAAAAGGGAGGAAGTTCTTTATCCCCTCTTGTTTTTGTGAGTGGTTTTCCTGCTGGTACCTATTAAAGTATATTGGTGACAAAGTCCTACCACAGGAAAAGGGAAATGAAGAAAAAATTTTAAAATGCGTAACTTCATGTTTTGAATCATTCGTAATTTACCTTCAAAGTGTTCCTCCCTACCTGAGATTTGGCAATTGTAGATTTGTTTTACTCCATTCTAATCTCTTTCAAACATACATAATCATGAGACCCCTGAAGAAGCGTATGATAAACTGTTCTGTTGCAGGGTCTGATCTGAAACTTTGGCCGTGTACCAGTAGAGCTATCATGCCTTACTGCCTTCACCTATTGTTAGCTTGTTTCAAGGTAAGCTGTAGTCAAGGCTTCAAATTCTCTCGTGTCTCTAAGGCCTAGTTTATGTATCTGGGGTCCTGAAACTGCATGGCCTTATCCCAGTGGTGTGACTAGGTGTGGAGGGCTGTGCCTCAAGTGCTTCTCACCTAAATGGGTTTGTGGAGGGTCTTTTGGGGGGCGGGGAGGGAGTGTTGATGGAGGAGGGTTTGTTCTCTCTTTTTTCTCTTCTGTTCGCTTTAGTCTTGGGCAGAGGAGATAGAATTAATCTCAAAATATTTTTGTCTGTATTCAGACTTCCCTTATAGGTCAGTGGAGAGAATTTGGTATTTTGGCTGGAAATTTCCAACCTATTTTAAATGTATATATTAGGGCAGAATGAAATACGCTCCTAAAGAACTTCTTTTGTATTTGCACAGATGTAGGTGAGATGAATCCCATATATTTATAAAAGCAACATGTGTTTCCTGATTGTCTCAATATCAATTTTATCCCTGAAGCTCAGAGCTTTCACAGACAGCAGAGATGATATGGCGCTGGGCCACGTAGTTGTTCTGCTTCAGCATGAGTGGCCAAGGGGTGAGAACTTGTTCCTGAAAGCCATCAACAAAATCTGCCAACAAGGAAACTTCCAGTATGAGAATTTTTTCAACTATGTCACAAGTATCCTTTCTCTAACCAAGAATGTCTTTCACATCCAAAACTGTGTGCTGGGGTGTTGAAAAAGCTGTTAGTTTCAGCAGCAGCTCTCTCTGTGAATCATACTCTGTATTTATTTCCGTACCATGCAAGCCTCTTGTAATAGGTGGCAGTGCACAATGGGCTATAAATGTGCCTCCTGTCACCTGTTCTGGCACTTGAGAGTACCCTTAAGTACATTGCAATTGCACTCCCATTCAGAAAAACAGCAGCAGCTTAGGCTGCTAGTGCAAGTGGTGGCAGTCTTTTCAGTAAGATATATAGGGCATTATACTACAAGGTTGTTAACAAAAACGATAAAGCAGTACCTTTACTTCTATGCTTCAAAGAGTTGAATGATTTTGGCTATTGTTTATGAAATGCTTTGTGTGGGTAAAATTTTGGGGTTGAGTAAGATAATGAGCTATGTCAAAGTTCACGCAAAGCACGTCTGATTTCTGTATTCAGATATCTGACATACGCTTTGATCAGCATACACACACGTGGACAGTTTAGTGTTTAACCTAAATAGACATCCAGCCATGGTCTCCAGGAAGCAAGGGGTCTAACTCCTATCTGAGACAACTAAAAAAGCTCTGGTGTTAAAGGAAGGGGGAAAAAAAAAAGAAGAAAAGCTAAATAAGGGACCAAAATAGAAAACTAAAAAGAGCGGTATGTGCCACCGTGGTGGCATTTCCTTCAGTCCCAGCCTCAGTATGCACTGCTTTGATAACCTGCAATGCAGGAAAAGGAAGTAAAAACAACCAGGGAATTTGTTTGGAGAGATGAGCTTTCTTTAGCTCTGTTGACTGTACATATGAAGAAATGAAGAAAGAAAAGAAATTGACTGATGTGTGTATTTTGCACTTTAAAAAGCCATTTCTCATTAATTTGTGGAGGATTAGGAATACATGCTGTGGTCTTTATCACTTTTAAGAATGACATACTTCAATAGCTGTTCATTTTGACTGTCCTTTCAGCATGTGGCTTCAGATGTAAGGGACAAGAAGGAATGTTCTCTATCATTTTTTTCCTACTCAAATCTTTAACGTTTTCTTCAGATATTGATATGTTGGAGGAATTTGCTTATTTAAGAACACAGGAAGGAGGGAAAATTCATCTGGAACTGCTGCCAAATCAAGCAATGTTGATCAAGTAAGGATAAAAAAGCATTTACTGTTTTCTTTGGAAACAAAAAAGGGAGTATGTTCTGGTTGTCTTTGCTTTCATGTAATCTTCTGGATAGTAAGTTTGTCATGTCTTTGAGTTTAAATTTAAGGAGTTGGCTAAGGAGTTCAAACAAGGCCATGAGTTTCTTTTTCTGCCTCTCCTGCTGATCTGTGAATTCTTTTTGGGGGTTTTTCAACTTTAAACTCCTACTTTTACAGAACTTTGTGTGGCGTTTGCTTTAGAATGATTCATATTAAAGTGATTACAGTATTGCTCTTTCAACCAGACACTTGCACTTTGCAGGAATTCTTTAAATAATTAGGCATGAGTGCAAGGTGGTGTTAATAATTTTGCTGAACAGTAATGCTGAACAGAAAGCACTATTTGTTGTAAACAAAGTTATGAAAGACCACTGAATGATGAAAAACTTAGGTATAAAACATAAATTAAATTACACTCCAGGTAAACTCTAACAACCTTTCTGTCAGAACTAGCAGGTCATCTCTTGCTTTGTACTGAACAAGCTTATTCTGCTTAGCTTATTACGAGATGCTGAAGGAAATTAATAATTTGGATTAACTTCCTAGGTGTTCTTAGTTTTGAGTCAAGACTGAACAAGTATCTGCTGCAGGGTTTAGTGGCAGAATGTTTTGGAATATCCTGGTTGTTTATTAGAACTTGTGGTATTTTGTTTTGTAAGAGGGGGACTGCTAAAGTTTGTTGAAATTCCAGTTTGGGTCAGTGTATTCTGGCTATTCACTATTAGAAATGGGCTAAAGTTTTCAAAAAATGGGAGCCTAACATTAGACAACTGGATCCAAATTTGGACTAGTAAATAGATTTCCCAGAGTTCTAGGTAACCAACACAAAAATGAGATACTAGGTGTAATTAAAAGAAAAAGAAGAAATACAAATGCTTAATCATGTGACAGAGAATTTTCTCTTTTAAGCTCTAGATTTTCAAACTCTTACCCTTGCTGTATCTCCCTGCTTGTAACCAGCTGTATGAAAACAAGAATCAGGGTATGCTGCATTACGTATGATGTTAAATAATAAGCTTTGTCAGCAAGAGGGTTTAGCACTGAAAACTACTCCTGGTAACTTCTTAGCTGCTATCTCAAGTTAGTTGCAATAGTTCAGTGCTATTTCTCTGCGTCACGGCTTTTATTTTGATTGGCATGGTAGCTGTTACTGTTCTGACCCCACCAGTCAAGAAGTAGGTAGCGAGCAGTGTTTCTAGCAAGACAGAAAACTCTCTTTGACCTCCTTTTGACCAGTGTTATGTTTCCTGAATGATGGAAATGCTTGTAGAAGAGAAGTCCATTTCTTTGTTCTTACTGAGCCAAAATGGTCAAATATCCCATCCAGCTGGAAAAGCCATGTACAGTGTCTTTTATGTGGCTGAAATGTGTAGGACAGGAACCACTTCATCAGAGAGCTGATAGGAGGGAGAGTTCAGGGCGTAGTCCACTAACCGGAGATGATGTCTACTCCTGTGGTACCCCAGATATTTTTTTAGCTGGACTGGCTGTGAGGCTCAGGGATGGCATCACCCAAGAGTGTTGACCTCAGCAGCACTCGTTAGCTCACAGCCTCCCCCAGCTGGAGTTCTAGATAAAGTGCACCAGCACAGCCCTGTTTTCCTGGGACAATGGTTGGTAGGCTCAAAATCTGCAGACTGGCTTTCATCTTTCAAAACTATCACCAGTTCTGGTTGTATGAGCTGTTGCACCATCCTCCCGATAATTAGCAGAGGCAGCTCAGATACTGTTCAGTCATGCACAGGAAGACTCTGTGAGTTTGCCACAACAGCCCAAAGACGAAGCACTTGCTCCTTTGCCTGATCTTTCCTCGGCATAAATGTACGTAGCAACCCTGCATCTTAATTGATGGGAAATGTATTACAGATATTATATGTTTTTTATAAGAACAGCTTTTTGTTTCGTGACTTACAAGACATTTTCTCCCCAGGTGAATTCCACATTCTTCTTCCAGTACTTTTCCTCAGTACCTTATACTTCATAGGAAATTATATTCATTTTTCTGAACCCAGGAAAGCAAACTGCAATATGGTTTTCAAAAGCTGAAGTAAGATCTTGGTAGCCTGCAGACTTATAATCGGGTCCTGCAAAATATATATACAGCTTGTAAGCTTTCCCTTTGCTTGTATCCATTGTGGGAATATGAAGGTCCATGGTTTTGGTTTTAACTGGTGATATGGCCAGCTCATTCTGTTTGCAGTGTCAACAAGACTTCTACGATGAGCTCTGAATTCAACCACTAAGTGCTTTTGAACTCCATTCTAGACAAGCCAAGTTCCATAGTTTTACTGATTGTACATGTCAGTAGTGGCGGTGTTAGCTAGTGAGGTTAAAGAGGAAAAAAGAACAATATGCAAGAAATGACTGATTAATATCGTGCTCCTCTTTTTGATAAATCTTACTCTAATTAGTCTAATCTTAGCCAACCAAACTGCGTAAACTTGATGTGAAAAAGTTCAGTTGGTTTGAAGTGAAAAAGTGTCTTGAAAGTGTAATTTTTATTCTGATTGTGCACTTGGGTATGTTTAGTTCTGACTGCAGATCTTGCAAACAGTAATGAAGACACAGTTGCACAGAATTGCTTTTGCAAACATCTGCCACTCTGGGACCAATAGCATCTTGCTGTTCCTTTGTAATTTCTTTTCCCCGTGTCCATTTTTGCAAGTACTGGATTCATTCATGCCAAGAACTCTTGAAAAATTGTCTCATTTGATTGAATAATTCTTGTGAATATTTTATTTCAGGTTATTGTAGCTGTATTGTAGAGTGTTTCTGTACTACTAAAATGTCCCATCTTTATTTGACTTCTGTAAGCATAGCTCTCCATCCATATTCATTAATAAATTATAGATACTAACCAAAATGCCCACCTATGAGATCTGAAGGTAGGCACCTAACTCGATATTATAGGTACGTAAGTGCAAGTCTTGCTTCTCTGCCCCCTTCTTAGCATCTGTGGGGGTGAACGATGCACTCAGTACTTGGGTGGCTAATAAGATTTAGGTGACATTTTGAGAGACTTAGGTTAAGAAACTAGACCTGTTCTCTGTACACCAAATTTCTTACTTCTCCTTAGGTGGGGCATTGGATTTGCTCTAGGCTGGACGTGTGAGGTTATTATCTTGTGTTATAAATAGCACACAGAGATAAGGGCTTAACTTCACAGAGAAGACAAACTGTCTTTCAGCTGAGACACCTTTTGGTGGCTAGTTCATGTGGCCCTGGTCATAAATGGGAGCTTGCTCTGAGTGGGCATTTGTGCTCTGACATTGCACCATCCTCGAACAGCCATTTTTTTATGCAGTTTGAATTTGAAAAGGTGAAAAAGGCCATCTGTGGGCTAATGAAAAGATACTTGGGCAACCTGTAACAAACACTGTCATGTACTCAACTTGGCCGATACCCGCTGTGCATGCACTCGGCTTGGGCTCAGCAGCAAATCCCTTAACTCCCAAGTTGTGGGCTCTACCAGTTCACTGATGCGCTCTTGCTGGCTCTGCAGGGAAGCTGTGGCATCTGCAGTGCTCCTCTGATTAAATCTTTTCTGATTGACACGCTTCCGGGGAAGAGCTACGACCGTTCATCGTAGTACAACTGTGAATTGTTTTTGCACCTACCGCTGTCCTTTCTCCCGGTGTTAACTGTCCAAAAATATGTGTATATATTTAGACCACAGTTGCAGAACAGCCTTGCGATGAAATCTGGGGATATTTGCATGTTTGATGCTGTTAGGGTCCTGCGCCCCTTTGGCTGCTCAGTGGTCATATTGCTGTGTGGTCTCTACCCTAGTTCTTTGTTGCTCCTTTTTCTGGAGAGTTGTTTTGCACCAGAGGGGGAGTTGGTGTGTGGGTGTTTGAATGCTGCTATTTGCTGTTTTTTAAAGGACTTCTAGCCCTCCCATGGGGTTACTGCAGCAGGAATTCATACCTGTGCTACAGCCCAGCATACAGACTGCTGACAGGTACCAAGTGGAAAAACCCCGCTCATAGTGTGCTGTGTTTTGTCAACATGTTTTACTGCCCATGGTTTTCAGCAATTTGTTACTCAATATTTATCTTTTTTTTCTCCATTTGTGCCTACATTGCCTGGCAAACCATGTTGTTCTATTATAACATTTATTTTTCTTTTTCCCATAAGTTGCCAGTATCTGTGTCCTTTCAATTTAATAATCACTGTTGAATTTAAACAAAAATGTAGAAATCCCCCAAAATGATACCAATGTTCAATCATGTATTAGCAAGAGTATAACCCTTTCTTTTCAAGAAACTGGTTACTGGATCCACTTGTAGCTACTTTTCTTCATTTAAGTTGTTCTGAATTCTGTTTTCTGTTTTGCAGCTGTTACATGACACACATCTTCAAAAGCGCTGCTGGCTTGCTCAGTAGCTGTAGGTTGCATATTCTCCTTTAGGTTGTAATTGACCATAGCACTTGGCTGCTAGCTATGTTTAAGACAGTGAAGATGGAAAACAGGGCTTATCCCATAACCTCTGGATATGCTGGAGTGTTTTCAGTGCAGTTTTGCTTCACTCAGCCTAGCTCATCAATGAATTGCCCAGTAGTCTGCAGGCTAGTCTCTTCTTTGCCTTTTCCATGTGTTACAGAGGTCTCTACTGTTTTGCAGAGAAGTCTCTTCTCAAATGCTGGACTTGCTGATTTAAGTGAAGGTGGGGTGGTATTGTTGGTGAGGGTAATTCCCAGACTTTTCCCTTTCTCGTTTCCAGCATCTCTGGATTGGCGTAGATGCCCTCACCCTTTATTTTTTTTTATTTCCTTTCTGTCTTTCAGTGTGCTTGCTGGGTTCGGTCCAGCTCTTCCCTTCTTACCCATGATTCAGGACTTGTCTCAACGTTAGCATTATGCTTTTCTCTCTAATTTAATTTATGCTGCTCCTTTAGTAGTGCTAGGGCTCTCATTTCAAGGTGTATCTTTTGCGTCCCTTCCCAGCTAGGGCTTGCAGGTAGATGTTACAAAGTCTAGATCTTACTTAACCAGTTCTGGACCAGTGCAAGTAAAGTGTAGTGCTTTAGTGCTGCAGAACATTGTTTTAAGGACAAGATTTAGGTATTGAGTGCTACAGGCCAGCATGAGGACAAAGAACTGTTCATAAGAACGGCCTTTAGCAGGGCAATAGCCCAAGAGTTTCCCCAGCCAGCATTGCTTTAGCTTGCTCAGTAGCTGGACCTTTGTTCTGTTTGAAAATAAGTCCTGAACTTCTGCTCAGAATAAATGTAATCCCTGCCTGGCGTCTAGCATCTCTACAAGAGCCGGCTTCTACTGACGCAGACTCACAGCCTGGCTTGATTTGGGCTTTGTGTTGGCCTGTGAAGTGTTCATTGCACCTTTCATTAGTCAAAGAGTTATCAGTGCCCACAGGATTATATAGCTCCTTCCTGCACTTTCCTACTGGTACAGGATGCCCTCTGCTCTTTATGGTGGCAGCCATCTGTCCCCTTCCTCCAGAGAAAGCAGGTTCATCTTTTCACTCTTCTTTCAACCCGAACCATTTATAGAAGTGATTATAACGAGGAAGTGGCCTGGGCAGCAAAGGTAGAGAGAAAAGAAAAATTCCTTTCCCCAAGCAAGGAGAATTCTGTACGTGCTGGGTTAAGCGAACAGTTCTTCCTGTTAGCCAGAACAGCAACTTTTTTTTTCCCCCCAACAGTCATAATCAAAGCAGTGAGAGCATAGAGTTTTGTGGAACTTGCAACTGTTGAGAGACTTGTAAGCTACTAAACACATGATTTTTAAAAAATAGCATAGCACAGGCTATTTGGCTCTCCTTATATAAACTTGGGTATGGACAGTAGATACATAGTAAGTGACATGCAGCACCTTTTAAATTACTGTAGTGCACCAAATAACCGTTCTTTGATTTTGTCTGTCTCTCTTTCCTTCATGACTTAAGGCATCATACAGTTACCCGGGGTATAACTAAAGGAGTGAAAGAAGATTTCCGCCTGGCCATGGAGCGCCAGGTCTCGCGCTGTGGGGAAAATCTCATGGTGGTCTTGCATAGGTTCTGCATTAATGAGAAAATACTGCTGCTTCAGACCCTTGCTTGAATGGACTGGACCATGATGCAGTGTCTCTTACGGAGAGAGGGGAAGGCTCTTAATTGTATGAACAGCAGCATGGCAGTGGAAATCACTTGTCCGGAGAGTCAAAGAAGTCCCCTTTGAGTTACAGGTTCTGCGATACACAAACACTACTCAGTGTTTGTTCACTGCTTAGTTTTCTTATGTGGGTAGATCAAACTTTATAAATAAAACTTTGTTTAAGAAGTCTTCTGTAATGTCCTATTTGTTTTGGGCTTTTTTCCATAGCATTATACTAAGGTGTGCGTCTTAGTTCTTTCCGTCTTTATACATACACAGAGAACATAGCAGGGTATTTCAGGCTTTTTATTAGCACTAGTTTGGAAATCACAGCATGAGTGAATTTCCTGAGTTTCCAAAAACTATTATCTTACATTGAATTGGTCTGCTATCTCTTCCTTTTTGGCTCAATTCTACCTGTATTGCTGGTTTTCAGATTCAGGGCCCTTACATAAACCCATTTATAAAGAGGATTGCTTTGATCGAACTTTGGCAATATCCAAGTGATTATACAAAGTCAATAGGAACTGGAGTGTAGCACGTGAAACTCGGACCTCATCCATGCTAGAGATATGTAACACAAAGGCCCAGAACATGCACAGACGGGCTGCTAAACCTGTAGCAGCAGCATGCTGATGAATAAGCCAATAGAAGAGATCTTTGTCAGCAGGCTTCAGCAGGATCCTAAACCTAAGGTTTTGATCCAAGACCAAATTAGAAGAACACAATGAAGAATGATCGGTTGAGGCACCACTTTCTGCAGCACACTGTAGCACACAAGTGCCCCTGAGCTTTCCCAGACAGTCACTGCACTGCCGACTCAAGTGCAGGGCTGAGGATGCTGCCAGTGCTCCCAAGTCAAAAAGATGGCCAAGGTAAATGTGTGCCAGTAGCCAGCGTGGTGCAGGCATGCAGTAGGTGCCAAGGGTATATACAAACCCCAGACCACATGAGTTAGGGGATGCCTTGTCAGATGCGACGACTGTTACCACACTCCCATTCTGATAACCCCTTGCAGTCACCACCCAGATCCCTTGCAGTTCCTTTTGCAAGCACCATCAGGCTGTCTTTAACTGCCCAACTATTGCAGTATGTTCAGTTTCTCTATATGAAGGAGGGAGATCAGTAAAATATTTACAAAATACAGAAAACAGGAAGAGAGCAACTGCAGCAGACTAGTAAGTTTTTGCTAAATAGGAAATTACTGTCCCTTAAGTCACATAAAAGTCTTGATGACAACTTCCATGGCACTGTAAACTTGAACTAGTATCCCTTTTTAGTAATAGAGCCTAGCATGAGTGGCAATATTTCAGGCTAATCCACTTTATGTGCTTGTCCCATCAGAATCTAGGCCTGCTACACCTTGACCACCTCTATCAGATTTTCCAGAATATCCTTCTCTTGTAAAGTAAATATGATATTATGACCCAAAGAGTTGTTGCAGTGAGGTTTTGAGTCAGATGCTCTGCGTGGGATTGACTGTCTTGCATCTTCCACTTAAAAGGGAAATAGTTTTCAAACACTTCGTGTCCAATGTAGACCAGGATTGAGTTCATTCCTGAAAGTAAGCACAGGTCATACCATCTGAAAGAGCAGGTAAGAGCTTGCTTCAGAGTAAGCAGGCAGAGGCATGCCAGGCTTATGAAACGGAGTGGCACCGAGACAACAACAGCTAATCACAACAGCTTATATTACTTGCCCCAAAGATGCTACACACAGGTGTTTTCAAATACAGTCTGAGGGGTTCTCTCCCCCAAAATGTTTATTGAAAAGAAATACAGACAACCTATATGCTAAATTGAAAATATAACCAAATCAATATCCTGCAATTTTATTGACAAGGAGAATAATCACAGTTATTGTCTTCAGGGTGGGCAAGGGCCAACCTATTTGGTCAGATCTATTGCCTTTACAAACAAATGCTGACTGCTCTTCAAAGCTCTGGGATTTCTGGTAGGAGATACGATACCATGCTGTCACCCTACCCATCTTCCTGTCCAGACACCAGACACCAAAGCTGCTGAAAGGTTCCCTCTGCTGTGGGTTTGCATTCTGTACTCAGATGTTTGTCAAGAGCCCAGTGTGGTTAAAACCACAGTGGGATGCTTTGGGAGACAGGCTTATCTAAAAACACAGAGACAGAACCTACACAGCTGCCCAGGGGACTTCGTCTTCCACATCTTCAGAAGTGGTATTACTCTGCTGACAGGCCTTTGAGTTTCCCATTAGGTTACCCAAGTCTCAGCAGTCCTTTCCAAAACCAACTACGAACCAGCTGTGGTATTTTGCTTGCTACTAGGCAGCTGTTCCCTGGGACCTTAACTCGAGACCAAACTGAGAATGGTCATTTGGCAATAGCAGCTTCCAGCCCTCATTTAAGGACTTGAAAGTCCCTCTCTCCTAAACATCTGGTCCCAAGTGTCCCAGTTCTACGCAAAGATTCAACTCGAGTTAATTATTCTGGCGTCCTTCAGGTTACCTCATTCTAAATCCCAACTCTATTTAAAGACGAGGGAAGCGCAGAAAACATAAAAGGATAGTATCAGTGCAGAAAGAATTGGAAGGAATACGTTTCCAGCCGTGATTTTACTGACCTGGGTAGAAAAATGGAGCACCCGACCACAGTCTCTTGACATCCACAAGGTAATATATCAGCAATAAGAGGATGAAGGCAAAGCAGCTCATGGTTGTCACATACGATATTGACCTACACACATTTTCAGTAGAAAGATTATTTAGAGAACTATGTGATACAGATCTCAATATAAGAAAAGTAAAACATTCTCCAAGGTAAAATAGTACCTTAACAAAATCATACTAAAAGTCGTATCTCTTTGCTTACCATAAGTTCTTGTTTATGGGAATAAACCCTTCTTCTTTAGAACATTTTGTCAAGATAGCAGAAATAACTCCCTGAAATAGAAAGTTGCTAAAGTTTATATAACCACTGCAACATGTTTCAGAAAAACTAAGTTTGCGTTGCATAAAAATACATCTATTAAAAAGCTACATAACTATCTGACTTACCATTACTATGCTCCATATGAAGAACCGACTCATAATTTGTTTGTGCTGGTCTTTGTAGAACAAGATAATTTTTCCTGCCTAATACAAAAGGAATACAAAAAATGAATTAATGCCCATAAATGTAACTACACTTCAAGAGCCAGATATATTTGCCACCGGCTACCTGTGCTAAGACGGAGAACACAAATAGGATTTATATCAGCTAAGTGGCCGAAAGGCTCAGAATGGGAACTTTTTGCAAAGAATGGACACAGATGGGGAAAATAAGTAAATGCAACCCACTCAGCAACAGAGCTGCACCTTTTCTCCCTTCCCTACTACGTTAACACTGAAGAAGGGGACGAGCAACTTTGCTAGGTTAACGCAATGTGACTTGAGCTCCATGTCCCTCAGCAAGGATTGCACGAAGGAACAATGCCACATTCACTCCCCAGCAAGCCCCAACAGCTTCTCCACAGTGCCACGTCTCACCCTGGCCTGCTCGGAGCACACGCTCCTTTTCACGCACACTAAGAAATGTGTCCCGATGACTCATTCCTCAGTGTCACACTTCTGTTCCAAGCTCTGCCCCGCAGAGATTCCCGATCAATTTTTACCCAGTGCTACATGCAGTAACATTCCTTTCCCAGCACAGGAGTTTCAGTTTGGTTAACGGCTGCTGCACAGACAGAAAAGCCAGCAATGACCAACTAGAACTGCATCAAAAACCAACATGATATCCTATTTTAAACACAGTGGTGAGCTGTGAGCTTTTGATGTTGGTGACACTAATGTGAACCCCTGCCTCCCTCGTGTCTGGAAAGGTGAGCACACCCATAGCACCTATGAAAGATGGCTAACACTGCATGTCAAGCAGAAAATTAGCAACGGGGAACATGTACAGCTGTGACCTTTAAAACCGTATGTTTAAAATGAAGCTGTGAAGTCTATGCGTCTCTTGGCCCTATTTTCCAACATGCAGAGCCAGCCTACTCCCAGCATAAGCCCAACCTTAAAACAAGCAAAGGAAGTTTCCGGGTGGATATTTTGCAAACTTCTTGTGTCCATCCCTTACAAAAACTGAGAAAAAGTCTTGGTTTATCTAATGCAAGCTACTGCCAGGTTAGATTCCACTTCTCTGACACTCACCTCAGGCTAAGTCAGCCTGAAAGCATTGCTCTGGAAAAGGTTTTATTAGAACCAGTCTCAGCCTTAAAGAAACTAAGTTGCCTCCCCACTTCCAAGATTCCTTTAAATCTTCCCATTATAGCACACAGCCAGAAAGTAGAGAGGTACCTGCAGTCCCAGAAATGCCATAAAAATGGTATTTATGGTCCCCAGAATCCCTTCAGGATCATATGGCATCGTTGTTTGGTAAATCACCTTACAGAGAAAACAGTTGTTACAGGGCACCTGAGCAACCAATCTCCTTTCTCCTCCATCCCCCTGCATGTATCATTCCCAAGCCCCTCCTGACAGCTATGTTCAGTGCTCTTCATACTGCAAACCAAAAGCTACTTACACTTGAAGAGGGATGCTGATATATATGCTTTTCTCCAAGAAGCAAACGATCAATGTAACCAGCCGCTCCTCCAGTGCAGTTGGGATAGTTTCCAAAGTCTCCAATGCCCCCAGGACCAAGATAGCCCCTAGGACAGAAGCAAACAGGTTATGGCACAAAGTTTTGGTACTCTCCACCTGAATAGTAGCCGGTCCACTGGCCCAGCACAGTAAATGCTCGATGTTTTCCCTGGCCAGAGGCACACAGTGAAACACAGGTCCTACATGACAGCTGGCTGGTAGCCACCCTGTTTTGATCATCGCAATGCCATGAGCAGCTGGGTCATGAGGGGACAGGCAGTATCGGGAGCCTAAAGCAACGCCTCAGTTCAGCCCTGGCTACCCAGCCAGCTGCTCCACCTGCTCTGCAGGTGCTGTCCCTTTAAAGGGGCAAAGATAGGGACAGGGATGACATTGCGATGATCATATATCACTGCACACAGACCTCAGGGAGATTTTAATCCTCTTCTTCAGACAGAAAGGAACAACAATGTCACCTTTATAACACCAGGTACTTTAGCATCAAAGTAAAGAAAGTTTCTTCACATGATGAATGCTTCCCTTAACCCCGCCAGCCTAAAAGCTCTCCTCTTCATTCCTTCCCTATAGCTAATAAAATGTATGTTCTACTCAGTAGAAGAAAAACAATCATCTGGTGCCCCACAGAAAGCAGTCTGAGTGCACAGTCTTACCTGGGACAACCTGGCACTGGTAACAAAAAGGTCAAGCAGAGCCAAATCACTTCTAACATCAGAATGAGAATCCACTGTGGCCAGTAGGGGAGAATATCCTGCAGAGCAGGACATGGCATCTCCTGCATGAGATGGAGGGAGGTGGGTATTAGCTGGCAAGTAAAAACCATGCCCTTGGGGACATCCTGTACTTCCTGGCAGGCAGTCCCCCAGATACAAGAGGGAGCTGTTGTCATTACAAAACTGCGTTCTACCAATAGACCTTTCATCTTCATGAACAATTTCCAGACACTTAGTTACTTGGGGGAGGGGGAGAAACAAAACAAAACAAAAGCCCACAATGTTTTTTAGCTTGGAAAATGTCAAAAGGAATTTTGATTCATGAGTAGAACAAAAGCCTTTTGGGAAAACAGACTCCAGAAAGGCCAAAAAGCAGTATTACTTTCCCCTGCTGTGAAAAAACACTGCCAAAATTAACCGGACAAAACACAGGCCACAGGACTCAGCATAGAGATGCCTGTCCCTTGGGTCCCTTGGCGGTGGAAAGTCATCAAAAGTGCCTGGGAATGCCTGCTTCTAAGCACCATCTGAATGGATCGGTGAAATCCTAAAATACAGCAAAGCTAGATGTGAAAAAATGCAGACTGGGACGCTGAAGGGTGCATGTTCCCCAAAATTTTTGCCAGGTCACACTGCACTACACATGAGGTAAGATGCTACATGTTTTCTCATCATTTCTCATGTGTTCTTTGTGCCCAAACAAGAGCAAAAGCTCCCAAACCCTACTCCAGTATCACTTGTCATCTCCCCACATAACTCACCAAGGTCCCACTCTCAGTCCCAGCTCTTGTAAATAGGAGTTCGAGAGCAGCAACCACCAGGTACGTGAATCCCAGCCTCTGGAGCACCCCAGGAATACGCAGATTATCCCAGGACACTGAAAAACGTGCAAGCAATGTGGAAGAGGAGCAAACATGGGCTCTTTTGTAAATATGAAAGCTACCCTTCTCCAGGGAGAGCTGAGACCCACTGCACTTGCAGGTACAAGGGACACCTACACTCTGCCACCTCACTTTCTGTAAATCATAACCCCGGGAAAGTCACCGCTAAGCTGATAAACAGTGGTTGGCACAGGGGTGCAGGTACAAGGGACACCTACACTCTGCCACCTCACTTTCTGTAAATCATAACTCCGGGAAAGTCACCGCTAAGCTGATAAACAGTGGTCGGCACAGGGGTCAAACAGAGAATTGCATCAGTGCAGAACTGAACAGCACTCTACAGGATACCATCAAACTGCCCCCATGCGACCGGTCGGTACAGCAAGGTTGACACTGTTTTCTCAACAGCCCAGCCAAGGAGGCAGGAATGACAGTTGCAGAAATACAAGGAAGAGAGCAAGTTCCACTCACATGGTCCAAGGCAGTAATTGGGATTCACAACTATGATTCCCAGCAGGATTAGCAGAAAACTCCTCCAGAGGATCTTCCCAAGCACCTTCCGCTTGGAACTTCCCCATCTCAGCATGGAGCTCAGTGACAGCGATATCGATGTCCCCATAATGAACACAAACCTGGAGAACAGAGCGGATGGGAAATGGAGCTGACAGATGTCTCATCACACATGTGCGTGACAGCAAACACTAAAGCTAACAGAGTAGCCTGCATTGGCCCAACAGAAATGCATCCATTGAGTGAAATTGGACAACTTTATTTCCTCTGATTGCTAGGAATTCCCAGACAACTGAGCTTGCACTATGGGACCTTTCCACCTCTTTCCGTGGTCAGTTGAGGCAATAAAGTTCAGGGAAGTAATTGCATTCTTGCAATTGGATTTCTGCAGCAATACATATGCCACCAAAAAATTCCACTACCCAAAATTAAATTACCATCTTCAGAGCAGTAAAACACAAGCTGCAAATCTATGATTCAAATTCAGAACTGACCCACTCCTCCCCTCTAGATTAGGTTCACAGTCAAAGTCCAGCTCCCATCTCCAAGAGTAACCACAACCGGTCTGTATTTTAGAGAAGCATGCTAGGGGCAGATGGGATAATTGCTTCCCCATAAGACCATTCTCTGGTTGTATAGAGATTAGCTTAATCCAAAATTCCCTTGGCTATTTTATCTCTGGATACACATCAGTCCAGCTTTGAATCTTGCCAGATTGACCGCCTTCAGCACAGTAGCATGGCAATGAGCTCCCCAGGGATACTGCACTTCCACTGGCAGGGAATCCTGCCGCCCGGGCGGTCGACCCCTGCGCCCCCCGCTGACATTGTGTGGGGGGAGGAAGGAGGATGCGGGGCAGCCAAAAGCACTTAGTTCTTCTACTGGTTCATAAGAATGATGCTGTTATCTGGAGGGGCAGATTCCTATCAACCGTTTAACACAAAGTCTCCCCTCCAAATACATTTCCACATGGAGGCTAGGTGCACACAATGTTCTCCCTGCAACCCTTAACATAAAGAATCACTTGACACAAGAACTATTCCTCAGGAAGACTTACCATGGAAACACCAGATCTGCCACTGTTAATCCTACAGAGAAATACGAAGGAACACGTTATTTACCTCAAACCCTCCCTACATTTTAACAACATTACTGTTGAGTTTCCAGAGGAATTGCAGGCTGCTTGCCATTATTTGATGCCCCAAAATCTAAAACATGTTATAAACAAAACTTACAAAGAGCTAATCATCTTGCTTCACTGCTTTTACCATTCTTCAAAAATAGGGTCAGAACTGATTGCTGTGTCTTGGGAAAGATTTCAGGGATTGGATCCTTGCTATTCTCCACTAGGGCAGCATGATGCCCGACCCCTTCCCCATCAGCTTGCCAATCAAGGCATTATGTTCGTACAGCATTGAGCACCATCAGCTTGACTGTGGTCATTAAACAACACAGAAAAGTTAAAGATATGAACCTGTGTCAAAAATGAAAAGGTTACACACAGACTGTGATCTGAAACCATCCCGTCACTGTGTGACAAGCAGGACTATACACTGCTTTGCCCATATACCTAACAGGCCAGATACCCTGCTGAGGCAAACTGGCACAGCGTCCCAGCCTTCAGCTGAGCAACAGATAGCTGCAGCAGCTGCAATGCTAACCATATCTAGATACTGCTGCAGTTAAAACCCAGATTAACTGTCTCAATTGTACTTTACCGTTCCAACTCTCATGTTTGAAGAACCAGTATTTTCCTCCTCCATAGTTAACAAACACCATAATTATAAGAGAGAGCCTAGAAAGACAACAAAAAAACCACACACAAAGTATCACATGTCGATGAAATACATATGTATGAACACACAGTTAATGTTTACCCCCATTAAAACATTTCTAACTGTGAGATCTGGTTTATTTTATTTTTGAAGCAAGATTATGTACAAGGTTTCCAGCGCTGCCAACCAGGAAGCAGCGTTTCAAAGATCATGGGTGGCGGTGAACCAAAGTAAGCTCCTTCACATAGCGTTTTCGCACTGAACATATGTTGTTCTTTTCCACCCTCTGCCACAACGTTAATGTTTCCTCAAACTAGATCAACTGCAAAGCGTTTCGGAAAATCCAATAATTAAAACCTTGATTATCTTCCAAGTAAAACAGACCCCCTTGAACCATCCATCTGCTATATATTTCCATACACTGTCAAACCGCCATTAGAAAAATCTCATTCCCCTTGGAGGAGCTGCTTTTGAGCAAGGTCTTATGCTCACCCTCGGAACGTGTCCAGGGAACGCAGCCGCTGCCGAGAGGCTGTGCTCCACAAACGCGGGGTGGGATCACCGCTAACGGAGTCTGTTGTGTTCGGGGACCCGAGCTCCTTTGGGAACAAACCAGACACACAAAGGGCAAGTCAGCAGCTGCATCAGCTGCCCAAGGAAAAGAGGTCAGCAAACTGCAAACTTTCACATACTGTGTTTGTCTTTGTTCTCCCCATCTTCCTCTTCCTTTTGTTTCCCCACTTGTTACTTCTAGCCCCTTCATGGCTCCACCATACTGCAATAATATTTGCAGATGCTCCACACTCCACCTTTGACCAGGGTGGAAACAACAATGCAGTGAAAAGAGCCTGTGTTTGAGACTCATGAGAGTTGGGTCCAGTCCAAATCAGCCACAGACTTGCCGTCACTGTGAGTGCTGCTTTACAACAAAGCTGAGCAGATCCAGCTGCTGACTCTCAAACAGGATCCATCCCATCCCATCAGCACTTCTCTGACACCACAGAGAGACTGTTTAGTGAGCTAAACCAGCACAAAATGAATCCTTTTCAATGCAGGAGTAGCTTACTTCCCATTGAGTTCCCTAAATCACTGATCAGCCCCAGTGACAGCATAAAGAAGCAGACATCGCTGTAACACAGCTATGGAGATGAACAACTGCAAGAATTGCTGCAGAGCTCTGCTCCCAAGTCTTTTGATTCTAGACAGGTTTGGACCCCCTAGATGTGAAGCCCAGACTGTGATGATCTATCTATATTCTAGTACAAAACATGGCTCACACAGAAACACCAGCTCTAGGGCTGCCAGAGAAATCTTGACTTAAGTGTAGATCCTGCTAAAATTCCTACTGTGCTGGAAGCAGACATGAAAGCTGGCATTTCTTCCCTTCCCTTACATTGTCTATGTCAGAAGAGGACAGTATTTTCACTGACACATTTGCTTCAACGGAACTAAAAACGGCACAGAGCCGTATGTTCAAGACTTGCAAGAGCTCTACTGGGAATCCACTAAACTTGCGTGGAAACCCAGTCTAGCACTTTCCATTGACATAAAATTGCCTGTCTGACATCAATACAAGATTTGCCAAGGGGAACATGCACAAAGGGAAGATGATTAGTAATAAACAAGTCCCCAGATGTCCAGATAGTGTGTGTTCCTCAGAGATGAAAACACTACAGAATGCAAATTAAAGATACGGTGGTCACTCACAGAATTAATCAGACGATCAGTTTCTCTGGGGTTCAGTTTCTTGTAAACCCAGTTTCTGACTGGATCAATTCTGAAAATTAGTAACAGTTTAAAACACAAAACAAAACAAGAAGTACTTTATGACAACTTCATCTTAATATCAACTATTTAGCAGCATAAATCAAAAGTTGGGACAGTCCCTATTTCTGTTTTCCCAGCTCACATATGTAATATTGAGATTCAGCCAGTACCTGGGACCTCAGTGAAGTCCAGCTATGTACTTACACTGCCACAAGCTCAGGTTCAGGGGCTTTATTCTCAAGTTGTTTATAGGCACGGATGATTCACGTCATTCAGTACACGGGATGGAAGGCTGCATATGCTACACACGCTTAGGTCCCACTGACTTGTATTGCCAATTCAGGGCTAGAGCCAGGAACAAGTCACGGGAGGGTAAGGCAGGGTGTGTGTGAGCTTACAGTGGACGTCACCTGCTCTGCAGTAACCGCTCTACACACAAGCTAACAAGGCTGCAAGATGTCCCTCAAGGGAAATCGTATCACTCTGTATTTATTACCATATGGACAGCTACCACAGCTTAACTTGTACGTGGCAACCTGATAACAGGATGTGATCTGCAAGCAGGGCCACAGTGGGACTCTGAAGCACTACCACACTATGCCGCATGTTTTTAAACTGGTGGCCCCACTTCATGTGTGAGGAGGTATTACAATACTGTTCACTTACTTCATAAAAAGGCGCCCGACAATCAGGATAGCAAGGATCCCCATGTAAACCAGGAAAGCAAAGAGAATAGCTACATGAAAGAGGAAGAACACAACTCTGTAAATGATCTAACAAAAACATTCAGCAGCCTGGGCTTGTCCAAGTGTGACACAAACATGACAAAAAGCCCAACCCACCAATCATCACACCACCTTCTCCATGCAATACATATCCCCAGCCTGAGTCCCAGAGAAAAAAAAAAAACAGAACACAACCCCAAAACAACCCAAAACAAAAGCAAGCTAGTTTCAAAGTGCAGCTCAGTGACTGCACATCTCGGCATAAAAAAGGCAAAATAAAACTGCACTGCATCACAAGGCAATGGTGAGAAAAGAGTCGATGTGCTATACGTTCTGAAGAAGAAACTAGAGATTTAGAAACAGTCTCAACATGAAGAAGACAGGGGAGAGGGTAATACACCAAGTTTGCAAGCATGGAGAATTTTTCTTTACAGCTGGAAAACTGGAAGGACTGAGGAATAACCTAATGTAAAGGAAAAGAATGGAAGAGATGTAGACGAGAGTTTGAAACAGCCCTGGAAAAGAGATGAACAAAAAAGCAAGAGCTGAGGTTTAAAATTAAAAGCGCAACAACAAACAAAAATCCAAACGCTGTATGAATTGTTTTTTTCGTTGTGAGAGAAGCAAGATAGAGGGAAGAAGAGGGACGATTCTGTGTACATACGTAAAACATGCAGGGAAACAGGAACTAACTACAAAAATAGCTCCCTCCAGACACATACCCACTGACTTTTCTGGGCTAATCCCTGCTGCAAATAGGTTGTGGTCATACAGTATATCATGTGAAGAGGCCTGATCTTGGTCAGGGCCTCAAGACGGGTGTATAAAACATAAGGAGGTAAGATGCTGAGGGAGAAGAGGAGGAAGCCCATGACACATCTTCAGCACAGCACAAGTGGCTGCACAGGCTTTTTAGGAAGTTGGTTCTGCTGGGAGACATGCAAGTTGTAGAATGAAAGGGGAAAACAGAGCATTACATACGGAGGTAGCTGTTGATAGGGCCTTCATTGATGACTAGGTCACAAGAAACAGTTTTGGTGCTTGTACTTAGGGTCTTTACCACAAGGGAATAATTGCCAAACTCTCCAAAATGATACTGAATCCTGCAAAGGATAAAGGAAACGAAACTTGCTGAGCCATCACTGCTACGTGCAGGTACCACAGCAGCATTTGGGGGGCTGTAAGCCTGAATGCTTGTAGGAAAGGCAAGCTGAAAACTTGGCCTAACAGCGTGATCTAGCAAGGAGCTTCCTGGCTCTGCCTTTGCCAAGCATTACCCTCCCCTAGCTCAACATAGATGCATTACCACACATGTGCTGCCTACTACATCACCTGTCTTCTTGAACTACAGCCTCTCTGCAAGACACACCAGGCACTTGCACATGCTGGCTCAACGCATACCATTTCAGCTCCTGCTTGCACCTAAATCCTTTCAGCACAATTACAATGTACGCCACAGTTACAGCAGCGGGGGAAGGACTGAACTCTAGGTCTAAACAGTCAGGAAAAAGGAGGTAATAAATAGGCACACAGCTTTAAGAAAAAAAACCCAAATATAGGATGGAGCTATCCAGGTGTTCTCTGGGGCTGGGCCACATACTTGCAGAGCTCTCTGTCACCCACAGAGCCATTGAGCAAAAGGGTGAGTGGATGCTGGGTATCAACCATTACCGCCGCCGTGCCTGGTTTTCTCAGGCTCCCGTTGCTGGGTGGGACGAACACCAGGAACTCATACAAGCACTGTGGAAGAAGAGAGGGAAGGGAGCTCATTAGTGCCAAAGGAGAAAGGGGGTCCTGCTTCGCATAGCGGCAAAGGAAAAGACAAGGGAAGATGCCCAGGGGCTGGGAGCAGCTCCCGCTGCGGGGCTTCCCGGCGTGCCACTCGAAGGTAAAACCAAAGCGAAGCAATCTTAACAAAGCCATGGGGAGACGCCAGAAAAGCCAAGCTGCCCCGCCGAGGGCCGGCGCAGA
>NW_008794665.1:9788260-9788522 GCF_000699145.1 Aptenodytes forsteri | reverse complement strand
GGGCCGGGGGGCCGGGAATCGCCGTCGGTCCTCCCACTCCCCCGGCTGTCCGCGGTCCCGCGGTCAAACGTCCCTGCCCGGGGTGGCCGGCAGCCCGTGTTTAGAAATTTAGAAAACCAGGGGGATGAACAGCGAGCGTCGAGCTTGAAACCGCTTTTAACATATACCGGGGCCACGCGTGGCCTTTCTCGTAGGCTGCAGGCTCAGGACTGTGGTGTCTGCGAGGCGATTGTGTAGCCTGCAATGAAAAAGCCCCACAGCC
>NW_008794665.1:9779297-9788246 GCF_000699145.1 Aptenodytes forsteri | reverse complement strand
ACTCCCCCGGCTGCTGTGTTTTCCGCGGTCAAACGTCCCTGCCCGGGGTGGCCGGCAGCCCGGGCCCTCCTGTTTAGAAAACCAGGGGGATGAACAGCGAGCGTCGAGCTTGAAACCGCTTTTAACATATACCGGGGCCACGCGTGGCCTTTCTCGTAGGCTGCAGGCTCAGGACTGTGGTGTCTGCGAGGCGATTGTGTAGCCTGCAATGAAAAAGCCCCACAGACGTTCATCCCCGGGCTGGGAAGAGTGTCCTGCTTAGCCTCCGTCTTTCACGGAGAATGCAGAAGGCACGGCCATGGAAAAGAAACCACACTTCGTTAGGAGGGAGTTTCCTCCCAGGGAGGTGTCATCTGTCTCGTTGGCATTACTGTTCGCGGCCATCCTGCTCCTTAATGCCCTTCTCTACCTGTACGTCAACAAATTTTACATCTCTTCGGGACGCGCCGAAACAGACCCCGGCCTCTGCCCTTTCGGGTACTTCAAATTGGGAGCAGTGAAGAATTGTTCCCCGTGGCTCTCTTGCGAAGCCATAAATAGGGAAGTCAGGAAACTCAAGTGTGTTGGTGAAGGTGCTGTGAAAAAGGTGAGTTTGGTTTTCCTTTCTTCTCTCCTGTGGATAAAGAGCTTTCACTGTTTGCTGGCTAATTAATGCCCATACTGCTTTATAATTATCCTTGCAGCAGCTAATTACTGTAGACATCCAGGGGCATATGGCCACTGATAAGGTGCACAGAACAGGTAGGAGAGCATGACCAGAGCCCTGGGCCACCTCTCTGACACTGAACGACATCCAGCTACACAAGAAAAATCACAGAGATCGGTGAAGCGCTTGTGGAGCGTGGTACAATCATGGCAGAGTAAGCCTGGCTGGTTGGGTGGTATGAAATAATTTAATTCATCTGCATTGCCCATTCCAAAGAAAACTTAGGAAATTGTGATGTAGTTACAATGTCGGTAAGGGCTTGCTGTGACAGGTACATGGCCCTACCTAAAGGCTTGACTGTGCCTGGTGACTGTAATTTGCAGTTGTGACTAAGTCACTCGGAGGTCAGCGGCAGCTGGTAGCAGTCAGTGGAAGAAGGCTCTCCACGTGTCTTATGTGTCTCTTGTGTTCTCAGGTCTTCCTTTCCGAGTGGAAGGAAAACAAAGTGGTCCTTTCACAGCTCACCAACTCAGAGCTGAAGGAGGACTTTCTCCACGGACTGAAGATGCTGAAAGCACTTCAAAGCAAGCATGTTGTCCGGCTGCTTGGCTACTGTGTGCAGCAGTTCACAATCCTTACCGAGTACCATCCTCTAGGCTCCCTGAGGGGCCTGAATGAAACTCTGCACATCCCCAAGTACAAGGGCATGAACACCTGGCATCGCAGGTTGATGCTTGCTATAGACTATGTGAGCATCATTCGGTACCTGCACAGCAGCCCTCTGGGCACCTTAGTGATGTGCGACTCGAATGACCTGGACAAGGTCCTCTCTCAGTATCTCCTAACAAGTGACTTTCACATCCTGGTGAATGATTTGGACGCTTTGCCTCTTGTGAACAGGAGTGCCGGCAGGCTGGTGAAGTGTGGTCATCGGGAGCTCCGGGGCGAGTTTGTAGCTCCTGAGCAGCGTTGGCCCTATGGAGAAGAGGTGCCATTCGAGGATGACCTCATGCCTCCCTATGACGAGAAAACAGACATCTGGAAAATCCCGGATGTCTCCAATTTTTTCTTGGGCCATGTTGAAGGAAGTGACATTGTGCGACTGCATTTGTTTGACATCCATGCAGCATGTAAGAAGAAGGACCCGGCTGAAAGGCCTTCTGCCCAAGAGGTCTTAGACACCTACAGGAAAGTTTTAACTCTGCTTATTCGGGAGGCGGCCATGCCTGGTACTAGGGAAATGTTATAGTGAATCGTGAGACAAACAACATACTGAAGTTGATGTCCTTCCTATTTATTTAGCTTGCCTGAAGGGCAAAATCTCTGTCCCCAAAACTGAGAAGATAAGAACAACTGAATTTGTACCTTTTGATTTAAAAAAAAATAAATCCACCCAATGCTGGAAGCTGTGCAAGCTTCCCATTGGCATGTTTAATCTATCGTTAGAAGAGGAGGAGGGAAAAAAATTAAATTGTGTGGGTGCGGGGGGAAATTTGTTCCTCAAGAAATAATAAATTTTCTTTTGCAACATTTACACAAAAACTGTCTTAAAAAAATTTACAGAAGAAGAGTTAAAAAAAAATACTGGCCCACTTAAACTGGTTGGCAGAGGACTGGAGAGCAGAGACCATGGCATGTGCCCCACAAGCTTTGTGCTGATTCCTGTGGCTTTGGCCATGTCTTACCTACAAAGCCCTCACCCACTTCCCCTTGGAGTAAAAGCAGTGGGTGAACCCCGATGCCAGAGCCCCCAACGGCAGTCTCTCCCTGCTGGATGGGGAATAGGTTGTTTTTGGAGCTGTACGGCCATTGCTCTGTGGGCCCCGTATCCCACACCAGCAAGCATGTGGCCATTTTGTAAGCAAGCAGGTGATGCAGATCCTGAAGAGACTGCTTGCAGACACGTGCTCTTGGTTTTCAAGCCTTTGCCCCGTAGTGTTCTCAGATGGGCTCTTTGGAGATGAAGCTGTAAAACAGGAGTCTCTTGCTCTTTTTTAATCCACAGATATCCTGAGCACTTTGGAAGAGAGCTGAAGCGTATCTTTTTTTCATTCACTTATCCTTGCTGAGTGTCATCATGACTCCATGGAAGGGGGGAGAACAAGGAACTGAAGGAGAATGTGAATTCCACAGCAATAAGCGTTAAACAAGAGCTTTGGAAAATAAAAGCCGTATAGTCACAGCATACAACTCTGTTAGGTCTGAATACAAAGCCCGCTAAGCATAAAGAAAGGCTGCTTTTTTGTTCAGCATGTTTAGGAGAAAGCTTTTGGTACCTACATGGGTGTTACAGCGTTGTACCAACAGGAAAGGAAGAATAATGATGCCTTAATCCCGCAGTAGGCTCTGTTTGGTGGGACTGGGATGTACTTGTTCTCTTGGTGAAAAAACAGGAATAGTATGAATGAGACACATGGGCTCTACCATTACGCACCTGAGGACTTTCTGCTCTGCGGACTAGGTCTTTGAAAGACCTAAGGGCCTGAGACAACATTCACGTTTTGACCTGAGAGGTGATTTGTAAGCAGAGAAGTACATGGTCCTTTCTGCTGAAGAGATTGATTCTGTTCTTTGCTGTGCTGATATTCCTCTTCACCTAAACAAGCCGTGTTACCACTGCAGTGAGAACATGCAGTCAGTTTGTATACATAATGTTGAAACACGTGTGTTCTATTGCTACCAAAATTTTATTATAAATGGGAAAACTTTCCTGTGAATTACTAAATTCATACCTGATTTCATACAATGCCAGTAGGAGCTGGCATTTAAAGACTCCTCATTATGGCTTTCCTTTCCTTCTGGGCAGTCTGTTTTCTTAAATTAGCAGATTTTTGCCATTTTTCACTTGTGCAGTCCTTCCTGGCAGCTTTCCTGCTCAGGTTCTCAGGAAGCAAAGCTCCTCAGGGTCTCCAAAAGAGAACAATGATTTTTGGATGTTTGGTGTTTGTTTTGGACTTTGACTCAAAACATTTTAAAGAAGCCTGGGGAAAAAGAATGCTCTCTCTGTTGTAATTGTATCATCCAGCCCATGAACTCTTGAGTCATTATTATTAGGGTTAGAGTTCTACAGTTCCAGCATGAATCCAGGATGTGCAACAGTTGGAAGAGCATCCTGTTACAGCTCCTCAAAGCCAGGGATCAAGCTTTGAAGGGCCAGGAGTCAAACCTTTTGCATGTGTCCCCAGCAATAACTTGTTACCTCTTGTTAGCCATCATGTATACTTGAAAGAAAAATTAGCATCTGATGGCTGTGAAGTAAACATACCATGCATTTTTTATGAGAGTAGCAAGGACAGACAAGAAGAACCTGCCAAGCCTCTTATGCTGGTCTCTCTTGGTTAAGACAAGCTTCTGCTTGGATTCTTGCTCTGTTGTGTACTGTTGCACCTTGCAAACAGCCATATTAATTTCACAGAGCAAAAAACAAATGAGGACAAATTCTGGTTCTGAGTAATTATCTTGCTGTGGACATGTCTCTGTTCCTGGATGAAATAGTTACAATTTTTTTTAAGAAAAGGTGTTTCCCTAAATATTCACCCTGAGCACAGTCCTCTGCATGTCTCTTCCCCATTCCCACTCCTTCAGCTTGTGTGTTGTCCAGCATTGTATTTCAGCAGGAATAAATTACATTTGTTCTGAATACAGCATTATGGAGCTTCGAAGTTTCTTTTTTGGGATGTTGTTTCTGTCTATGAGGAAACACTAGATGGCAGCATGAAGGTCAGCTTAGCCTTAGTTATTAGCAGTTGCAGTCTCTCATGCCCAAACATAGCCAGAATCTGGCCTTGGAGCCAGTATTTTGCTAGCAAACTTCCATAAACCCCTAAAAGATCTCATTGTGTTTGCATTAGCGAGTCTGTAGTAACAAGACAGATAGATATAAGGGCTGTCAGAAGAGCTACACATGACAGTTGAAGGGGCTACCTCCCCTTTAACTTGCTCATGGTATTTGTGTACTTTACCGTCCCTTTTAATCTCAACCTGGTGCAACCTCAACCAAGTTGGAATGCCACCTCCTTCCAGTCTTTCAGTAAAATCAGAGGAGTTTGCGCCCTTTCCATCTTTCTGTTCTTTCCCACTAACCCTTTCCACAGTCTCAAGATTGCATGAATCCTGTCCTTCCCACATTTTCAGCTTCTTTTCCCTTAACGGGAAGAGGCAAGGCCTCATGGAGACGGAAAAAGAGGCAGGACAGCCCTACATGCAGTTGCCTCCACTCTTTCCAATTCTCTCTGCTGGCCATTCCAGTTTTCACCACCAATGACAGCCTTGGATAAACATTCGCGGGCTTTGCTGCCTCAGTACAAGCAGCTCTGATATGTCTGGTGGAAAACATCAAACGATGAAGAGCAGGAAGAGGCCTGTTCACAGCTGGAAGCCTGCAAGCCCCTCTCTCCTCATCCACTCCCCAGCCAGCTCTAGGCCAGTGGACATGACCTCCCATGCCAAGACCACTGCCACAGCTCTGCCTAACCTCAACAATAGCTGCTGGTTCTCATCTCAAGGTCAAATCAAGGGCCCCGCATTCCCTGTCCTTTCCCACAAAAGATGCTTCTCCTGGGGTGGTTATTGCCAGGTTTCCTATTGTATCCCTGTTCCTCCATCCCAAAAGTCCAGCCAAAGAAGCTGCACAAAGACGCAGGCCACACAAGGAGAAGGACTGCTACTGGTGCTCATCTCCTGCAGAAAAAAAGGAGGTTCCCCAAACCACCTTGGTCAGTGTCAAGGCAGATAAGGTCCCCGTGGGCACAGGGCTTTTTTTTGCTGCCATCACCAAGATGAATGCCTTCGGTCTGGCCCCTTGCCCAGGGACAGGACAACCCTTTTGCTGAGGTCAGTGATCTGCACCACCTTGCCCTTCCCTTTTGGGCAATGCCTCCTCTGCCATCCCTGCAGCAGTCCCACAGCACATCCTGCCCACCCCATCTGACCAGCTAGACAAAGAACCAAAGCAGAGACCGTCTCCCAGACTCAAGAAATAGCACCTGGTTCCCAGACTGAACCCCCCTGGGACACTGCTGTGCCAGCAGCGGAGGAGACAGGGAGACCTAGGACATGCCATCTGAGCCTGCTGACAGTCTGGCTGCAGGTGCCAGCTGTGTCAGGGCACCTGGACCCACTACTGGTATGGTATGCTCTACCCTTGGCCCGATGCTGTTGCCAAAACAAATTCCCAGTGGATTTCCCAATAAAGTTTAGCCCTTACCAGGTAGGTTTGTACCACAGGATACAGAATGGAAACAGTCTGTCTCAGAGCAGAGTCACAGATTCAGTTCAAACCCACTGCTCCTTTCTTTTTCTCCTCAGAGTCATCCAAAGAGTAGCACTGTCAAGGTTATGCTGTTTTCCTTTCCAAACTGCCTGCGGGCTGCAGGTTTCTAGGTGGCTCAAGTCTGATGTAGCGTGTTTCCCTTTGCGTACCATGGTTTTCAGACTACACCCTAAAAGCACTTCTATAACACTAAATCTATAACTATATAAAATGAGTTGCCTTTATGGCAACTCATCTGTATGTTCGACACCATCAGGTGTAAAAAGTATTGCATGCATATCCACAGCAGCTGCTATGGAGGTCTGGGTAAATGCTGAGGAAATAAAATGGACACAACCTATTTAATTGAAGAGGGTTTTTTTTTTCTTTTTTGAAGGATACTTTTAAAGTCTGTGTTACTCTGTATTTAATAAAGTGGTAACAATTAAGTGTATCAGAAGTTTAGAATACCGCACAAACTTTTTGAAGATCTATCACAAGCTCTAAAACACTATTTTCCTTTGCTGCCACATAAACAAAGCATCAGATCATTATCTTTGTGAAACAGAGGCAGTGCTGTTTGCCAAACATAATTTGTGAGATATTTGGCAGAATTTGCAACTGTAAACCAATTCTATCATTATGACTGTCATGTCTTACCAACAGTCAAGAGACCCTGGGAATAAGAAAAAAGTGGTTCTCAAGTTCTTCTAGCATGATATAATGTGTGTATTTGTAGAGTTCATCCAAATAAATTATATGCTAGATGGTACTTTTAAAAAAGAACAAGGATTTTATGGTTTTATTTTAATTGAAATACTGTATACTTGAGATGACCACATGATTTCCAATAATTGTCAGTCTGTGTTCCGAAGTCTATAATCCAGTATTTATCAGGATTAAATGGTGAATATTTTTACATTACAGTGATATTTATGTCTCAGCAATTTCTGATTCTGTTTAGCTCTGGGTAACTCAAAATCCATTAAAAATTAGAGAGAGAGAGACACACACACAGATTCTTTGGCCATAATTTTCAAAAGAACAAGCTTACTGTTAGATTCCAGCATTCACATTCTGAGTATGAAGTAACTGGATTTTCAAAACTGAAAAAATTCAGCAGCTTTCAGTCAAATTTATAGTAGTCGCTGGATGCTAAGGACTTTTGGAAAATTAATTCTCCTTGTAGAGCTGGAAGACCCTCTTCAGCAATTCTCTTGATAAAACTATGGGACTGAAGTGGGTGCTTTTATCAAGTACACGCTAGATTTCTTTGTGGAATGAACGAAGTTCCCATTTTTGAAAAAGTTGGGATTTTTTTTTTTAATTAAATCACACAACTATTTGTTTTTCTCCCCAAGAGCTGGTTCCTGTGAGGGGTTGTGTCTGACCCATAGCTGCAACTCCCCAAGCTTATTTGCTACTGTGTAATGTTGAAAATCTAGCCACTAAGCTTGGGTCTCCATTAGCTACGTTTTGCCAGAATAGCTTACGCCAATGCCATATATTATTATTATATATTATTTGTTTGGTGCCTACATGCTTTGGTCACAGGCCAGGATCCTGGAGGTCAGATGCTATATAGACATAGCATAAAATGACAGTCCTTTCCCTACAAGCAGCTTTAGTATAAGAAAATAGAAAACAACGGATGTCCTCATGCATTAACAGCACACAAGCATTGGTTATCCCATCCCACCTCATCCAAGCTACAAATAAATATGCTACATAATCTACATGGACAGGTCATACCATTTCTCGTGCACATAACGACAACTGCAAGGCCTGACTTCGCCCTGACCAAATTCAACAGCAGCTTGCATTCCCATTTCTGAAGGTGTTTCAGGAGTCTAAGACTGAAACAAAAGCCCAAGCTATAAAAGGAGAAAACAGTGTACCAGGACAAGCTAACCTAGGCTTAAGAGTCAACCAACTTTGAACCAGATTCCTCAAGGAAGTCACACAGACGGCCTACACCCCCAGAACTCCTATTGCCACAGGCCAGCAAGTAGGAGATCACCCCTTTTTCTCAGGTTTGCAAGGCTGTCACACTCACCACAGTGCCAAATGCTGTGCTCCTCAACCTAACCCTGTCCTACCCACTGCTTAACATTTGCTAACTTCAGAGGGGTACGTGGGGGAAGAAAATCTCTCTCTGCCTGTCTTCTAGGTTGGGGGTGGGTGGATTATTTGAGCCTTAAATCAAGCATTTAATTAAATAAAACAAATCAGGCACCTGCTGAGTGAGGCAGAGTCTGTTCCTGCGTGCTGGAGGCTGCAGAGAAAACCCCGAGACCTGAATTGATGCTTTGTAGATGTGGGCCTTGGTTTTCTCCAGATGGGAAGCTGGGTGCAGAGTCCTGGCGCATTCCAGCCCCTTCCCGGGTTGTCCAGAGCAGAGCTGCAGGGTTAATACAAAAAGTGCCTTTAGATACAACCTAAATACAGCTTCTCTACACCCCGTACGAGGGAGCCTGATCTCAACTGAGGTCTAGAGGTAGTAGTGAAATATAAAGAGCACCCAAGTTACTTATGTTTATTCTTTCTACTTTTCTTCCACAGACATGTAATGCTTTCTTGTCAGGCCTGTTAGCAGAAAAGTTCAACATACTAAAAAAGCAAACAAAAAGCCGCAACTTATAATAGAATCATAGAATGGTTTGAGTTGGAAGCAACCTTAAAGATCATATAGTTCCAACCTCCTGCCATGGGCAGGGACACCTTCCACTAGACCAGGTTGCTCAAAGCCCCATCCAACCTGGCCTTGAACACTTCCAGGGCTGGGGCATCCCAGGGCTGGTGAAAACACACCTGATCAACACGTGGCTCAGGGGCTGGTGCCATCGGAGGAATTTTGCCTTTTTTGATCACGGGGAGGTTTACACGGCACCGGGCCTGCTGGTGACAGACGGAGTTCAGCTGTCTCACAGGGGGAAAAGGATCATGGCTCATGAATTGGCAGGGCTCATTGAGAGGGCTTTAAACTAGGTTCGAAGGGGGAAGGGGATAAAACCAGGCTCACTAGAGATGAGCCTAGGGGTGGCATGCCGAT
>NW_008794665.1:9774131-9776067 GCF_000699145.1 Aptenodytes forsteri | reverse complement strand
AGAGGGGCAGAATCACCTCCCTCGACCTGCTGGCCACGCTTCCTTCGATGCAGCCCAGGATACAGTTGGCTTGCTGGGCTGCGAGCGCACATTGCCAGCTCATGTTGAGCTTCTCATCAACCAACACCCCCAAGTCCTTCTCCTCAGGGCTGCTCTTAATCCATTCTCCGCCCAGCCTGTATTTGTGCTTGGGATTGCCCCGACCCATGTGCAGGACCTTGCTTAGAGCCTTGTTGAACTTCATGAGGTTCACACAGGCCCACCTCTCAAGCCTGTCAAGGTCCCTGGATGGCATCGTCCCTCTGGATGGCATCCCTTCCCTCCAAGCCTGTCGACCACACCACACAGCTCGGTGTCATCAGCAAACTTGCTGAGGGTGCACTCAGTCCCACTGTCCATGTTGCCGACAAAGATGTTAAACAGTGCCGGTCCCAATATCGACCCCTGAGGTCCCCCTTCATGAGAAACTGTTTAAAATCCCTGTAAAACCATGCTTAATTAACCATCTTGTATCATGTTGCGTAAGTGATACTTTTTTTTTTTCTCTCTCTCTTAGTGGTTTCCACAGTTCTGTGCATGGGTGCCATCCCGATTTAATGACCTAGAATTATGTCTAATTGCTGTTCTACTCTTCTTTCCCACACCATGTGGGGTGAGGAACTTTTCTCATGATAACAGTGCCTTAGCTTTTTATTTTTTTATATTGTCATTTTCACTCATATCCTTTTATGCCCTGATCTGAGGCCTCTTAAAATGAATGTTCCATAGCAGCATGGAAAGAGAATGACTTGGCACATCTTGCACTGAGAAAATGGCTCCCCAAAGGACGGAGATTCCCAGACTGGTTGGGCATTTGAAAAGCAAGTGCCATCCAAGCGAGGTATCTAGACTCCCTCTACCCAGTAAGGAGTCAGAGCACTTCTTGGGCACAAGAGGACTCATTGTGAATGTTTGACATAGCTTAGATAAATCATGCCCTAAAAATACTTGGGTTTTCCCCTTATTGTCTTATAAAGGGTGAAGACAAATAACTGCAACACAAGCACATACCCCAAATATGCGTAAAGCAAAGGGAGATGAACCATATCTATAATGTCTACATTGTAATAGTCCTAGCATCTGAAGGAAGATATGGTAAAAGGAAGTGTCAGGGCCAGAGGTGGATAGAAAGAAGTAGGAGGAGAGGATAAAGGACAGCACACCTAACCTATCATGTAGCTCAAACATGCCTCATCAGGCAGTACAAAAAAAAAGTGTTTGTGTATGTGTTAGAACATCTTCTGCCTAGTTAATCTGCATCTCATTAAGCAGTTCAGACAACTTTTCAAGTTTCTGCCTAGTTAATCTGCATCTCATTAAGCAGTTCAGACAACTTTTCAAGTTTCTAAACCGAAATGCTTGCTCTGCTCCACCTTTTCTGCCAAAGCATAATCCGAGAATTGTGCTTTTTGGCATCAGGAGCATATGGAGCATGGGAGTAAGCTATGTTGCTCCAGCATCTGAATATCCAGCAACTCCCATTTTGGCACAAAAAAAACCAAAGGAGGCAAGATTTTTCAGAAAGTGCTGTTTCTATTTTGACAACCTAAACTGTCAAATTTAGTTCCTATGTGAAAAGTGAAAGCTCATGACAATCTGAACGTCTTTTTCCTCTCAGCACCGTGCACTGCTGAGCTACGTCCCATATGATTCCACCACCACAGAGCAAGCACCAGCACAGGTGGGTGAAGGTGCTTTTGACTCCACGCCTACCAGGCTTTCAGAGCTGCTGAATTCACACCACTACCGGCCCTCTACCGACCTGCACATTTTCCCTCAGACACTGGCACCGTGAAAGCAAAGAGACTGTTATATCCCCTGTGCCTGCATCCCCTGGGAGAGAAGCTGTTACCTACTTATGTCCTCTCCCCCAGGGACTGGTAGCTAGAGGGGAAAT
>NW_008794665.1:9770714-9773749 GCF_000699145.1 Aptenodytes forsteri | reverse complement strand
ACGTGCAGCCGTGCCGGCAGGGCCGGGCCGCTCACCGCCTTGCCCCTCTCGCAGGAACAAGAGGAGGATCATGCGCATCTTCACCCTGCCCCCAGCCGCCGAGACGCCGCCCCAGCCCAACTTCTACGACAGCATGAAGAAGATCCGCCTGCGGCAGCAGCTGGAGATGTACTCCATCGGTAAGTCCAAGGGAAGAGGGGGCTCCCCTGGGCCTGTGGGTTACCGGGGACGGTTCCTGCAGGGGTGGCCTCGAACCTGCCTGTCCTCGTGCGGTGGGGACGCCAGGGCGGAGCCCCGGTCCTGTGGCACCATGTGAGCAGGGGTTCTGCAGGAGCGCGAGTCACAGGATTCAGGATTGAGCTGTGAGGAAGTACGGAGTGAGGGAGCGGCCGTGCGATTCTCTTCTAGCTGTCAAAACGAATCTGATGTTGAAGTTAAAAAGAGCTGGGAATGTCTGAATATTGTCGAAACATGGATAGCTTTGTAAAAGTTGAGAGGACTGGAATCACGAGTAATTCAACTTCATAAATTGAAAATAAATGAGAACTTTACTGTATCAACAAGTGTTGCTGCTCCCATCTTAATGTTGAAGGTCAGGATGGAGGTAGGAAAGAGCCACATGCCTCTGATATTCCAGAGGTCCAATTCAGAGAAACACCTGTATTTGCTTCCCACCTGCCACACATGCACGCCTAGAGGGAATATGGGCAAGAAATACTTAATGAGTTGAAACCACCTTTTGAATATAAAGATTTAATGTAAAGATTCTTAAACCAGGCCATTGCATTCTGTAGGAACAAAAAAGGACGTGCTTCCTACAGAGGAATGCCTGCTGGCATTCGTTGTTGGTGTTTGTTCCACCGCACACAACTCTTTGATCTCCCTTTGCCTTGCTAACCAGATTAATTTTGAAGTCAATGTAGTTGTTAGCTTGTGGCTTGTATATTGTGGAGGAGATGAGTGATGTGGAGATCAACCGTGTGACTAATGAGTCGTTCAGGTCATCTGTAATAGTACTTCTGAAGCCATAGTCTTTAATTTTTTTTTTTTTAAATGAAAGGACCTGAATGGAATCATAGTTCTCTGCCATTAATTTACTGACATTGTGCTATGACCCTACCGTTCAGCCTTTCCAAGGCCATACGCTAAAGGACTAGTTCCATGCGGTGACTGAAACTTCCCCTTGTGTGGCTAAGCGGTGAAATTACATTCTCTAATCTTAAGTCTATTTCTTGATTGTTATCATATCTATACGTGTATATATATAGATATATATACATGCACACAGGTATATATACATGTATATAATAAATGGTATAATCGGTGTTGATGGGTGTTTCTGTTTTTTCAGCAAGGAAGTATGAACAGCAGCAGCAGCCACCAAAACAGACTGAAAGCGTACAGCTCTCAGTGGAGTGAAGCCCACAATTGTAGGAGCTCAGGATGTATTTCCAGTGCTGATGATAAGAGTCAGTGTGGAGCTATTTTCAATGCCTCTTAATTGATACATAGCTGAAGGCAGGGGGGAAAGGAAGGGGACTCTCCTAAAAACTTTGCTCTCGGTAGCTTTTCTCTGAGCCCCGTGAAGTAAACTGAGTGCCTACTGAAACTTTCAGCATGAACGTACCTAGCACAGGGCAGACCTGCTCAGAGAAACCTCTGAGGGTAGAGGAGTGCAGTCTTACCAATGTTTTAAATTATTTCTCTCTCTGCCGGCACCTTGGAAATCAGCTCCTACCTTCTCTGGTAACGGCACCCTAAAGAAAGCAAGACAGTACCTATCTGCCTGGAAACCTTTTTGTTCCTCGATCACGCATTGTTGAATTTGCTGAAAGCATTCAGTAAATGTGAATGAAGATACTGTGGCCTTACTGCCTAGTTAAGATCGACAGCTTTGAGAGCCCGGAGTGTCGCTGGCAGTAGTGCAGAAAGATTCTGCTCTCCTGTGTTTATATGGAAGTGGCATATGCAATACTGTGAACCTTTCCTGGAGAAACGTGGAGAACTGAGAAGTACACAGTGGACTGCAGGTCTAGAAGACACAGCCAATGCTATAATGTTAACAGCAAAGGTGGTTAGCTTAATTTACTTTAATTGCTTTAAAGAATGGGATTGTCTATAAATACTTGCGTAAACAGAAAGATCACGGCTTATCCAGAAGAGACATCAAGACCCCAGTTACTTTTTTCTTTCTAGGTAAATCACAAAATCAGTTAATTTCAAGAATACTGCAGAAATTACTTCTTAATAAAAGCATCTAATCATGAAAACTACTTGAAGCTGTATCATGCTGTAATTCCTAGTGTTACATGACTTGAGTAGGCCGTGGTGTACAGAACGCTAACAAAACAGCGGAGAGCTGAGAGCGTGTGCCCAGAAAGAGGTTTTTTTCCAATTCTGTGCTAAAATATAGTAAGTCTTGGAGCAGTGGTAAACAGCACTGCAGTTCCATTCAGATATGAGGCAACTTGGCTTTATTCACCAAGTCTTCTTTATTAGATTGAAATTATCTGTACTTTAGTGTCTGTAGGGACAGTACAACGTGATCTGGGCCGCGCTGACCGTGGCAGGAGACAGCTAAGCGGGCCTGCCCCGTGGAAAGGGCTCACGGGGGTGAAGTCTTGCCGTCTTGCCATCCGTGCCGACGGCCCCTTTTGACAGCTGCCCTGCCTGTAACCGAGGAAAACAGAAGCGTAGCTCAGCGGGGCCGAGGGCTGGCGGGAGGAAGCGCCGTTCCCTCGCAGCGACGAGGAGGAGGAGGAAGACCGCGGAGGACGCGGGAACCCCCGGGCCTTGCCGGCGGCGCGGCTGCGCTGCCCGGCCTCCTCCCGCCGCTGCCTCCCCGGAGGCCTCCCGGCGCCTTTTCCTTCCTGCGGTACTCCGGCCGTATGAAGACCCGGCTCCGCACCATCTCCCCGCTACTTAGCGGTATTTACGCGCGAGAGAGACCCACCTCCTGCCGCGCTCCCCGGGCGCGGGTGTCCGTCCACCCCCCGGAAGCGGCGCCCTTCCCTTCCCCCCCGGACCTCACTTCC
>NW_008794665.1:9751421-9770484 GCF_000699145.1 Aptenodytes forsteri | reverse complement strand
TCCGGCTCCGCTTGAGGCCCGGGGACAGGCTGCGTGCCGCCGGGCCGGGTGGGCTTTCCCCTCCATCCTCCGCGGGAGGGCTCTCCGCGTCCTGTGCCGGGCTTCACCCCGCGGGCGCCGCAGCGTTGTCCCGGCGCGGGGCTCGTGGCTGTACCGAGAGCTCAGCCCTCCTTCCCACCAGCCCTGCCCACCCGAGCGGTCAGCCAGGGAACAGGCAGCGCGGGGATGGATCCTTTCTAATGGCGCATCTCCTGTAACGCTCGCCAGGGCTACTGTCCTCAACAGCCATCCGATGCGGCTCCATACGTTTCAATTAAAGCAGCATGTCAAAATGAACCCGTTCTTTCCAGTTTACTGAACCGAGCCGTTTTTCTGTCTGTAGCTAATAATTTTACCAGTTTTCCTCGCAGCTGAGCTGGAAGCACCGTGAAGTGCTTAGAAATCTCGAGTGGCTTGCAGCTCCGCTTGTATTCGTGGGCCTGAGGTAGTGGCACAAGTATCTCACAAACTTACTTGTCGAGACAAAACATTCTTAAGGAGAAGTACCAAAAGCAAAAGCTTTTCCAGGGCACGTACCTTTTGCATTTGCTAGGGCCTTAGAAGAATGCTGCTTGAGCCATGAGCGAAGGGCAGGTAGTAATTTGTTTTCCTGACTTAAGTGCAGGTATTGAAGGTCTGTCCCAGCAAAACTATACCCTGTTCTGTTGGGTTTTTTATATTTCAGTTTTACAGTACAAGTATGCTTTGGGGCGGAAGGTGCAGTCAGCTTTTGAAATTTTACCTCAAATTTCTGCAGTGATTTTTACCTTCTAATTCACGGTATTGCATGTAGAACAAAAAGTGCTTTCTTTAATTGGTAATAAAAAATCGGTGCCTAAAAGCAAAGGCAGATAGCGTAGAGACAATAGATCTATTTCTTTTGCATCCATTCGCTTGTAGGCATGCACAGGAACGGATTCTCAAACTCTCGTGGAACTTTGGTCGTACTGAATTATTAGATGTCTTGGATGGGGAAAGCTTGTGACCTTTAAAAAAATTGTGCCAAAGTTATCTTTAGTCCCGTTTATTTTTGAGAATGCTGTACAGAGGCAAATCTTTCTAGCTTACTCAATACTGTTTAAAAAGCTATTATGATATGTAGATTTAGTGGTGTCTGATCACACAGAGCATGCGAGGGAAGGCTTTCAAAGCAGTTAAAACTTTGCAACTATAAGGTACCGCAAAAAAGCGTTAACAAGTTGCTCTCAATTATAACTTGGACGTTTTTGAGAATCTGACTGCTCTGTGTTGTCCATGGGAGCTGCTGAGCAGTCAGATCTTTGTAAATGCAGTCTTCAGATGGAGTTACAACCATGACTTCATAATCTTACGTGAAAACTATAACCTTCTGTTAAGTGGTGGAAAAGTCACATCCTCATAACTAAAATGTGACTGGCTAGGTTTTATACTCAGTGCTGCACAGAAGATCAAAGCTTTTCAGATAGAGCTTTATAAATTCTGTGACAAGGCTCAGGAGGGTCTTAAATATTTCTAAGCTATGAGTATGGCTGTGTTTAAAGCTGAAGGAGTTGTAAACTCTGTGGGCCTTGTAGTGAAAATATCTGCCCCCGTGCCATGAGCTTTTTGAGTTTCAGTCTGGTGTTACATGCCCAGATAGTGTGAATTGGCATGTGCCGGCCAAGTCCAGATGAGAATGTCGCCTGTAGCAGCTGCCGTGGTGCCTTATAGCCGTAAGAGTTACGAATTTCAGCAGCATGACACTCAGGTGGTGCTAAACTTGCTCTCGAACTTCCTTTCCAAAACTGCCTGATCCATCGAGAAGACCCGCAGAGGAAGCCTTTGCTGTACCACTTGTACTGCTGACACCAGTAGAAGCTCTGAAAACAGGGAGAAGATCTCAGTGCCTTCGTCCGACGATGGTTTGCGGGGAAGCTTCTTCAGCACTGTGCAAAATTATTCATTGAGAATATTCTAACCTATGATGAATCTTTCTGTAATTTGCGTTTTGCATATATGATTAAGCAGCATTGGCCAAAAGCCTGGTGACGGCACAGGGCTCTGGAATGTCTCCCTGTTGCCTGGGCAGTTTATTCACGTTAGCCTACTTCCGTGAGCATAATCGCTCCTTTTAAAGTCCTCCTGAACTCAGGAGTGCCGCTGCTGTTGAGCAAGCTGAAATTATACACGCTGCAGAGAGAAAGGTGGGTATGTTGCAACTTAACCTCTCTTGGAGGAAATGAAAAGATTTTGTCCCGGCCCTAATTTCTACATTAAAGAGATTGAAAATTGTCACTACGTGCCTTCTTCAACGGGGAAGAAGCACCTTGATGGAAAACATATTATTAACTCTGTGATGTCTTCGGCCTGTTATGCCTGAAGAGCAATAGTGTTTGGAGGAGGCTTGCTGACAAAGTGCAGTCTTCAGTCGCGGTTGCTTACGCTCTGAATTGGAAGTAGTGATCAAAAGGCGTTCCCTTTCCCCTCCAAACACTTAAACTGTGTTTTAGTCATGATAAGGAACCTGGGTGATGTCACCTAGTTTATTAACGTAGTCACTCAAACAAAAAGGCAGCACTTGATCTTGTCCTCAAGACAGGGCTGCCACTGAAGAGCAGAAGGTTTCAGTGCCTCAGGCCCCTGAGAATGGAGGTAAGATCCTTTACTTTGCAGCCCTGTTTCTGTTGTGGCATAAGAGTTAAGGGCTAAGAACAAGTTTCTTGTAGTCTAACAAGCTCCATCAGAAATTGGTGTCGCCTGGGTTGGCAGGACTCCCTGCTGGCTAAGGGAGAGATACTGAGTATGACCAGAGATACTGACTGCTGGCAGAACACCCCAAAGCCAGCGCAAATGTCTCATGAGAAATCTGACGTCGGGGAGTGGAAATCGGCGCTACTTCTTCCATAACAGAAGACAAGAAGGGAGGAGGAAAAAACCACGTGTTGTGTTAAGAGAAAAAGGCTCAGGATTTTTTTAGGCAGGAAAAATTCTGCCTTAATAACTTTTTTCCCAACTCTGATAAAAAAAGGCCGATAAAACTTCTCAGTGCTCAGTTGTCTCTGTGAAATCTGTGTTTACAAGGAAAAGGCTAAGAACCTTTTTAAGAATGAAGGTGCTTTGCCTGATTTTTGCAAGGAATGTCTAAGCTTTGGGTGTTACTTTAATAAAAATAATTCCTGATCTTTTTATGGAATATCTAAACTCTGGGCGTTACTTTAATAAAAATAACTTCAAACTCCAAGATTAACAGAATTGCTAAAAGGAGTTAGTTCTCAATGAGAAAAAAAATAAACTGAATTTGGAATTTCTGAACCAAGCCCTCGAAGGCAATTTGTGGCAAAACTCCAGAAAGAAAAAAAAATCTCATTTTTATAAAATAGCTATATATCTTCTTTCCCAATTATAGCTAGGCACTGCTTTGAAAAGTGATTCTCCCCTTGCAGAGGCCTAGGAATGAGATGCTCTGGGAGAACTGGGTTTAATTTTAATCTAACAGTGAAATGAATTAAGACTCGTAAAAAGGGGCTGCTCAAATTAGGGATTTGCTGAAATTCGAGTCTGAGAAAATACCTTACATTTGCACATCTGAAGAAAAACTTAGATCCTGAGTCTGCGAAGGAGTAGTCCCATTCAGTTTCCGTCAGGCTGTCAGACTCGCTGGAACTGGTTTTAGACATCTGTGATGTATAAAAGGCACACATGGATCTATAGCTTGTTCCCGAGAAAGACACTGGTTTGGACAAGATTATAGAAACATTTGTCTTTTTTGTAATGGAATAGAATGAGTATTTTGAAAAGACTCGGCCGGCAGGAGGGCTGTATTACTTTCCAAAATATCCTCTGGATCATCCTGAAAACATAATTTGTAATACACTCTTGACTGACAGTGTAGGGTGTGAAGCATAAATTCCTGAGCAGGACAGATGTATGTTGGCTGTGCAATCGGAGACTCCATGTGATCTCGTTATTTATGGCGCTTCTCTCAGATGTCTTTCCTGGGACTCGAACAGCTGCTGTGAACTTTACCCAGCACAGAGTACTCGGTGTGTTTGAACGACTCTATTTTGCCATTGCTCAGATCGTGGTGTATGCTCTGATGAGCAATATTAGAACCAACTTCTGTGACACCGATTGTACAAACAAAGCGGAACTTGGGGAACCCTTTTACTGATTGATGAAAAGCTTGAAGGGGGGAAAAAAGTAAGAATATCGTCTTCCATAGCTTTGGTTGGTGGACATCAGGGAATGATAGTTGAAAGCATCCAATTTCTTTATATGTAATATAGAAGGAAGGGTGGACTGACAGAAGAGGAAGACTTGCTTTTTCTTTTCAGAGGGAAGGTCAGAAGGGGAGAGGCAGAGGCGCAGGCTTTTTCAGTCTTACCTCTTTTCTTCATGACCATCTTATTAAATGTCAGCAACTGTTGTTTGCAGGAACTTTCCCTCGCTTTGGTAAAGAGCTGTGGCTCGTGTGTTTTGATATGTGGCAGTGCCATTGCTAAGTAGACCCAAATCTACAGTCAGATAAGGCTTGGAATAATTGATGTTCTTAGCTCAACTAAATAACCGAGTTCATATGATCTGTAAGTGGCCAGCGGATTTTTTCTTAGGCAAAGTATGTACTACTTGTATTGCACATTTATTTAAAGCTAATTTTAGCACAACAGATTGAGAATTCTAGCAGCCAAAAATACCTTTGCTGAGTCCGTTAAAAGATTTCCTTGCCCAAACTCTGTTTTTGTGTGTGACAAACAGAAAATATCACCTCTTTTTGACTTCATATTCAGTAATGACTCAGAAATGGTGAAAGCATTGCACTCAAGGCCTCCAAGATTACTTTTGCCACTGCTGATGGGAGAATTGTTCTGTATCATTACTGTCTTCTCTTTCAACCTCAGCAAATCCTGAAATGCCAAAGGCAAACCACTCGATGGCTGATCAGAGGTCCTGGTGATGCTGGTATGGCAGAGCTCTGAAACTTGTGGCTTGGACCGCTGTTTGAGCATTGCCTAAGAGCATTGTAGAAGTACTCAGTTCGGTATGTTGTCTTTACACATGCGAGACAGAAGAACAGGAAAGTGTTTATGGTCTCTTAGAAAGACGGTATTAAGATCATCGCTCTGGAACAGAGTTTCTAAGACTGCTGCGTAACTATTAAACAGTATGGGGAGGTCATTGAGAAGTATGCAATGGGACAATTTAACTGACATTGAGACCTGTGATTTTGTTGACTAATCAGTATATGATACTCAAATAGAGAAAAAAGTTGCATGTGGCTGTATTACTTAATGAGCTAACAGTTGGCAAAGTGGTGCCTGTTACCAGTTCTGTTAGTGCTATTTTGATCGTTAAAGAGCTCCATTTGTTTATGGACCATAGGCTGGGACAGGAATTTTCTCTCGACGGGTTGCTTGCCTGAAGGTCCTTCTAAAGTGGGATGAAATGGTGTAATTTTCTTTTTGGTTGAGGCAAAGAAGTATTCTCTTGCCATAATTCACCAGTTCCAAGCCCGTAATCAAAACACGTGCAGTAGAATGGTGATGGCTATGTGATGTTTCTCACAGATGCTGTAAAAACTCTGTCATCTCCTTGGGAGGCCATCTTCCCATGACACATCAGCTAGACCTACTCTTTCTCTCCTGAAGACTTTGGGATTAAGAACCTGTGGCCTGGGGTCCAAAGTTTTAGCTCCAGAGGCTGGGAGAAGAAAATGCAGCCCAAATAGTTACTGAAAGCAGGACTGTGTTTTGGGGAGATGAGAGGATCCGGAACCTCAAGGTTGCTTTAAGAGTCTCCCTTCCTTGTCTGCTGCTTGCATACATCATTATATTGTTTTTCACCAAACTTTTATTGAATGAAGGTGTGGCTTTATACCTTGATGCCTCTTGTAAGCGTGTTGTGAGCAGAAACAGCAGTGACTAATCGCACTGGAGCTTTAGTAAATACTTGGCACAATAATCATGATGAATATGACATGAGCTCATCCATAAGTAACAACATAGGCTAAAGTTATTGCACAGAGGAACCTGCAGCCCACAGGAACACCAGCCAAGAGCAAAACGGGATTGGTTTTGCTTGGTTGGACACTGTTGTTCTTTATTCAGGCATGGAGATGGGAGGGGAATTCTTTGCTCAGAGGGAGAGGTTCCTGTGTGACCTTGAAAAGCCCAGCATGGTATGCTTTTTGTCTGTTCTTTTATAACTAAATTTATCAGAATCTCGGGGGGGGTCAAAGAGCACAACACAGGGCAAAACAGTTTACTTATAAGGGTGGAAGCTCTGGAGTGGAAAATGTCAGAAAAGTGAGCTTGCAAGGTCTGGAAGAGGGTAGGGCCTGGTGAAATTCTGGTGGAGCTGCCAGGTTCCAGCAGATCCCTGAAATTTAGTGTATAGAAATGTTGCTGGATAACTGACAGAAGTTGCTAAATTGTTGCCTTAGAGGCCCTCAGATTTTGTTCCCACTCTGTAACAGAGCACAGTATGGCATGGGAGCTTATGGTGCAAGCCGGACTGGAGCCCTGGGAAAGGGAAGAGAGGTGGTTAATAGCTGTGCTAGTTCCCATAGTGCAAGAACAAAGGGATGTTTAAATGAAATTGAAAATCAGTACATTTGAAACCTGGCATAATTATACCACATGATATTACCGAGGCCAAAAGTTTAGTTGGATTCCAAGCAGACCTGGACATTTATATATATAATGACGATGTCCAGAGTTGCAGTAAATAGGATTAAAAAGAAATTAAGCATATAAACCTTCATGCTAATTGATGAGGTCAGGAAGGAGTTTCCCCTTTGGGTGAATTACATCATTGTTCACTACCCGAGCTGTTCCACCTTCTGAAGCATCTGGTCCCGATCACAGGAGGCAGGATTCTTAAACAGATGGACCAGCAATCTGACCTGTCATGGTAGTGCTTACCTTACCCTGTCTGGGTAAGATCTTGTTGAAAGGGTTTGAAAAGCTTTTTTTTTTTTTTGAGGGTTTTCTGAGGCCACCTGTACTGCAGTGTATGTCTGCTTTTCCAGTGTCTCATTGGTGAAAGAGGACAACTGTTGACCCAAGTGCCTTTAATGAATCCTGAGAAGTGCCTGCTAACACGTCAGCAGCAGCCCACGTAAAGATGGAAGCTGTGATGGGCACATAAGGCATTGCTGTATTGCTCCGTAGACTAAAAAGTAGCTCTGTGAGCAGCTGAACTAGTGAAGATGAGAGTTTCCTGCAGCTTTCTCAGTTTTGGTGGCACTGTGGTACCTTAAACATCTTCCCTTCTTTCTTTCCATTACACAGCAGTACCGTTAGCGTCCCTGATTTTTCCAACAGCACAGTGCCTGAGCAGCCTCTCACCACCTTGTAGTTCTTGGGTATATTTAAACAAAACATGATGTCTCCCTGATGTTTGTGAACCAGGCACATTGCTCAGGGGGCTGCCTCGGTTATTTATTCTGCAAGCCTGTTGTAGGAATTGAGCACCTGTGAAATCTCTGTCCTTTTCCATCAGATTAGGTTGAGATTGGCCTTATAATTTACTTTTCTGTGCATGGGACAGTTGGTGTGGTTATATAACCATTGTTTCCTTGGGAAACAAGGAAAAATATCAGTCTTCCAAGCAAGTTGCCGTGGAATACTTTTTCTCTCAAAGCAATTAGGTGCACGAACAGTTACACCAAATAATTGAGGCACGTGTACCTTTAAAACATGCACTGTTTAATCTTAAGACTTTCCTCAAGCTATAAGGAGAAGGCTTCCTTGCCAAAATACTGTAATTGAGTTAACAGTCCGGGAGGTTTCTGTGTTTTGTTACTGAGCTACAAAATTCTTCTGCTGGTGTTGGCTGCTATGAAGATCAAAGTTAGAAGTACCAGCCTGCTAGTAAATTGTCTCTTCAAAAGAAAACCAAAAATTCCTCGGTTGTTTCAGGTGACAGCCAGTGTCAGATCTTTTTGACAACTATTAATCTTTTTCTACAGTTCTCTTTCTGCATGCAACAGTGAGCAGCCTGGATGTCTTGTAATCTGTATGGTGCATACGCTGAATGTAGACATCTGATTAATGAGTGAGGGTGTCAATAATAAATTTAATTACTTGTCCGCAGTTAATTTCTGGTGCTCAGAGAGAATATGGAGTTGTTATGATTATGTAACAGTGAAATTGTGGTTTCTGTTTCTTCTATACAGAGATCATCATGATAAAAGATTAAGGATCACTGTGGTATAAAATAATTGGATGGTATCTGGACACGTTCTGGATGTCCTGCTGACAGGACATGTGTGGCTGCCTCGGCTTTTGTGCTCTGTAAGCTCTTGAAATCTGTGATAGTTGCCTTTCCTGAGTAGGCAATAGCATGTTTCTCAGTAGCAGGCATGATCACTGAGGCACAGGCTTTCAGGACTGTTTGCCTCCTAAGCATTTTTGAGGGTAAGGACTTCTTCAAGAGTTCAGAATTGACAGAATGTGTATTTTTCTTTGACATATAATCCCTGCACAGCAAATACATTTCTGTCCGGTTACTTAGCAGCTATTGTTTCCGCAATACCCAGAGCGTTGTCAGAGGGTTTCTTGCTTTGACCATCCAAGGCTCAGTTATCTTCTCTACGGCAGTGTGCAAGAACCAAAGCCAAGACTTTTTATGCTTGGATGGGACTCTGTCCCTACAGCTGTCCCTCGTTTCTAGTGTAAGAGCGCCGAAATGACCCGTCCTTGTCGTTTCCCTGGGAGGAGCTGGTGAAGGACTGTGCTGTCTTTCCGAGTGAAGCCTGCTCTGAAGAAAGGAGGATATCAGATGGGAGGTGGAATTCTGAGAATTTGCAATGGTGGCTGATAAGAGGTAGGATCTGCTCTGCCTCTGCTAGGAAGACATTTTGGTGCTAATGTTTATTTAAAGATGGCTTTAACCCTAAAAGGGACAGAGAAAATTGCTTTCATGCTTCTGTGTCACTGAGAGCTGGCTGGCAGAATGGTTTTGGTGCCTGCTTATCTGCCCTGAAGGCTTCAGGGCTGGGGAGGCTGCAGAAATCATTTCTCCTGCACCCCCTCGTTCAGTGTTTGGGTAGAATCGTGAGGCAGGCAAATGGTTTGGACTGCTTGTTTGGACACAAGATGGCTGTGTCTCCATTTTGCGGACGAGTCACCATTCTGCCTTTTTGTTGTTAGACTCTGAACAGTGCTGCTGTTGGCTTTGGGCCCGCTTGATCACAAGTTTTGGATGGCAGAAACAGATAGGCAAGTCCCTTCCACCCTGACCCCAAACTTTATGACGTGATTCTGGGGACAAAGACATGCTGAAAATACCTTAGGCCTTTGTCACCTTGTAGTTAAACTGCTGTAATGCAGAGGAAGCATCTCCTCCAGTACCTGATAAGTGTGTAAAAATGCAAACGTACTGTGGAAGTTGCATAGATTAAGGAGCAGTGGGGAAAGTAGAGGAGAGGCTTACGTCTTTGTTTTTCATCTCAGTTGTGGGCTAGAGCTCTACTTACTTGGACGAACGGGTCCTGGGTAAAGATAACTTGCATTGTTTTCAGTAGCGGATAAGTTAGTAGATGGGTCAGTGGTTTCTTTTAGTTGAGCTGGCTGCCGCAGACTAGTTCTGCAAGCTTGGCACCCAATGATGTTTTCCACAGTATGTAAGCCCAGTGGGTACAGGATTTCTCCTGCTCGTCATGTCAGGAACGAAGGTGCAGATGGGGAGATTTGATTGGTTACCCCAATTTTGGCACGTGATGTTTACATACCTAGTTTGGTAAAACTTTGCTTTTGTGAAAGGAACTCTTATTTCCTAAAAGGAACTTGAATGAAAGTTGGGATTTTATTAAAGACACGGAGGCATATTATTATACATCTTTCCTTGCTTCATCCCTGTGATGTTTCCTGTTTTGCTTCTTGAGATACAGGTGTCATGATGAGGAGCTTCTCAGAAACAGAAGTGGATGATGAGTGGAGATGAAGAAATCATACATTTGAGAAGTTGGCTCAAGTTTCCGTTACAGGCATGGAAAGTTTCTGAGACCAAGCCATGCGAGAAGAACATGAGTAAAGAAGAGGGAGATGTAGACCCAGACTTTCTAGAAGGGATTGCAGGATTTGAGAGGACACTGCACAAACGTCACGTAGTTTGCTTGCTTATTCATTTACCTGCACCCCTGGATTGTAATACTTTGTTTGCATCTGTTTGGAAGTTGAAAAATCCCCTCACATCTGTGTCTTTAATATGATCATGGCTTCAAGCTTGTTTTAGGAAGAGCAGAACATCGCTGTAGTTTTTATTTGTGGATTAGATAGCTGCTGCTTTGTACTTGAAATCAATTTTATTTTTTTGTAGAAACGTACATTGAATGTGGAGAAGATCAGACCATGATTGTTACGAAATAGGAAATCAGGGGTTTTGCTTGCATTTAATAAACAGCCTTTGCATAAAAAGTGGGACAGGTGCATAGGTAAAAGAAAAAAAAAGATAATGCTAGCCCTCTAATTTGAGTAACCTTATAATGTACTGTTCTTACGCTGTCCTTAGACAGATGTCAGAATCAATTATTAATCAGTTCAATCTTTTTTTATTGACTATTGGTCACAAAAATATTCCAGATAGGTAAGATTTCTTGGCAGGGCTGTGGGGTTTTAAGTGCAGATTACTTAGTATTGAGTTAGGGGAGAGCTTTTTAGAAAGGTAGATTTTTGAACATCTTGGCTGTTATGTGAAGTATCTCCAAGGAAATACTAGCCACACAGTCCAGCAAGTTATGATGCTGTGAACAGACTTAATTGTAGTAAGTCTCTGATATGGAGTTACTAAGACTTTGACATATATGTATTTAAAATTTTAAAGTTAAATTTAATTTCCTATATTGCACAGTGTTGCTGGTAGAGGCAAAGAGCATCTTTATTTTTCTTATGAACTCTTATCTGGTGTTTATCCTTAATAAAAGGCTATGGTTATTTTTGCATACTGAATGAATATTTGGCCTTTAAGAGTATATAATTAGATGGAAGACTAAAAGCAGTTGTTAAAGGACTGTTTTTCTAATGAAAATAGTTTGAAATCATATAATTTTAGTTTCTTCCGAATAGATGTGATTAGTGTGTTGGAAATAGTTTTACAATGGATATAAAGGGAACAGTTGAGAGACAGTGGCTGAGAATGTGTCCAGCTATTTTTGTAGCTAACAGATTTTTTTCAGTCTCTTTATTTAGATATTTCCATATAACTGAAAAGCTAAATTACAACTGGATACAAAAACTATTTGCACTTATTTATATTTTAAAATAGGTTAGTAATATTTCCATTTTAAAATAGGTTTTATTGTACTAATTGGTAAGTAAATAGCAATGACTGTGAGAAAATCCTAGCTTATATTATTACTTTGATAGAAATTTGAATATGGGATAGTATTGTCTGTATCACATAAAAATGTTTTCATGGATTTTTAGCTGCTGAAACTGAAATCAATAAACTTTAGTTACTGTTGTTGACTGGAACAAGTAAATCTGCACATTTCTGTTTTCTTCGTATTACCTCTGCCTCTACATTCACCTAGTGTTTCTTCCAGCATTGCTTCTTTCATAGTATTTGCCTTCTTTAGATCAACCCGTGAGGCACTCTTGGTGTGGGCTTTTGCATGTTCTTGTGGAAGACTTTCTTGATGGAGAACTGTGCCTCTGAGTTTGTGCAATTACTTTATGTTTTCTGAAGAAACCCTAGAGAACCCCAGGCAAAATAAAATCCCAGGATTAGTAGAGTAGCCAGTGGGTCAGTTCGTAATTTTTTTCATATTTTAAATATATTTGTCAGTAACTGATGATTGTGTTTTAAAGTAGATACAGAATGGTCTTCTGCACACCTGAATTTCACGTTAGATTAGTGACACCAGTGTATCCCAGATTGAATGTACATTAGTGAACTATATGGTCTATGTTCTGGATTACTTTGGAGAATGGAAAATACTTTTTGCTTGGTTGAGAAATTTTTAAAACTGGAAAGGATTATGTTTATTTTAAAACCCTGGTACTTTGGATTTGAAAGAAACAAACTTGTAATATGGCCCAAATTTATTGTAATCTGTTTAGTTATTTGTATTAAATGAAGTGATTTAAAGGTGTTCATGTCTGATGAAGTTTTAAAGAAAACAAAATCCAGTTGCCAGAGGTAATTGGTTAAATGCTTGGAGACAGTGTTGACTGAAATATTAAGCCCACTTTGGAGTAATGTATTGCACCATTTCAGAGCAACTGTTTTCTTCACATCATTTTATTCATTTGATTTAATTCAATATCTGGTTAATTCAAGGCTGAAGAACTGACTGACAGTTGAAAAAATTTTTAATTTATTTGTAGAAGAGATGGAAGAGGAAACGACTTCTATGACTTCCGAAGTTCTTGGTGACCAGAAACAACCAGTTGTTTATTAATTATAGGTTCCTTTTTTCTTTAAAAGAAAAAATATTTCATATACTTTTTTCCCCGAGTATTCAGTGTTCTTTACATGGCAGTCCACTTGCTTATTTGTTTTATGGATAACAGTGAGTGATTATCAGTGTGACAGAGGTAGACTGTGGTCCCTTCCAGGTCTTGCAAGAAATGTGCTCCACATGTGCTTCCATGCTCCAGAGGACTCTCTTCATATGGCGTGGTTGTCATACCTGGCTGCCGTAGACTTAATTTTATTTATTTTTTAAGGTTCTATTCTCCTTTTTTGCTTGATTTTTTTCTGATGCTTCAGCTCTCTGGGAATTTGCACCCTGCCTTGGAGTAGTGTGGCTCTTCTCTCAGTGCTTGTATGGAGCGGAAAGGTCTGTGTCAGCATTGTGCAATTCCCATGTTGGGTAGGTCATTTTCTGCAAGGGAAATGCACAGGTCTAGAGAAGTCCCTGTTCAAGCCATGGTGGGCGTAGCAGGATCCTGGCACGGCTAGCACTGATTTTCAGCCTTCTCCAGAAAGGCAGGGAAGAGGGACAGCTCCTTGTGGAATCCCCTTTGCTATTCCTGACCTGTCAGCAGCATCCATGCTATCTTTCTTCTTCTGGGCAACCATCAGGGTGCTGTAATGCATCACTATCATCAGTACAGCTTAGCTATAAACACCTTTTTCAGAGGATGAGGCACACTAGCCCTGGTGCTGTTTGCTGGTGCCATGTACTCAAAGAAGTATCTTCTGCTACCTTAATGACTTTCTCTTCTCTTTATAGTCTCTGTGTCAGCAAGCAGAGAAATTCTAGCTGTTTGAGCTCTTGCCGCAGACGAATACGCTCGTCAGTTCACTGGAGGCAATGTGTGTCCCGTTATCCTGCCTGTACCTTAGGAAGGTGCTCTTTTGTGCCTGGACGTAGGCGCTGGACCGCTGAAACACAAACACTAATGTTACCAGGGTTTGCTCCCAAGCTAGGAAAAGCCCAGATAAAACATGGAGCTATCGCTCCATGAGCAGTAACTCGTCTGAGGGAGAGAGTTCTTGATAACAAAGTCCCTGACCAAGCCACTATATTAAGCTGGTTTGTAGGTCCACTTTTCCTATGATTTTCAGTGCTAATTCTCGCACAGGAGAAGCATTGAAGTGGAGAGCAGCATTTTTCTTTGTAGAGGATAAAGCCTAGCTTTTCTTGACATGCTTCACAGGACCGCATGCCCTTAGTAAGTCCTCTTGGAGGTGTTTGCTGAGCCAAGTACTGACTGTGGGGCATTCTTTGGTGTGTTGCATTGGTGATGATTTAATTCCTAGCCAATGTAACAAGTCTGTTGGCCACCTGTTTGCTCCAGCAGCATCGTCAACCTATGGTGAACCAGCTGGCATGTTAATTCTGCCTTGCAGGTGGAACTCAAGGTTTTTGCTTCACCGTCATGCTCCTCATGTCTCTAGCAGCAAAGGCTACAGGAGATAGATGTGGACCATTACATGGACTCTGAAGAACAGAGATCAGCAGCTATTGGACTTTGGGGGGGAAACAGGCCTATTAGTTGGCAGGTACCATTCTTTGCATGGTCTCCAGACAGTTTTAGCCATGGTCACCAGCCTCCTGGTGTAATATTTGGCTCCTATTCCTATGAAATGAAGCCAAGATCACAGCTTTCATTGCTGTTTCCACCTTTATATCTTTATTATGGATGGTCTCCAGACGGTTTTAGCCATGGTCACCAGCCTCCTGGTGTAATATCTCCTATTCCTATGAAATGAAGCCAAGATCACAGCTTTCATTGCTGTTTCCACCTTTCTATTTATTACTCTGCAATGCTCGTAGAAAAAAAAAAAAAAGCAGAATTTCCATTGCTGCAATGTATTGGCCTCATCTACTTCCACTTACTCCCATAACACCAGTCGGCACCTCTGCTTGTCATCATCCCTCCTCTCTTTGGTTATACCCCTGGTCCTTTCCTCCTTTTGGCATTCAGCTAGCTCATTTCAGCAGTGCTTGGTCTTCTGTCCTGCTGGCCACACCGATTCTGGAGGTTGTCAGTGAGAGCCAGCCAGTGTGGTTTGGCAAGTTGATAGCTACTCACTTACTCCAGCTCCCTTTGAAGAGAGAGGGTTGCTGGACTCAGGGGAGCTCCAGCCGTCTCTTCTGGCTCAACGGGGAAAGACTCCACAGCGGTTATTCTCTGAAACCCAAACCAAAATGGAAATGGCAGGCAATCTGGGGCTTGAGGTGTCAAGTTTCCTTTATCTGAAAAATTCACATTGTTGACTTTTGGCAACAGCACTCTGGCTTTTTACCAAGAGGATCTTTGCATAAGCCTCTGAATTTGCAAAATGCATGCTTTTGGATTGCCACAGGAGTGTTTCATGGGCAGTTTTTATGTTCTGTGTAAAGTCAGTATAGGTCTGTTAGTAATTCAGGATAATAGTTCTTGAGTTGTCAGCAGTGGCCAGGGCTTCTAGAAGTACTTTGCCCATGCTGATTGCTTTCTTCGGATATGGGGCTAGGGAGGGAAATGATGGATTAAGCTCAGGGAGGCTCAGACAGCAGTTCACCCCTTTCCTTGGCCTTAGTATGGATGTAGCATGCTCAGTCTCTGGTGAATCAGCCAGAGTCACGGGTGATACGAGTCTGGTTCCTGGCATTAACTGGGGCAGTGCTTGAATCAGCGCTGGCCAAAGCCTTGCTCCTTCAGAATGGGTTTGCTGCCTTTGAACTCCTGGCTCAGCATGGGCTTGGGCTGTGGCAGGGGTTGGAGCCAGCCTGGCTTTCTCAGGCCACACAACACCCGGAGCCTGCGTCATCCTCTGTGCCAGCCTTGGCCTCTGGCAATTCCAGTTGTGGGTTCCTCCTTTTCATTTTCCCAGGGCTCGCTTGCTCAATAGACAAGTGCGATCTCAAGCAGAGTCATGCTCTGTAACATGGCAGCTCTCCCTGCATGCCTGTGCAAGCACTGCCAATTCACCTCGACCATCAGGAGTGGAAGTCCCCTAGGTGGGGTGGGATGTCCTCTTTGAGAGCCCGGGAGCTTGCTGGAAAAAGAGGTTTGGACGACAGTGTGACAGAGTTGAGAGCCATCAAGAAAGCCTATCCAGATGGTTTGCTTCCTCAGAGCAGAGGAGTCGCTCCATCCCTGAATGCCAAGTGACTTTTTAATTTTTATGTCTACCACATTAGACTTTCCAGAGTCCCTGAGATGGTTTTTCTTGCAGTGAAACACGGATGCATCTCTTTCAGGATAATCTCCAAATAGAAAGATAACAATGTTTTGGAGCTCACTACCCAATGTGCAAAAGCAAATGTGCTTTTGTTGGTTGGAGCCAGCTCTTTCCAGCTTGAACTGTGTTTGCAGCTATCTGCTATCTGCAGAGCAGATATTCAGAGTTTTGCTGGTATTTGTTAGGCACAACGGAGTTATCGAAGCACCCAGAAATGGTGCTGTGTTTGGTAGAGCTGTGTTAAATCTCCATTAGCTTCAAGGACCTCAGGGCTGATTTCCAGCTAATGATCGGTGTGTGGTGTCCTGCTTCAAGTCCCCCATGGTGTAGATGGTCATGGGGGCCTTCAGAACCAGAAAGAAGGGTATTGCAAGAGCTGGATTTCTTTGAGATACTATGTGATACCTGTGCAGTCATCTGCCACCCATTTTCATTCCTCCTCTTTAATTTTATTTTCTTTCTTTGTAGATTGAGGGGGAATAAGTGTTCCCAGGATGGGTCAGGGGCACAAATACTGATAAGGGAAACAAAAAGTCCCCAGTTCCAGCTGCTTATGGCTTCCAATTTTAGAGTACCAGCAGGTATGTGAAAGCCCTAAAGCTCCAGTTGCTGGTCAATAACCTTATTTAAGTTGGCAAAACGTAACTGGAACAACATCCTACAGCTTTTGGATGTTTTTATTGTGTTTCGGTTTCTGACGAAATGCAGTTTGCAGGTACTCAGGTTCCAATTCTTACAGGGTTTTATGTTAGAAAATCATAATCATCCTCCATTATTTTCTACTCAAAATGTATGTATTTTAAAATAAGTATAATCACTTAAATACGTAGCCTTCCCATCTGAATGGCAAAAAGGCCGGTTACATTTGATATAAAAGTTACATTAAGTTGGAAATTAATGTTGTTTTAGTGGTTACTGGTAAATGAGAACCTGGGCATCTTTCAGAAAATAGCTGATGCGGAAATGCAAAACAAAGGGGGTTTAAAATTAATTATTTAAATTGGCATGTCCTATTACATTATTTAAACCAGAATATAAATCTGCCTAGTGTGGGTTTGTTGAATCAAACAGGGATCTCTCAATTGTGGATTTACCAGAATAAATTACAATTAAAAATTATGATATCTGATCGAGATTGTAATATATAACATTTATCATTTCTACAAATATTTCATTTGGTGGGAACCAAACTGGTGCTGCCATTGCCAAAAGCCGATCCTCATAATTTATTTTGTGGTTGTATACATTTTCCTTTGCCTGCTTCTTTAGTGGTATCCCAAATTGTAGCTCTTTTTAATGGTCAACCTATCTTGGCTTGAATTTTCCCATGCCTGAGGTCCACAATGCTGATTTAGCAGAACAAAAACTTTGAAGATATTTCCTTTTCTCTGTGCTGTTTATTATATCCTTTGCTTCGCGTGTAGACCGAACTCTGAAGTTTAGGTCAACAAGAAACCACCATTGTGGTCAGGCTGGCTCATGGGAAGCGGCACTCAAATGGTTCCAGTTTGTTGTTCTCCTGGATCTGAGATGATTCCCACAGATTGGGCTGGCGACTTCTGACTTTTGAAATCGATGTAGATACCTCCCAAATAATGTGTCCTTTCGACAGTCTTTTTACCTGCATCTGCACGCTGGTGGTAGTTATTGTAGGCTGGGTGAATTGTCCTTTAAGGAGCACTAGGATGGGTTTAGTGTTTACTCGGACCGTTCAGGTTTGAGCTTTTCCAAGGCAGACATCAGCAAGTTGTCAGCTATAAAGAGAACATGAAATAATATTTTGCGTTCTTTTTTTTTACTTTATAAAGTTAAATAAGTGCTCCAAGAAAGTTTCTGTGTTTGTTTATTCAGTTCTTTAAAACCTTGGAATCCAGACCTATAAATACAGGCTGACTTCATGTTTACAATTATGATCGCTCTCACTTGAATTGATTGATGCTACTTGTTAAAAAAAAAAAGTATTAAGATATGTTTAGATCTGCAGGAACAGATTAATATTCTTCTTGTTAAAATATGTTGCTTTTGTACATAAGGGAAAACCAGTGTGCAAGTATCAACCTCTCTCACTTTTCCAAAACTAGGAAGCCTGTTTGCCAGCTATTACAGAAGTAAAAGGAAAGACACTGCAACCAGGCTTAAGAGATGTAGCTTTTCACAAAGTTAGCAGCTATATTGCAAGCTTAATAGTAGTTGGGTATTGACCTTAAATAAAGAGTCAGCATTTCTTACAAAGAATCATGGCCTGATACTTACCATTCTTTTTTTATTGGGGATTTTTAATGTCATTTCTGCATTGCAGATTTCTAGCTGGAGTTTTGCCCGAATTCTTTTTAGAAGATGATGTAGGCTTACTAATACATCTGAGTTTTCTTAAGTAACATAAACCACTTTTCAGATTTACCAAATTATCCCTGAATATCATCTGCAGCTGAATTTAACCAATTCAGAAAACTTTTGCCTCCTTGTTAAGAAATATTTAATGTCATTTCTGCATTGCAGATTTCTAGCTGGAGTTTTGCCCGAATTCTTTTTAGAAGATGATGTAGGCTTACTAATACATCTGAGTTTTCTTAAGTAACATAAACCACTTTTCAGATTTACCAAATTATCCCTGAATATCATCTGCAGCTGAATTTAACCAATTCAGAAAACTTTTGCCTCCTTGTTAAGAAATATCCTTTATTCAAACTTGAAATAATAGAAGAGGTAAGAATTATGTTTCCAAGTTCGTGTTTACAAATCTAAATCAATGATTTGCTTTTTCTCAAATGTTCAGGATGCAGAAAATTTACCAATTTAAGTTTATTACGTTGGAATATGATGCCATGGCTTTGAGTGACTCAGAATGGAGTAAAACCTAACAGTTAAATTTAAAACATCATTCATTTATAATCCGGAAACATGTCCAAATAAATTTGTGTCCGTCAGATTTTTAAACTGTGACAATGCAGTTTTGATTTACATTCCTTTTTGCTGAATAAAATGGCTTAATTGCATTATAATAGTATTAAAGCAAATATTTTATATAAAGCTAAGCAGGGTGCTTTTAGGCAAACGTTATTTTTGCCTTGACATACATGCAAAAATGTTTCCCACTTAAAGGAAAGCGGTTGAAGGAATTTGGATTGGGTAATTTAGGTTGAACTGTTGAAAGTGAAGTTGCTTGCTTAGGCACCGATCCAGTCAAAACTCGTGCACATCTTTAACTTTCTGCAGTCTGCGTAGCCTGTGAGACCTCTACTGACATGGATAAAGTAACAAGCATGCAACATCTTTCCCGAACTGGATGTATGTACCCTACCGTCACATGCACTTGAATTAAGTGTGTGTTTAAGTGTGCTTGCAAATAGAAGACCTGGGGCTGCTCAGAGATTACCTGATCGCACCAGAATGCCCAGCTGGCAGTAAAAAATGAGATTTCCGTTCTCGTCTATGCTATGCTTGG